>NC_134707.1:53706601-54032672 GCF_043290135.1 Rhipicephalus microplus
GCCGCCACATCGTCATCCTCTGTCGCACCCGGTGTGTGGACGCCCAGCTCGATATCTGTAAGTGAAACCGTTGCCCCGTCTTAGGGAGCACAGAGTCCATTAAACTACAGCCAAACGCGAACATATCGAACCCAGGTATATTGCAGTACTGTCTAGAAGCACGATGTTCTGACCAAATTATCTGTCTGGTAGGGCTAATTACTTATAGTTGTGGTCGTAATGGCACACTCAAAACACCAGGGACAGCCTTCACAATACCAAAAGAAGCCTTCCATCGGCCTATAGTACTTGTTTAAGCACAGCCACAATATAAGTAACGTGTGCCTAGAGGTAATTGTCAAGTCGACGACAGTCCCCAGCCTACGAATTCTACATTGCCAAAAAAAAAAACAAAAAAACAGAAGAATCTCAATACCCACTTCTTTCCTATTCCACACTACAATTATAGAAGGCACAGGAAAATTGAGTCTTGAAATTTCTGTTGTCTCTACCACTAAAGAAGGAGCAGAGCTGCTTCCGAAACATAGCCAGAATGAGCTCGCCTTTTGCTCGGAGTCGCTTAAAAATCACAAGTATTATCAACATGAAACATTTTCAAGATCTCCTGAGAAATTTCATAAAATTTTAGTAATGTGCTACGCATGTACCAAGAACATTCAATGCACATGCCAGATACATCGAATGCTAGGCCATGCTGCACCTTTGTGAGCGCTCATATTTTTGATTGATATGTGGGGTTAAACGTCCCAAAACCACCATATGATTATGAGAGATGCCGTAGTGCAGGGCTCCAGAAATTTCGACCACCTGGGGTTCTTTAACGTGCACCCAAATCTGAGCACACGGGCCTACAACATTTCCGCCTCCATTGGAAATGCAGCTGCCTCAGCCGGGATTTGATCCCACGACCTGCGTGTCAGCAGCCGAGTACCTTAGCCACTAGACCACTGTGGCGGGGCGAGCGCTCATGTTTTAACAACATTGCAGTCACCCCTCACGTTGGTCTATAGCAACTGAACAGGCCTCTGTAGGTGTATGCTGTGAACACCGCCAATAAATCTGATGGCAATTTCGTTCCATGGAGTTTAAAAGTTATGCATTTCAAACGGTTGAAACAGTGAAGGTATTTCTGCACTTCCCAAAAGCATGCTTTAGTGCTGCATTGGTGGTGTCCACAAGAACACCGCATTTCACATTGTGTACATATGCAGAAGTTTGCACATGTGCTTTATGTGAAATGTGTGGTCGTTACATAAACAATGCTGTTACGAGTACAACGTGTAATGCTCTAAAGCTCTATAATGATGAATGTGTTTGAGTAGGCTTCACAGCAACACATATTCCGAGACATTACAGCAAATGCTACTACATAATAACAAGAACAACCAACTCTCAGGTCTAGTACAGTTGAACCCCTTTATAAGGCATACTCCGGGCAGTAATTTTTGTCCTTCATATGAACTGTCTCTTACAAGCAGGGTACCTCGTATGCATTTTCTTATCAATCCGTGCTTTATTGTAGGCACACTGGTGTCTGTTATACCCATTTGTGTCTTATATCACTGTCTGCTATAAAAGGGTTCGACTGCATATAACATGGGGCTCAATGCCTCTTGTATCAAATTACTGCCACATACACTAACTAAACCTCAATATAACAAAGCCCCATTTGCCACAAGAATACTTAGTTATATCCTAAAATTTGTTATAAACAACCATTTGTAACACTATTGGTCACTTGCCTCGTTATAACCAATAATTCTTTATACAGTAGACTTTTAATAAAGGGAACCTGAAGTGACCAGAAAAATATGTTAATTTAACAGGAGTTCCGTTCACTGAGAAAACATAGGTGCAGAATGCAAGCCCGAAACTAAGCATAGCAGAAGAAATAGTTTCGTTGAAGCACTAGTTCAGCTTAATATATTTCCGTTTACTGGGAGTCTACTGCATATGAACTTGTTTTATCGAGGTTTGAGAGTAATCCCCTTAGGATTTGATACATCTGGCTTTAACCCTGTGGAAGAAGGCTACAGGCTGTCAGCGATGCCTGCAGTCATTACAAGTGCTTAAACCTTCCTGCAGGCACGGTTCCATTCTGGGCCACAGCATGAACACAGGTCACCGAATTTCAGAAAAGTAAACAGACGCGCCAGACGTAATCATAAAGTTTCGAGATTACAACAAGCATTTTTTGGGAAAACTGTTACACATGTGTAATTTTGGAAAATTAATTTTTTTTAGAGAAGATGCAGTTAATAACCAAAACCATGCACTAATGCTAGAGACGGCATACCTTCATGGCACGTCCTGCAAGGAAGAGACCTGATCCAGTACCAGATGCCGTAGACATTGGTCTCGAAGAAAGCCAGCAGGAGGAACAGAACGATGCCAACCAAGAAGAGGTATAACATTTCTCGTCCGCTTCCCCAGCGATCCATGCCAAACGGCGAGTGAGGAATGTAGCAGTAGGTACCATTGCCACAATCTGCAAACGATAACGCAAAAGACCGTACTTTGCCTTACAGTTAGTGGCAGATTCTTGTTTTCACTTTTTCTTTTAATTACACAAAAGGTCTGTTGGGCATTATCCAAAGGGGGGGGGGATAATTTTTGCCCTGTGAACACTAAAAGTTTCATGGTTGGAACAAAGAATATAGCAGTGCGGTTAACACTTGCATAAAGAAGCCCATGAGCAACTAGACAAAAATCAAGAATATTCATCGTTGTTTCCACTTCCTTTCATGCAAAAAAATGGCATTTGCACAGGCCCTGTTTCAATTTTTAAAATATCTTGTGCAGGTTAGTTAGGTCATGACAAATATGTCCATTTTCGTTGTACAATACCCGATATTACACTATTCTAATTCGATTAAAAATTATTCGACCAAAATCACTATTCACTTCAAATTTGCTTCGAACCTAAAATTCACTATTCACGCAGGCCTACTATCCACCACCAATCCCGCTGTCACAGTCAACCAAACTGTTGACTGCAGGAGTTAAAAGTAGTTCACGGTTAGTCCTGCCTTGAATACGTATGAGGATTTCTTTACTTAGGAGGTGCAACTCTGCTATTTCAGGTGACCAGATAATGTCACACTCCAAGAGCGACAGCATGCTAGCGGCACCTGGTGGCTGACAAGAAAATCGCTACTCATTCAGCTGCCAAGAGAATCGCTCTGTGCGCTGCTCCTGCGCTGCTGCAGTTAGCGAGCGTGGACGCTTAGTGGGTACGGCCATGTAAGTTTCTTGCTCCATCGCTGTGGACCTTACATAAGCTCGCAGCAACCAATGAAAAAAAAAAAGGAATTTACAGGCCCAAATCAGAGAATCACCCACTACATATTTGTAAGGCAACCAGTGAACTTGCATAGCTTACATATCTTGAAATTTCTGAAAATTGACAAACGTGTCAAAGCGAATTCGAATGCTTTGATGTTCTTTAGAATATTCAAAGCCCTCAAATATTCACAGAGGCCTAGTGCTAGAATCTTACCTTAATGCGCTGTTTGTAAAACACCCGGCAAGGATGACCGCAACCTTTTTTCCGTGATGTTTGATTACAATTTCTATCAAAACAATAAGAGTGGCTCACCTTGGCAGCACACCTCGATGCCCATAAGCTCGGACACGGGACAGTAGCTCTTCAGCAGGGTAGACGTCAGCTTGGCGCACTTGGCCGGATCCCCTCCAATCTCATGGATGTTGGAGAAGCCCCAGGTGACGGCAAAGCCAGGCACCACCCGTAGAAACCACATGGACTTTTGCACCGCGTCTTCGTTGATTCCAAACATGGGGAACTTCGCGAGGAATGACACGACGGCCATCACGATGCTGAGCATCACACCTGCCGTAGCAGAAGACAAAAGGTTGAAAGGGGATTAAATTACAGAGGTGGCATAACTTTGGGCATGCTGGGGTTCCAATGGCAAAGTTGTTGCGACATAATAACTGTTAAGCACTCGAAGGACACAGACAAAGGACCAAGACATAGGACAGAGACACGGGACACAGCAGGGCTCATGTGTCCATTTGTCTGCCCTTCAAGGACTTCTCAGTTATTATTGGCACTCCGTTTCAGCATTTAGCGTAGAACACAACATGAAGACCGACTGGCAACCAATGAAGACAGGCAGTTCAACTGTTCATAAAATTCGTATACGAGTGTGACACTTAGAAAACAAATTCTTTGAAAGTTGTGCCTGTCGTCGGCAATATTATTAATTGTTGAGATTTGACGTCCCAAAGCCACCACAATATTATGAGAGACGACGTAGTGGAAGGCTCCGCTAATTTTGACTATCTGGTGTTCTCAAAATTTCACTCAAGTCTAAGCACACTGGCCTCAAGAAAGCACTTTGGCCTCTATCAAAAACGCAGTCACCACCACCGTGATTTGATCCCCTGACTTGCAGGTGAGCAGTCGAGCACCACAACCGCTAAGCTACTGTGGCAGGTGTCTTGGTAAATTGCCACACAGTTTTCGTATAATGTTGTGCATTAGATGCTGAAATTTATTTACAATTATGAAATTTTTATTGCAGTTATGTATCAAAAGCCCAAAACAAATATAAAGCACACGTTTTGCACTAAGTGTAAGCAAGTTGACTTTTTCTACCAGAACCTAAATTGAAAAAAAAAAAAAAGCAGGATTTTTTATGCACTCATACAAAACAACTGGAAGACAACAGCAGTCTCTTTTTTCTCTGTCAATCCACACTCAAACCTTGATATATTGAACCCAGACTTAATGAAATATCGGTTATAATGAAGTAAACGAATGACAGTCTTGCAATTAAAAAGTGTTGAGAATACAGCTTTGTAACAAACCTTCAGTTACAACAAATGTGTCATCATGTAAGATGCAACTTTATTAAAATAGGGTTCACTGTTTTAATCTTGACCTGTTACCATATGAAAGCTTTCTGAGCCTAACGTTGCCTCCGGGACTGAAGGCAACTCACCCGGTTTTGCCCTAACCCCGCGATCGAGCCGCCCTTCACCAAACTAGGATGTCATGCTGAGATGTCATTATTATGTCACAAATTTTGAAAATTTTCAACTTCATGGTGATGTGACTTGGTGACATCATCATGCCATGATGATATCTCCCCATCACTTGTGCTGATACCACCAACGGGGGATGCCGATGTGGGACACCGGTTCATTGGTACCGTAATTACTCGAATCTAACGCGCACCTTTTTTCCGGTTAAGCGAGTTCATAAATCGCATGCGCGTTAGAATCGAGTACGAACAAAAAATTACGGTCAATCTATTGCCATCGCAAATCCAAAATGGCCGCCCCCTACGTGCGTCGGCATGGTGCGTCGGCTATTTCTGCCTATGTGTTTACCATGTGCGGCACTTCGTACGTGTGCTGAGGAGTTCGTCATCTAGTAGTGCATTAGCATCGACGACGTGAAAGGGCCGACTCCAAAAACTCAAGTGCACCACGATGCCGCTTTTAAAAGAAAAGTCATCGCGTGTGCAGAAACAGACGGAAGTCGGGCCGCATCGCGGTCGTTCCCGAAACGTGCGTGCGGGAGCGGCGGAAACAAAAGCAGAAGATTGTCGACAGCAAAGCTTCACGCAAAGGCTTCAGTGAGCCACAGCAGGGTCGGTTTCCGCAAATTAAAGAGCTGCTCCTCGAGTATGTGCTTGAGGAGCGAGCGGCACAGCGGCCCGTGACGACAGAACTGCTCCAAGTGCGGGCTATGCAATTAGTCTTAGAAAAAAGTCTAATGCGGAGCCAGTTTAAAGCGAGCAGGTGCTGGCTAATTAACTATATGAAGAGGAAAGGCTCTTCCCTTCGAAGGGAAACATGCATATGCGAAAACTTTTGCGGAGAAGTACGATGAAAAGCTTTACAGTTTTCAGAGGTTCGTCCTAAACTTGCGGCGCAACAACGGCTACCTGCTTGGGCAAATCTGGAATGCCGATCAGACGCCTCTTTACTTCGACATGCCTGGCACCACAACTGTCGAGAAGAAGGGGGCAAAGCAAGTTCGCGTGCTGACATCGGTCCACGGTAAAACTACAGTGACGGCAATGCTCTGTTACACGTCAGATGGGCACAAGCTTCGCCCGTACCTCATATTTAGATGGAAGACAATCCCGAAAGGAATCGTTTTTTCGAGTGGTGTGATCGAGCGGGCCAGCGAAAAAAAATGGGTGCGCGTTGCAATCGATGTCTTACGTTTTTTTTTTTTTTCGCGGTGGAAATCGGGTGCGCGTTACAATCGAGGGCGCGGTAGAATCGAGTAAATACGGTATTATTATTAAACAAGAATTTTATTATTAAAATTAAACAAGAATTTTCTCACATATTGCCTTAAACATGATGTCACTGTCACGTCCACATATAAAGCCTATGACATCAAGGTGGGCAGGAAGATAACTCTAAAATATACCACCATGAAATGACACTAGTGAGTCGTGCCTATTGGCGAAGCTATGTATGTCATTGCATGTCATACTGAATTGCATGTCATACCGCTTTGCATTTTGGTGCATGTCATGCAGGTCATACTGACGAAGCTATTCAGGTGATTCCTGCATGTGAACGTAACAATTAGTCCAACGTAACACGACCCCAGGTGGTGGAAATTTCCGGAGCCCTCCACTACGGCATCTCTCATAATCATATGGTAATCTTGGGACGTTACATCCCACGTATCAATCAATCAAGGCTTTGCGATTTCACCTACACAGCACAACCTGTTCATAATTTTTTGAAAACTGCCGCTATTAGGTCTCAATGCACTTTGAACATGATCTGAACACAATTTTTCATAAATAAAGTATCACAAGCGGAGAAGTCAAGCAATGCCCTCAAATGAGGTTCGTGCATTTGTAATTGCTGCATACCTGTGATGACATTGATGGTGGTCAGGAGAGAATATCCAGAGGACGGCTTGTCCTTGACGTACGAAAAGAGGTAGCTGAATGGGATGGCTGCCCAGCCGTACAGGAGAAATAGGAAGTATGTTGCCGCTGAAAAAAAATAGAAAAAACAAAGGATGAAACATTTCCATCGGCATAACCACGCAAATCTCTCAAAGAACTAAGTTTTCAGGATGCCCAAGACATTCCTGATAGACACGCTGACAATGAAAGGCGCTTACTTCCACCACAACTTGTACAATTAGCTCCCGCAACTCAGCAAAGTGTAGTAAGTTCCATTCGAGTTTGACAACTGTCTAGATTCGCCACTGCATTCATGGGCTGTAGATGTGCCACTTCAGACACTTTTGATTGTGAAATGCAAACGCTTTTTGTAGCAATGCAGTGCAGACTAAATAAAGCTCCCATGTAAGCTTTTTCTTAAAGGTCAAGTCGTCAAAAGCTCGTGATTTCCCCTGAAACATTCTATTATTTACGCTAAAGCTCTGGCTGGAAGCTACTTCCGTCCACCACTTTTTTCCAAATGCGATCCCATGCTACTCATAGCAAAGTGCATCATCACGCAGACACATTTTGGATATTAGAAACCAAAAAACAATTCCACAAAGCCAAATGCAAGATATGCACTTCACTAATGATCACTACAGTAAAATCTCGGTATAACGAACTTCAGGAGACCGTGGCAATATGTTCGTTATTTTGAAGGGTCATTATAGTGAAAGCCCAGAAATGAATCATTACTAATTTTTCACCGACCAAAACGACTTATCTTTACAACAGTGGGTCCTTTAACTCGTTTTTCACGATACAAAACAAATGTGGTCCTCAAACTCGTTTTCCACGATACAAAAAAAATGTTCAAGTGAAACCAAAAAATGCACACTTACTTAAAGAATTCTGGGATTTTTTTTTTTGTAACGCGTGCAGCACGAAGGCCTCCAGCTCATCCACATTCTCCACTTTTTCCTTCGCAAAAGCCACTTCCGCTTCTTTGTTGCAAGCAGTGATGATGAACTCCTTGTATAAGCACCGCAGCGCGAACGCAGACTTGCTTTTCGGAGGCGATAAGTAATCACCAAAAAAATGAACCCGATTGACAAAGCCTCCCAGAGTACATGTAGAAGAGACAAAGATAAGGAAAACCCCCAAAGCACTGCGGCTGTCATTGGCTCTTTTGAAGAAAAAAAAAAGAGTAAAAAAGAAAACTCCTTGCGTTTCATTTACTGCTCCCTCGCTGTCTCAGGTTTTCTGCGCCCATGCTTCCTGCTCCACAACTCGCACTCTGCCTCACTGACCTTGCTCTCCGGTGTTGCCCTCGCTCTTGTCTCTGCGTTTGTAAACCTGCAGCGTCAGCACTTCAAAAAAAAAAAAAGAAAGTCGTCCTTTCGTCATTTTTTTTTCCCCCTTCGCATTATCGCGTGTCTTTTGAAAAGCAAGGCGTACGTTCACTGTGTCGTCTGCTAGTGTACCATTTTGGTGGTCGCGACGGATTTCAGAACATGAGTTCATAGTACTGAGGCATTGTTAATATGAAGCGAGACTAAATTAGTGCTCGTTATTTTGAAAAGTTCGGTATTCTCAAGTACGTAGTAGTGAAATAATTTTACATTGAAACTATTAGCAGTCAGCGCAGGATTTTTAAAAGTTTGTTTGTCTGAAAAGTTGGTTCATCAGAAAAGGTGGTGCTCGTTCTACCTAGATTTTACTGTGTCACAAAAATCAGCCCTTGACCTTGGCAGGTGAATGCTACACCAACTGTGCTTATCTTGAGCTCTCGTTATAATGAAGTTGAATGGGAGTGATAATTATTTAGTTATATCCATTATTTTGTTATATCAATTATAACAGTTTGTGGCAATTTATGCTCAGATGGACTCACACCTATAAGCATGAAAAGAAGAAAACCACTTTGCAGCCTGATATACCGCTATGCGATCACAGAAAATAAACTCCGCTGAATCTCATCAATTCAAACACGCCTAATTCGAACTTCTGGTTACTTCGAACTCACGCTGAGGTCCTGTTAAAGCTATGTGTAATTAAATGGGCGAAAATGCCCTGTAATTCAAACGTGCAAGCACTTGCTACGGTTCATTCGAACATACTGCGCTCCGAAAATGCTCTCAGCACCATGCCCCATCCTGCGGCGGCACCTCTCAACGCTGCGCGCGAAGAAGGAAAAGAAGAAAAGAAAAGACTGGCAGATTGTTTGCTCTGTCTCAAATGCCGATCTGCGACGCGCTTGTGCCACGCTTTCTGCCTTTTCTGTCTCTGCAAGTAGAAACCCTTCTCCTTTCAAGTGTGGAGAGAGAGGGAAAAAAAGAAAAGGAAGAAAGCTGTCGTGGAGGGTCCTTCTTTTTCGGTGCAGATGGTAGCAGCCATGGTAACAGCAAAGACTTCCTCAATCCTCTCCGCTGGCTGTGCGAGGACAACGGCTCTCTCGGTCGCATAGGGCATGGTTGTAAGGTCGGCGCGGGAGTTTTGAAAGAGCCGCACCGAACGAGCGTCAAACTCCGCAGAAAACAATATACTTAACACACTACAGTCGGTTTTTTTTAAAGTCTATTTGATAGACTAATTTAGTTCATAATATTCGTTTACCAGACAATTTTACTTCATTACAATGAGGTTTAAAATGCATGGTTCTCAATGGAGCTTTCAAGGGGAATTTCATTTACTTCGTTATATCCATTATTTTGACATATCCTGTTATGTTATAACGAGGTTTGAGTACTTTTTTTAGCCTTATCTTTCATATTGCATGCTTATTCTGATTCCAACTAGATGCTGTGATGCACAAGAGATCATGAACAAGTTGAAGTTGCGTACTGAGTCACTCTGCTCACGGAAGTTGAAACCAACATAGTGGACAAAAGTGGCTGTAACGGAGAGAATTCGCACAAGACAAATATGCTGCTCTTTAGCAAAATTTTAAAAAAAAAGGCAATCAATAACTTCATGCCATCTCATTCGACCAATAGCGATCCCAACAGGAGCTAGGACAAGGCATACCTGGTACGCTGGGGCTGGATGTGAAAACACCATTGGGGTTGATCGCCAGGAGTGGGATCATGACAGCCGTGCTGCAGACAGCGAAGACCACAAAGTCCCAGAGGAACGTGATGCCCCAAAAGAGGACACCAGGCACACCGGCCATGAGCTGCAGAAGCTTGGACTTGGTGACACGCTCGTGGGTCGGGAAGAGGACGAACGACGAGGACAGGAAGGCCAGAGCGGTGGGCACGAAGACGGCGGCCAGGATGCGAGCTGCCTGGTCATACTGCGGTAATTCCGTGAAGGGGATATTACAATAAACGTACAGTAGGCTCTCCGTAATTCAAACTCGGGATTTCGGCCTCGAGATTTCGTTAGAACTACCGAAACTTCTGATAATAAGGACAACACACTACACTCACGCCTCATTATAAGAAAGTTGCATTTTACAAAAAAAAAAAACTATGTTATATCCAGAAGTTTGTTACAAAGATTATTCCTAACACTATATCTAATACAAGGCTCTTTTTTTCATATACTTCATTATTAACAGCATTTCGTTATATCCGGGTTCGTTATATCGAAGTTTCAGTGTCACCAGTGTTTGCTGAACTGCCTGGTAGTAATAAGATCCCGTGCTGCAAGACGCCCGTAGGCAGAACAGTGCCACTCTTGCAGTCACGGCTACCAATGGCACTGATGAACGCTCCCAGGTTTAATGCACTTATCTACCCCATAATGTGTTCGAGGGGGGGGGGGGGGGGGATGGAGGGCCACTGTGGCTCAGTTGGTAGAGTACTGGACGCACTATTCAAGGGTCGCAGGCTCAGTCACTGCTGGCAGCAAGTTACCTTTCGTCCACTTTTATTTCTTCACATTTGCATAATTATTAGTACAAATGACGTCCTTGTACTTTCCTTAGGACCATTGTCTGTTAATTCTCGTTAAAATTGTGTCTAATACAGAAAAACGAGCCCTTAAATTTCTCCTTCTTTCCTTCAACCAGTATTGTGATGTTCTTTGTTTCTTATGGCCGCAGCAGCAGCACAGACTGCTCCGAATGACTTCCAGTAAAACTTTTACATGATAGCGGTGCCACTAGTACTGGTTTTTATACAATGCGTGCATGCGTGTGTAATTGAAGAATGAACTGTGTTGCGCCCCGTGACAATTCATTGGTCTTTCCCATTCTTGGAACGCTTTTATTGCATGACACCAGTGTACTGCTGCGAAGGTGACTAAAAAAAACATACCATAAAAAAAAAAAACAACGAAACCGTGGCTAAACAGCTTTTCTTTTTTTTTGAAGGAGTGAAGCTTATTAGGCCCGCACTCCACCGTCGAAGCTCCCTGCGCCACGCAAGCGCACCAAGCAAAACAACAGGTGCGCGCTCTCTGCAGATGGCTCGCGCTGCGCCGTACATACTACACATTCATTTGCTTCGTAGTTCCGCCGACCGAGCTAAGCAAAAGCTCTCCCAACCCGCTCCCCACCCTTCCGCTTACACGAATGCCAGCAGCGAGATCAGGTGCATGGTCATTTTCGTGTCACTTTTAAGAAGCTTCGCTCATTGGTTGTATTCGTACACAGAACAAGTGCTAGTTTTAGGGGTGAAGCTCCTCTCAGTCTGACTTTGTCCTGCAACAAGTGTAACTGGCAGTATCAGACAAACAGACAAACAGGCGGATGCATGAATGGATTGATGCATGGACAAACACACAGACAGACAGACGGACGCACAGGCACACAGAAAGACAGTTGGACATACAAACATCATTCAATCCATGAATATGCTGTAACTTTTTTCTTTACCCTGTTAGCATGCAATTGTTTGTGCACGCTGTTGGGCTAGTTTGGCTGTTTCGTAAGCAGGCAGTCAGCTTTATTTGCAACTATTGGGGACATAAGAATCAGAGTTGCCAGGTGCCACTCAGCAAACAAGCAAATAGTCACCCCAAAACAAGCCCAAAGAAGTGGCGGCGCTTCTCCGAATGAGCCCAAAATAAGCGAAAATTAAACAAATGTTCCTATTCTTGAAAATTACGCTGTAGTACAGATAAAAATACATCTGGAAGGTGTACACCAATTTATTTTGCATAATAAGAATAGGTGCAAGAATAGAGGCAAGAATTTTTCTAGCCTTACACACAGTCATCGTCACTGACATCTGGTAGATCAGGATAATCCATGGTGTCCACGTCCGTGGAATCGTACATGTTCTTTGCGTTGAATAGTACCATCATTTTCGTTGTTGGTTGAAAGTCTCAGCAGCAAACTCTAGGAAACTTGAGAGCATAGTGAACATGAAGAATGGTGCTCAGCATTGTACTTTTCATATTATTTCGGAGGAGCGATTTCACGAGGTTCATCTGTGAAAAAACACGCTCAACATCGGCGTTGCTCAGGGGCATGGCCAACAACAACAGAGCGAATTTCGCCATTTTCTTGCAGCAGCTTTCACCGCTTGCATCTGTGAAATGCAGGACTTCTACTCAAAAAAAAGTAGCACTATTTTAGGTCGCATTTTTCCAGGGAAGAAGGCAAACCTGCCTATATTGCGTGTGCAGAAGACCTATATCTATAGGAGAGGCATATCCTGCAGCAGCGGTTTTGTTTGGCTCAGTATGCATTCAGGCAAGAACAATTTCATAGAATTCCAAAGCTGAATGTTATGAAAAAGGCAAAGCTGCACTTGCTTTGCAGGTTCAAAAATAAAATTCCGGCATCTGAGCTTAACAGTCTCTTTCCTGCTCAGCGCTTGGTTTGGATGCTGCGACTTCCATATTAAAAAGCACTCTAAAATCTACATCAGCAAGTGGAAGGTGGGTTGCATTGTCCTCCAGGTTTACTTCCAGAAGCCTCTCTCCGGCAGCTGGTATGTGCGAGGGGATGAGCACTCTGGAAATAAGTGACCGGTACAAGTTTTCAAGGCAATAGGGCAGTTGCATTTGATTTCTGTTTTCAAATGGAATAGCTAAGTTGACTCTTGAGAACTCTTGCGGTACTGGGTTCAGAAACACTAGGCACAACTTGTTCACAGGATCCCTGTGCATTTCGGACAGGATCTCAGCGTCATAGCAACGATACTTGTCCTTGCACATGGTGAAGTGAAGCTTGAATTCATCCCGTTGCTTTAAGATCCGTTTACAGCAGCTGGAGATGGAAAGCAATCGCATTCCCGACAGCTGAACCAACTTTAATGGCTCTTTACCGTTGTTTATCAGCTGGTATATCTTCCTGTACTCACGAAGTCGCTGGGAACTGTGCGAAAACCAACTGTACGAGTGGCCAACAAGGAATGCTAGGCTCCGGGGAAGCACTTCTGCAGCTTTGCTAGCACATAGTTGAATGGAATGACACACGCACTTTACTAGAACGAGGTTCCCGTAATCTAGCGCCTTGGCTTCTCATAGCAAGGGTACACGGCCGCACTCCCTGCATTGCAATGACAGGTTAGATGAAATCAGTTGATAGTTTGCACTGTGTGTGTGCATCGTCCTACTCTTGTCCTCGTTTTTTGCACGAAGCCTACAGGAAGAAGAACCAAGTCACCCAACAAACCACTCTATCGTAGTCTAACCGTGTTTCACCGTGTTTTTGACAACGAATTGTGTGCTGGGCGATGCAGCATTATTTTTCGAAAAAAGTACAGGTAAGCCACACAAAAAAAAACGCAACAAGTGACCATAAAAATTTGCAAGCGTCTCTGCGAGGAAACAAGACCGAATCCGCTTGCAGTAAGCGGAACTGTCAACTCTGATAAGAACACAAATGTTCAGCTACAAGCAACGGAGGCAGTACTGTATTTACGCGCATAATTTGCACACCCCTATCTTTAGCCAGATTTATGGAAAAAAAATATTTACTCGCATATTTCGCGCTCCCCAACTCGCCCAAGCAAGCTCGCCCGCGCGCGCACCTTTAGACATTTTGATGCTTCGGCCGGGTGCGCGCCTCGCCGTGCAGACTAGTGCAGTCAAACAGGCTGCAAGTACGAAGTCCTTTCTTCCGAGGATTTCCCCTGAACTAGGGTCGCTCGGGTCTCTAGAATACCGCACCAGAACACAAACCTGTTGACGGGTTGCCGGAACTGCTCGAGCGTATGCCTCCCCCTATCTCCCAATATCTATTGCCGTGATAATGGTGAAAAATGCACACTCGCATCATGGCATGGACGACTTTCTGCATCGGAGGCGTGCGAGGGCCTGTCGCACCAACTGTTCCCCTCGTTCTCTGCATCCACGCTACAACACGCACTTGGTCGATTTCGGAAGTTTAGCTTTCGCCATCCCGCCGTCGTGTTTTGACGGTTCCCTTGCGATGTGCTGCAGTAATTATATATACGGCGAAATTGAAGCTCGCTATTGTAAATTTCACCGAAAAAAACTGGAAGCGTGTCGCTGTAAAGCACTTCAAGGGGGCGTACTTCAACGTGACGACCGGCGCGATCGGTAAGCAAGAAAGCAGAAGAGTGCGCGCTTGCTATTACAAGTTTCCTGCCATTGAAGGAGACCTTTTCAATTATGTGCAGATGCTTAGTATTTCCGGTATCGCCATGTCGTGGGACATAATTTCTCCCAGCATTGTGGAAACAGCTTCAAGAAAATCGGGCATTATAACGCCCTCGGCAGAACTGAAGACGATACGCTTCGAGAGGTCAGCGGTCGCGACGATGATTCCCAATCGGACTTCGCTATCAGCGATTCCAGCTATACCACGCGTGACCGGATCTGATTGGTTGAAGTACCTGCTAATTGTTTCAAAATTAACACGTACACTTCATTTGTGCTGTAATCATTTTTTAATGTATACTGCGCACGTTACGACTGTAACTATACTTTGTATGCGCTCGCTCAATCCCTGCGTAATTTGTGCACCCCCTTCTCAGGGCCCCTGAATATCGAAAAGAAAGTGTGCGAATTGTGCGAGTAAATATGGTAGTTAGTTCTAGGCATGGATAAGCATAAAGATTGAATTAACCGAATTTGTGCAGTGGGGCAATTTACATTTAAAATAGCTTGAAAAAATAGTGAGCCAACCAAGAATTTGAAGATTTGTTTAATTAAACGAGAGTTTAAATTGTCGAGAGCCTACTGTAAATAATGGTTGATGTTCTTCCACACTTGACAGGCAAGCTTACAGATACCGTATTTACACACATATTCCTCGCACTTTTTTTGGTGAAAAACTGATGCAAAGTTGGGGGGTGCAAGATTTATGGGGGGAAATTTTCTGCAGAAACGTGCAAAGTGAAAAGGAAAACGAAGTAGCCGCGAATTGGGATTCTCACGCCAGCAACTAACTGCAAGCTTTGAGAAGAACTGCTTAAGACTTACCTCAACAATAAAAGCACAAGTTCAATACAAGGCAAAATTTACTTGAGACGCAAAAGGCACAAGCAAATGATCGAGAATTAGTAAACACTACAAAGAGCTTGTGGGCCCTGCGGGCGTAGCGGTAGCGTTATTTACTAGACAGGAGCCCTAAAAAGTTTAGCATACAACTTCAGTACAGTAGAATCTCGATGATACGAATCTCGCGGGGTCACAAAAAAATATTCGTAATAGCCGAAATTCGTATCATCGGAACACATGCAAAACTAGCTAAATTAACACCGGGTTGGAGGCAAACTCATTTTCGGCACTCGAAAAAAAAAAAATTTGGAGAAAAAATCTCTGTCTTTCTGCTTCTGCTTTTCTTTTTTTGTCAAGTCACTCAGCAAACTTCTCTGGAATCTGTAAAAACGCGTGCCCGTGTCAACACCGATTCCTTCAGCAGCCATAGCACGGCTCAGGACGTCGAGCGCGTGCAGAGTTTCAGCCGCCGGTGGTGGTTCTTCGCCGTTGCACTCGTGCATTTCCTCGTCATCGTCGCTGGAATTGGCAACCTCACACGTGGCCTCGTTGACAATATCTTCCGTGCGCTCACCACAAGTGGCAAGATTGTCATCCGCCGTGAAAAAGTAGTCAGCCGAACAACCGGCATCAAGGAATTCCCAACCTTCAATGGGATCCTTCGACTCTGAAAGGGCCTCCGGCACCTCTTCGTGAATCCTAAAGAAGCCGCATTTACCAAAGCTGTTCGTAATGGTAGTCGGCATTACTCTATCCCAAGCCATTGAGATAAAATGGATGGCGCCCAAAGGGCTTATTCGCAGGCAGGCCACCTTCGTCTTTTCTGTCGATTTTCGCAAGGAGCCGGCGCACAAGAAGGCTCTTGAAATGATGCTTAACGTTTTTATAATGCCAACGTCAAGCGGTTGCAAGTGCACCGTCGTGTTTGCGGGCAAAAAAACCAGCTTGACGTTTTGAAGCGTCACTTGCTTCAGGTGGGTGGCGCACTGGTCAAGAATCAGAACAATCTTCCGATTCTTGCAGGCCATTCCAACTGTTAAGGAGAGACAAATTCTTCGAACATGGGCCGCCATCATCCTTGCTTTTTTGTTTGCGCGATAGAGCATGGCAAATGGCTCTCGCGCTTTAAACACCGAGGCTTCTGAAATTTTCATACTATGGTCAACTTTAGTTTTTCCGACCCATTGGCGTTACAGCACAGAAGAACCGTTATTCTTTCTTTGCTTCTTTTGGCTCCTTGGCACGCTTCACCTTTTAAGCAAAGGCTCTTCTCGGGTTGAAGATTAAAAAACAGGCCTGCCTAATCTGCATTAAAACATCACGAGGCTGATACCCCGAGATAAGAGACTTCAGCTTTGCGAGCCAGTCGCTAACAACAGTCTCGTCAGCCTTTTTGGCTTCCCCAGAGACGCTTTTGTACACGGGACCGTGTCTCGTCTTGAAACGGTGCAACCACCCACCTGAGGCCTGGAATCCGTCGATGTGCAGAGCAAGTGCGATCTCGTTGGCTTTTTCACGCAAAACTTTGCCGTCAATGTTCACACTGGCTGCAGTAACTTCCTTGAACCAGATAAATAAAGATTCTTCAAGTTTAACGTGTTGGGCTCTCTTCGCTTGCATCGCGTTGACGCTGAACGAAAACACATTTTTCATTATTGTGTGCCGCTGTCCAACAATTCTCAATGTCGACGTGGCGAGGTCTAGATCTTTAGCCAACTCCATGCGTTTTCTTTTCGGATCCTCATCGACCTTTCGAAGAATGTCCAGTTTCTCCTTAAAGGAGAGAGCCTTCCGCTTGCGAGACATGGCTTGCTGCGACTCCGCAAAAAGGTACAACAAAGCAAATACGTGTGCTCAACTGGGCAAGACTGTCGACAGCCTCCGCACTACAGTAACCACGTGTCCGCACCAGAGAGCACCCACCACCAAGCAAAACAAAGGTCGGATTGTATTTGTGCCTTTACCGTCGCCAGCGCCATCTGGAGCCTTCAAGAGAAAGCAAAAGGCGCACTCCGGTGTTTGAGATCGCGCAGATCTTCGAGTCTGTCGCCCGCCGCTCACAGGCGGCACTGACAGCGTGCCAAACCGGCAGCGCAGCACGCATTTCAGCGCGTGCGTGCACACTGCTTGCTTCCGCGGCCGTCGTTGGGGTGGCGTTTATTCGTATCAAAAAACTCGGGTAAAAAAATCAGTTCGTAACAACCGTACTCCAGCACATAGTACATTAGTGGGCCTCGGCCGGGATCACAAAAAAATTCATATGACCCCGAATTTCGCATCAGCCGTGACCGTATCATCGAGGTTCTACGGTATGAGGCTGATGGCCATTTAACACAGAATTGTCGGCAGTTGCCTTCTGATGAAATAAAGTTTACTATCCATTCCAGTCTTAGGCACACTGAACGCCCAATGCGTCTTGGTGGCTTTCAGCTGCCGTCACCAGTAGCGAACACAAAACTTGACTCCAAAGGGCCTACCGACGGCCCTATTGCCGTCGTTTAGTGCACGATCAATCACTTTCACCTTGAAAGCAGCCGTGTAGCTCCCGTGTCGCCCCATAACACAACATGAGTACAACAAAACACACCGCGACGCGCACTTTACTTTTGCTTGGCTTGGACTGGATTTAATCTTCATGCAATAATAGTACGCATGATGCTTAAGCGATGGCGCGTGCTATAATCATCGGTGGCTGAAACAAGCAGACAACATTATTGCGGCAATTTTTAGGGGTGCGATAATTACTCGCAAAAAGAAAAAAAAATCTTATTTTTGTTGAGCGATGTGGGGGGTGCGAGAATTGTGTGAATGTGAGGATTAGATGAGTAAATACGGTATACTTCCACATTTCATACAGGCTTCTGGATTAAAAAAAAACTACATGTGTTCCACGCCGAACATTTCGCCAATGTTGACAAAGTCAGCAAATTTCTGTACAATCGTCGATTCGACAACTATATGCGCAGGCAGCTTGCCGGCTCCAATCAGTACACTACTGTACACTCACCGATGCGGCACCTATCTGTTCAGACAGCTCTCCGGGGAGCGGCCAGTTGGTGACGGACACCTTGGCAGTGGCGTCACTGGTGATGTACCTCAGCGCTGCCGTGTGCGCCAAGTTGAGAGACATGGAGCCAATGTGGTACGGCTCACCATTGTACCAGGCCACAGCTTTTGCGTCGCCATCAGTCTGACCGCCTACGAGGTACCTGTGTTTTGAAAATTTATGTGGCCCATGATATATTCAATTTAGTACTTGAACTATATGAATATATAATTTGTCCTCTTACATTCTCAGCAAATTGACAATATTGCCATGAATAATGTGAAGATAGTACAGTCGAGCCCGCTTATAATGAACCTGAGCATGACGCAACATTCGTTCGCTGTATCCCGAAGTTCGTAGTAAATGAAACACAGGTTTTTAAACAACTTGCGAGTGAAACGAGTGAAAACACAAGCTTTTTTTGCTCCAGAAAGTCCGCGATGCACGTGTTTCGAAGAACAGAAGCGATAAGGGCGGTCTCGAGTTTAATTCAAACGGCAGGGTGCTCGTTCACCGAGGTCCGTGGCATAAGCTGCATGAGGCACTGGCTCCAAAGTTTCGTCGCCCTCGCAAACCGATTCCTCCAAATCCCTATAGCCACGTATTTCATTCACATAGCCCCAATCCGTGCACGGTTCCGCAGTGTCGGCATCATCATCGGCCGTAATCAAACCATTGCAACAGATGTCCCACCCGCTCTCCCAGGTCGGAGTCGACGACGCGCTGCCACAAATCGCCGCCGCAGTTCGGAAGCTTCAGGCTTGGCATCGGGCCCGACGTCGACGAAGTGGGCCTCGCGAAAACAGTTTTGCGCGCATGTAGTCGTCACCGCTGCCCACGAAATATCTCCACAGCTGAAATCATCTCCACAGCTGAATACCGGGTTGTTCGAAGTGGCGAGTTGGCTGCCATGTGGTCAACAGCTATGAGCAAGCGCTGCGCAACGCAGCACCTACCGGGCGGATTACGCTCAAGCCAAGCGGTCACACTTTCGACGTTTTATTGAGCGCAGGAAAAAGCTTGCAAGTCCTCCCGTCGGCCATCATGACCACACACGCACACCAAGAGCGAGCAAGATGCGCACACGCGACTCACATGCCAGAGCGCGTGGAATAGCTCTAGGCCCATTTCCAGTCAGAAAAGGAAACTAACTCGAGCCAGCGTGGCGGGCGTCGCGGAGCGGTGGAGATAGGTGAAGGGGTTGTGGTCAAGAGAGGAGAGCGGACTTGCGAGAGAAAGGCAAGGAGTTGAGATAAAGAGAGGGAAGGATGCGGCGGGAAGACGACCTTAAAAACCAAAACACACGGGAAGGAGGCAGGTTGGGTAGCTTGCTTGAAAGGTCCGCGAAACTCGCACGTCAAAGCATTGCCGCCTGGCTCTGTGCGCGCGGCAGTGTTCGAAGAATCGGCGGCCATGGTCAAAAAATCGTTTTGTTGTGCCGGCGGATTTGCGTGGCCTCACGAACTTCGAATTTTCGCGATTCGTTCCGCGCAAATTAACAGCCGTTTTCGCGCTTCCGCATGTGCGCGGAAGGCGTGCTAAGCGGAGTGCCAAGTGAGTGAGAACAAGTCCTAAACTCGAAATGAATCGTAAATCATCGGAGTCGGTGGGGTAGCGTACGCGCGTGCACTATACGCAGACTATCGGATACAGTCGGTGGCCTACGATGTTGGCAAATGGTCTGGTCCTTCCAGGCCGGCGACGACAACGACAGTACCAGTGATCAAAAACAGGGTAGATGGCCGACCGGTTTTCGAAAGATCGGTGGCAGTGTGAAAACACGGGCCTCGTCTGGCGATGCGGGGTGCTCAGATTAGCGGGGGGGTGCATAACAAAAAGCTGTCGGGGAGAGCGGCAACTAGAGGGTCGCGGAGGTAGGGTCGGCGTTTGACAATGAATGTATGGGCACCTCGCCGATGCCTGATCGGCGGTCGAAATTGGTTTCCTGGGAAGTCGGCAGACCAGTCACTCCGTTCGCTGTAACCGATCAGCGGCGCTCGGAGACGTTCGTTGTAAGTGCAATTTTGTGCTAATGAACCAATGTATATTTTCACGGTCACGCGGATATTGTTCGTTTTAAGTGGGGTCGTTATATGTGGGCTCGACTGTATAACAGATTTTCGACCAAATAGTATAACTGGTATTTGTGGTGTCTCGACTTCTCTGTTGTGCATGTGTTCGCACACCCCATCTCTTCAAGAGTATAACTGGGCATCAGCAGAAAAGCGAGTGTTACAACATGTAACTTTACTTCCAAAAAAAAAGTAAGCCCATTCTCACTGGCTTAGCAGCACTTGCTAGCCTCACTACTCTGACTAGTCCAGCGGCAGCTACAAATGTTTGTGTTAAAACATTCATTAAGAAATCTGACAAAGAGACCGACACAAAGACGCGAGCCTAGAGCCACTATGATGCGTCGACCGTCTCTACTGTCTCATCTTCAGTCTGTCATAATAATAATAATAATATCAGACGAATTTTGCACCCTCAAAACTATAGTATGATTATGAGGGAAGCTCTAGTGAAAGGCTCTGGAAATTTGAACCACCCGTAGTTTAACCTGCACCAAAGCCTAAGACCATGGGCCTTTAGAACTTCATCGCCATCAAAATGCGGTCGCTGTGGCTTGGATAACATCCTGCACCATTAGAGTCAGCCATCGAGCACTATAACCACTAGACAACTGTGACGGGTTTCTCTTCACTTTGTAGAGTCCATCTTATCCTGCCTTTCAATCATTGTTAGCACCTCACGGAATCACAATTAGCTTAACTACTACCAACTAACAAGTGGCCTCCAAGTTACCATCACTCACTTTCCGTTGTATTCCGCGAGGCTGCGTCGAGCCACCACAAGTAAGAAGTCATCCGGATCGTCCACATCCTTCGTGACCTTCACATTTTGCCCGGTCATCGCATCAACAAAGTCCATGCTGCCCAGCTCTGATGTTCCGTTGCTGAAGAAGCCATTGGTCGGGCCAGCATAGCTGCCGACATCGTACACCAGTTTCCTGATGGTAGACTCCTCCGCTCCCTCGATGTCGAGCGCAGTGTAGAAGAAGAAGAGGACGACAGGGATGACGATGGCGAGGATGGGGAGGAAGTACTGGCGCTTGGTGGTGTGCCACCGCTTCAGGAACAACGCTGTGGCCTGCTGCGCCAGCAGCGGCAAGCCACTCATGCGCTGGAACGTCGGGTACTCATCGTCTGCAACGCAAACGTACTGGCACTCGTCAACCTTCTTCCAAAGCACTGCGGAGGAGGAGAGCAAATGGCAGATTGCAGCCTCGTATGGGAACCAGGGTGTCTACCAATTTATTGTTTCCGAAATTCCCCTATTTTTCTGGGTTTAGCATGACGATTCTGAGCTTATTTGTACGGCTGGTAAACCTGCTCGGAAAACTGACTTCTGTTGACTCGAAACAAGCCCTCGAGTGGTAAAAAAGAAAAAAGGAGAAACATGGCATAGCACAAACTCCGTGCAGAACTCGGGACGTCTGCCACTGCATCTTTAATAAATGAGCCTTACCCGGCCCATTCAGCCTCTGCTCATAGTGCTTCTGGCCAAACGAGAATGCTTTTCAAGTCAAGCCGAGCTCATGGCCAAGTCAAAAAAGATTTTTCAGAGCACCGTATCCCAATTGTCTGCTTAGGAATTAAGATATCTTGTGGGATCTGTAGAAGCACTAGTATGCTGTGTCTCATCTTTTTTTTAAATATCACATTGCTGCTTACAGCAGATGCATAAAAAAACAAAGCCTCATAAGCTATCATAGAGGGCAAAGATTGTTTTTATGGCGATTTGCAAAGACTACCAAAATTTAGTCAGTTTCCATGACCCAGCTAGGTTTGTAAAGATCCCATGACAGTTGCCCAAGCTTTCCAGATATGTCCGAATTACCTCACAATGTCAGGTCTTCCAGTTTGGTAGACACCCTAGCAAACAGCGCAGGGAACAATAAAGCAGAAGGTTTGTCAACATCAATGAAAGACGTGCGACGACTGTTCACAAAGATTTCCCAATGGGTTGGAGTGGCTGCTGCATTGCCCTGCTCTGCCCTCATATTAATCTGCTCGAGCTATGTTCAACGTCTAATTTCTTGTTACCGAGCCTCAATTTCTTCATGTACAGTGCTCACAAAATCAAACGCACCAATTTAGCATCAAGCAATGCAGAGTTTCGTTTCCATCATGTTTAATTCGCATCATATTGGCCTAACTTTACTTCCTACATCTGCGCCCTAGTGGTCAGATTCACAGCAACATCAGAGGCAATCACGCACACCAGTTATGCAAAGTGTCCTGGTGTCGCACTTCAGTTTATGAGCACTGTGCCCTCGATATTGGTATTAAAGAAATGTATGAGATGAAGCTGAATAACTGATAAGCAGTTCAAGATGTCTTTAAATACACACAAAAAAGAAACAATCACTGTTTAGATTAACGAAGTGCACTCTGAAAACTCTGATGCCATTGTTTCACTATCACAAGTTGATTGATTTGATTGATATGTAGGGTTTAACGTCCCAAGACCACCATATGATTATTAGAGATGCCATAGTGGAGGTCTTCGGAAATTTCAACCACCTGGGGTTCTTTAACGTGCACTCAAATCTGAGCACACGGGCCTACAGCATTCCCGCCTCCTTCGGAAATGCAGCCGCCGCAGCCAGGATTCGATCCCGGGACCTGCGGGTCAGCAGCCGAGTACCTTAGCCACTAAACCACCACGGCGGGGGCCACTATCACAAGTTCATCATTAACATAAAATTTTGAGCAAGCACCCCTACCCAAACAAGTGCCCCTCATCCGCTTCACTGGCAATTTCAAATATCTGCACCGTTCCAGGAAGGCAGCCCTCCACCCCAATCTTATCCAATCCTGCTTTGCACTGTTGCTCGATCCCTCCATGCCATTTGTTGCTCTGTGCTTGCGGTGAGACGTCAGCTATGCCTATGCATTCATACACAATGGCGAAAAACATCGAGGTTATTTGATGGCATTCCGGACGTCCCGACATTTCAAGCTGTACCGAAAGCGCATACAAGAATGGGAGAAGAATTTTGATAATTTCCTGCATCTAAACTACGGGAAGGCAAAACTTCAACATAAGCTCAGCAACGACGCACCAGTGCTCAGCGAACACGTAGATGGTGCACTCTTCGAGTACCTTGAAATGCAGGAAATGACGTCAGCAACGGGATTCTTTCCGAAGAGGCCATCGAAAATGCCAACAGCATGCAGCTGGGAAACTTCGTAGCTTACAGTCATTACATGAATCTCATGAAACAGTGGTTCAGCATTGTAATGCGCCACGCTACAAGCGAGAGCCAAGCGACGCCCGAGAAACTTTCAGAAGCAGTTGGCGCCTTTCGGCAAGTCCGCTGTGCAGGACGGCCACCCGCACAGCGGACTGGCTGATGTTGGAGCTGTGGTGCCACAAGATCACGGCGGACTTCAAGCGGAATGCCGTGACCCGTTTTTTGCAACTGACTCTAAGGAGTCTTCTGATCATTCTGAAAGTAATTAAAAGCCACAACAAATTCTGGGCCTAAATAAAGTTTCCTGTAATAAAATTTTATTTTCCGCACATGGCTTTTTTTTTTGTACTGGCGCGAAAATTTTGCCGCCATCCTAAAATTTGGTGCCATTCCGAGATATCGTTTCCCTTCTTCACCAGTTTGCTGGCATCGAAATTTTACGGTAGAAGAGAAAAGCAATGTTGAAGTCTCAGTTTTAAATTTAGCACTACGTGCGTGACGTCAAAAGTTTTAAAAGGCATTTTTATATTTTTGTGAAAATGGCTCAATAAAATTTTCAGAAACTTCGCATGCTAAGTGTATGGCACCCACAGATGAGAATCTATTTTATTTTTATTGATTAGAAGCTGAGTAGGACCCAGTTGATGCCTTCAATACCTATGAAGTCACACAGTTAGGTGCGGGAATCTCAAGATGATGTCTCGACACGTGCTTTTTTTTTTTTGTCGTGCGTTTTCTCGCTTACCAAGCATCTTGCTGTGGTAAGAGTGGTGTGTTTCGGGATTGTGAAATTGTACTTTACTACACGCAAAGAATCGTTTTGCTCTTTGGTGTCTCTTCAAGTGTTACTTTCATCAAGAACAGAGCTTGAATATGCAAGAAGCTGGTACCACAGTATGGATCAGCTTCAACGTAAAGATATTAGCAGATGCAGAATGTTTTAACAGTAATATAGAATGTTGTAATAATAAGCAGAGAAGAATAGTCATATTCCGTTCTGTGTTCTATTTTAAATGACAAAAGTGGCACTCTCAAGGTACTCGGATGTATAACTTTTCTACAGAAAGATTTGCGAGGAAGTCATAACTCCACATAGCTTGAAGGCTCTATGTCTAGCCTCAAACTTGGAGGTGGCACCGTCACCCAGAACATTGTGGCCCCCAAGGTTGCCAGCACAGATTTTATTATAGGCCTACGCAAATAACCTAGTGCATCACTGGCACTCCAAACTGTGGAAGAAAAACACTAATCGTGCATAATCAATCCGAATTCTTTCGTGCCAAAATTATACCTTGCAGTAATAAAATAAAGCACATGACGCACTGAACTGACACTGTGCTTGCCTTCCCTGTTGTTAACTTGCAAGCTATGACAAAACAGAGAGTGCTACAGTAAATTATGGTGTGAAACAAGGGGCACAACGAAATGTCACTTGGGCAAGAAATGCAATTGCAAAAGAGCTTGTCCTTTCGAATGAAAAAAAAAATTATGCTGGCAGCTAGCTCTTTTATCCTCAACAGTACTTTGTCCTAGAGGAAGCGCGACTAGTCGACATGCCGACGCACCTTCCACCAGTCCACCAATGCGGTCCGTGCCGTTGTGAGAGCTGGATGACGCGCTGCTCATCTCGACGCTGATGTCTGCCAACTCACCGACTCTGCAAGAGACGGATCAATGCACACCAAAGTTTTCACTCAAGAATAAAAAAATTTTTTTTTCGCATAGTAGAGCTGTTCAAGGTTTTCATTTCCCTGTTTTGCGCGACCAGAAAATTCAGCTGTCTTTAGTGCATGCAACACAATAAGTCTGCCTGCATGCTACTTCTTTGTCCACTTTTGTCATCTTAGGATTGACTACGAATAAAGACAGTTTGCTCTTGGCCTCTCATATTGGAGAAATGAGTATTCGTCAAAATCCTTCTACAGGAGGCAGCACCGTCGCTGCATTACGGTTAATTCGCTGCCCATGCGGTACGTGCAAGTGTATGGGCTGCTGTTTCTATATCGCCATTCTGTGCTGAGTAGCCATCGAAAATGTTTACATTTCTAACATGAAGTATCGCTCAGGCCCGTGTGCTCATATTTAGGTGCACGTTAAAGAACCCCAGGTGGTCTAAATTTCCGGAGTCCTCCACTACGGCGTCTCTCATAATCATATGGTGGTTTTGGGACGTTAAACCCCACAAAATCAATCAAAATCAGTCCCACCATGCCACAAATATTGAACAGACCAAGAGACAAGCTTTCATTCCTATCCCTATGTGACACAACATTGCCTCCTTTGTGTTTGAGCATCGCCTTATGTGTCGAGCTGTGAACGTTGTTAGTGCCAGTCTTAGTGTTAGAGTTAGCTCATTCTGTGTGTGTGTTCTTTTTGTGCATCCTTTGGGCTTAAGGAGGGAGGTTACCATCAGATACCAACTTTTTGTTTATTGAGACATCTCTCAATGAAATTTTCAGGATATACTAATAGTGTTAATGAAGCTATGTTAACTGGTTCTCTAGTTACAGCAGTATGTCAGTATAGTGCACATTGTTCTCCTATTTCAGACCTGGAGAACTTCCAAAAGATGCTAGAACTGTGAAATTAACAATGATGATTCTCAGGTTGACACCTCAGAGGGTAACAGAGCTATTTTTTTTTAAATTTCCTTACTGAAAAGTTTTAGCAGACCTCCGAATTCAGTATTAGTGATTGGGATATTATTAATAAAGCTTTGATTAGGTATCATAAATAACAAGCACAATGTATCAAAAAAATGGGCTTGTCTCCCCGTCAGAAATTTATTCAGGTTCATAATAAAAAAAAGATTTATGAAAATGGGATGAGTGCTTCCCCAAATATGGCTGGAACAAGCAGCCTCACTAGCCAAAAAAGTCATTTCGAGAAAACGACATATGAAAGTTTTGGGCACATATGCAAATCTAAAACAACCCTGCAGCATGACTGGAGGTGTCCTTTGGCACTCTCTTTCTTCGCAGTCTTCTCCAAGGATTTCTTCTTAGCCTTCTACAAGTGCAGTGAATCTTTCTCAGCTACCCGTTGAATGGCCAGGTCCTGCTCCAATGCCTGAAATTTTCACTCCGTCGCTGGCATAGCACCGAGTTCTCTTTGAACAGCAGCGCGTTGTTGATCCACCCCCTCTTTCTTTTCGCACGTCAGAAAATGTGTTCACAAGTGCACAGTTGACGACGCGATTGACCTCTCGGAAGCCTATGAAAAAGAGGATGTGGAAGCCCTGTCGATGAGCGCGACAAACCAGGCGCACTTGCAACGTCAAATTTTAGCACCGGTGGAGCAGGAGTCTCGTGTCTAGGCGCGTCGATGCAACCACACTCTTGTGGAGATAAAGCAGCTGCTCCACATGCACTGTCAGCGCAATCACCGTCGAGGCGTGTGCAAGCGGAGAGCCTCGCCATGCGAACAACCTTCATAGATTGCATCCTTGCACCGAACACTTGTTGTGTCTTCCTTTTCGTTGGACGCATCGCCAGCGAATGCAACAAAGGCCTCGTAAAGACAGTTGAAAATCGTCTCGTGAAGACATTTAAAAATTGTTCCGTAAAACGGTTGAAACGCAGAGAGTATGTGAACGGCTGCAACGATAGACAATAGCGAACGGAACGCTGGGGACGGAGGAGCAGCAGACGACGGAGAGCCGCATTATGTGCAAGATTAATACGTCATCATGCGCAGCAGCCAATAGCAGTCACAGGGTCCCTCTCCTCCTTGAGGAGTGCGCGCATCGCCCAATCCCGGCGGCGTGTCTCTGCAGCGGGAAAATTCAAAGCTCTCGCGAGCCCTCCAATCATGAGCAGCTTGCTCCTCTCCTGTGCTGCCGCCGTCGCCACGGGTGGCAGGAAAAGGAAGTGCAAAAACTCACAAACAAAACAACACCAAAATGGCGGAGCTCCATCAAGCAGTCGAGAAACTGCAACCGCGCCAAGTTGGGCTATTTTTGAGCGCTCCCGTATATCTCGAGGGCTGCGGTGGCTTGTTGCAAACTTTATTTGAAACAGATTCACAATGACTTAGACGTTGATATTTACGGAAGAGGTAGTTTATAACATGTACTGCCCGAATATGTGGTTTCCAAAAAATCAAAATTTTCCACCAATTTTACGTGTTCAAAGACTGCGTCCCCCCTTAAGCAGCACACTCCATGTTTAGATCTGTTTGCAGTTCTTCGCATGACATTCCAATTTGTTGCTATTCTATTCATTGCTTTGCCCTTGCAGCAAAACTGATTTTTCTGAATTCTAAGTAAGTGGGCCGGTATTAAGGCCTGATACCATCACAACAATTAAGGCTGAGTTAATGGATGTACAACGTAGACTATTTTTTCACTGTGTGTAAATTCTGAAGAAAACGAAGAAGTACAAAACACATAACACCAAAAAAAGAAAATAATCAGAGAAACATATAGAACAAATTAAGAACAGAAAGAAAGCCAAGGTAATTAAGACTAATTAAGATTAGCTAATTAGGAGCTTCCTACAAATATCTTGCAAATTAGGGTCATGGTAATTAAGACATTGTCACTTAAGACATGCAATCTAAGATGTTCCCAAACAAGATTTTGCTAATAATCTAGGTCGGTGACAAACTTATCTGCTAGGCTAGCTTTGATTTTCCGCGAGGCACCATGGGCGTTCTACAGAGAAGCAGGAAGCATCGTGTGGGCTGGCAAATCTTCACGAAAAACTAAACCGCATTATCAGTCACATTTGCCCCATACATGTGCCCACTAGCATCTTTACGTCTTTTTGCGCTCACACCTGTTCGCCATTTCTGCATTCCGCTCGCTTGCGAACAGTTATGTGCACGATTTGCAAAGGTGCTCAATGGATGCAAAGATGCCATTACCGCCCCGGCAGCAGTACAGTGCTGCCTTCAAGTGGCAAGCGACCCTCTACACAGCAACAATGAAGCAGGGTGGAAGTTCAAAGTGTCAGGGAAGAGCATGAGGGAAGGGAGAAAACAAAGAACCGAGACCTTCATGTGTGCTGCGACGTGCCGTTCCTTTCGTGGACCGAAGTCTGGACGATAGATACTTTGCCGTTGATGAGACGGTTCAAGATTGGGTTGACGACTAAAGAAGCAAGAGCCTTGAAATTTTCTACGATAATATTGAAGCAAAAGCACGTATTGTTGCGAACGATATGTGCCTCTTGCTAACCAAGTTCAAACCAAGCTTTTTGAGTGAAATGGCGCAATGAGTAATGGTGCATGGTATGGACTGCCAACCGACATAGTCCGTGCGCAGTTTCCATGTGCGGCATCCCCGTATCACCAGCTACCCTACCAAAGGCGAGCAGCAGCAGTGGCTCACTCGATGGCAATGACTATGACTGACTGCTGCATTCTTCTCTCAAGTGACGACGACTCGTAAGCGATGTTTCATAGTCAAATGTTTCCTTGCATCACTACTTTTTCTCAAAGACTTACTAGTGTACTATGGTCGCAGCATGAGGCTATGTTATGAGTCAACTTTTTTTAGGGGTAAAGCTCCTTACACTGTGGCTCGGTTCCTCCAAAGTTGTTCATCGTAGTCACCCCGGCTGCTTCTCAGAATGTTCACTAAATGGCACTGTGCTGTGACAGTTTGTGAATAGATCACTAGATGGTGTGGAGGCGTGCGCTGCGTATGAGTGTTAGTGTAATAAAAGAACAATCATTTGAGACAGACGCACAGATAGACAGATGGATGGACCGAGAGGCAGATAGATGGACAAACAGACCTAGCTTCGCCCCACTCATCATTATTCACTCCGTGGATATACTGTGAATTTTTTTGCCTAAAAGAGATTGGGAGTTGGGTGGTCGACTTATTATTAGCAATATATGGTAAAATTAGCAAGGTAAAAATTGTTTCGCAGCAACCATACTCCATTACATTGCATGCTAATCTCATGGAATAGATACAAGCCATCGTCCTCTCACTGAGGCCCTACTCTACAATCAATATCCTAAAGCCGCAGTGACACCTCTAATTTGGTGAGATCTCAGAAGTACCTGATGAATACATCCTCCATAGTTGTGACCGAGATCCCGAGGCTCGCAATGCCAAGGCTCTCCTTGCTCTGTTCGAGGTTTTTTAGGAGTGGAATGACGTCCGAGGCCGGCGGAAAGCCGAGGTTGAACATTGCCTCGTGGCCAATGTCTGAGGTGAGCTGGGCTGCTGGTATAGCTGATGTGACCTTTTCAGTCACGACGTTGAGGCTGCAGCTGCTTCCCTTCGCAATCCTCATGCGGTAGCCAGTTCCTGAAACGAAAGGAGACACTAACTCTGCATGCACGGGCATATATCAGTCTTTTTTTCAACATCAAACATTGTGGCTGACTCCCTAAGAACGACTTGGAAGACTGAAAATGAAAAAGAAAAAAGCTAGATGCAGTGCAACAACGACTATAAAAATGTACACAGTAATGTATTGAAAAAAAAAACGCAAGAAACAAGAGAAACAGACAAAAAGAACTCGAAGAAAACATAGGATGTGTAGTTGCTAAATAACTATTTGGTTATTAAAGTGCGAACTAAACTGGCTGCATATTTGGTGCAAACTAAAACTGGCTGCATTGACTATACACTGCAGTCCACTTATAACGATACCACATATAACGATATATCGGTTATAACGATGGGTCGACTTAACAGTCTCATTTTATGCATTGGCGCTATGGAGAAAAAAACCATATATAACGATATGTTATCCACCGCATATCGGATACAACGATGAAAAGTTTGCCGTGGATGGCATGTTTCATTCAGAATAATCGTAACATTTAGATTGATAAGTTCCTCTGAAACGAACTATGCCGAGACAAGACGAAAAGTTAGCGTAGGCGAGTACGTATCTGCCGCCACTGCAGCACAGCGCCGGCAGCGCGTCCCGGCCGTTCAAAAAGCCGAGGAGAGCATCGCGAGTTGGCGCGACGCGCTACAGATGGCGCCAGCTGTGTCACGTTTTGCGCCTCGCCGCGCGTCGACCGCGGAGAGGCTGAGAGAATTAAAAAAAAATGCGAAAAGCAAAGCGCCGCGCTCCGCGGCTCCCCGCCTTCTACAACGGCAAGCCGGCAAGCTACTCGTAGCTTGCCGAACGAAAACGGGAAAGAGAGAGAAAATAAAATAAGCGAAAAGCAAAGCGGCGCGGCGGCATCAGGGCGGGGCCTCGTTGGCATTCCGGCTGTGTACCTCTGGCTGTGCTTTCTTCCTCCCACTGCTCCCACCCCGCCGTCGGTCAGTCTCTCTTCCTCAGCGAACCCGTGATGCGTTCTTCGGAGTAGGAAATAAAGTCTTGTTTTTGACATCCTACTATCTACAATATTTATTAATTGGTGAAAATAGCGAAATGAAGCCTGGAGCTACAAAAGGTACGTCCGGCGACAATTTTTTGGCGGCAGTCCAGATATAACGATCACCGGTTATAACGATCATATTTTTAGGTTTTCTCGATATCGTTATAAGTGGACTGCACTGTATCACCTAACTTTTTGAGCCCGATACAAATGGCAATATAATCTAAGAAAAATCTGCCCATTCCCTCAAACTACAGGTTTGAGCACCTCCACAATGATATACAGTTCTCGTACTATACAATTTTGGCCAAGCGAACTGAATGATTCACTGTAGATATCGTAACAATACTCAAAATCACAAAGAAACTATATGCCAACTGAACCACTGAAAATATTAAACAAAGACAATTTTAGAGTTATATACCGTTACATACCTGAATCGCCAATATTCAGCCAACAATGGCCAACATGCAATATTATTGCTCTACGGTTGCCACTAGACAGCCAACATTAACAGCACACTGGCATGATGATAGAGTTGCTTTTAACAGATCAATGAAATAGCACAAAAAAAGATGACAATACGTTGCACATTCTTTGTTGTCTTTTTTGTGCTTTCTCACATCTTCAACAGCAGCAGTCACTCATGCATCATAGGCCATCATCGAGTCAACACTAGCCAACCGCAGCTAGTTTCAACCAGTGCCTACGGTATGGAAGTAAAAACATGCCAGTTCCATTTCGTGAGAAATATTCAGTGTAGCTCTTTACAGACATTTGCTGGATGTGGGCCAGTAAGACTTTTTCCAGTTGCACCTGAAGCAGCAACCTATAACGTCATGGCCCTGAAAATCTTGTTTTGGATTCCGTATGACCAGGGTATAGCTTTCAGAATCCTTATATCCCCTATTCCCAACATCCTGAACAAGAAACTAATATTATAAGAGTTGAAACATCATACATTGCCTGTTCACTGCTTGTACGCCCTTAGCTTGTTTTGACCTGCTAAACAGCTATCGTCCTAAAATAAAAGTGGTTGCCAACCATATCGCTTCTTGAGAAACAATGGCGAGCCACAGCACTGCAGTTTCCCGTGGGCCACGAACGCGATGCGGTCGCCAAGAGCGTCAGCCTCCTCCATGTAGTGAGTGGTCAGAAGGATCGTCTTGCTCCGGCGAAGGTTCTGCAGCAGCGTCCAGACCGCTCGACGGGCCTGCGGGTCCATGCCCGCCGTCGGTTCATCCAAGATCAGGATCTACCAATGAGTCCAGAGGAGATGGGTGAAAACAACTGTAACAGGATAGTTTTGCCTTCTCTTCTTGCAGTAGTCAATGCTATGAAATTATCGTTACTAGTCAAAGCAAAAAATTATGCAAGAAATCAAGAAAGTACAACTCACAAGAAACTGAAAGACCCCTTTGCTTTACATCAAAAAACTCAATCAAGAAGCATGTCTTTTACAGTTTCACCCCTTCTTAAGAGCCAATGATGTAGGTATAAGAGACATCAGCATGTGTGCACTGAAATAGGGGTTGGCCGGAAAATGAAACCACGGTACCCCGCATATAAACGACACCTCTTGCAAGAGAAAAGAAATGCTCCCTGCTGCGTTTCTTTTATAAAACGTTCAAGTGTACTTCAATTATTCATTTTAAGCCACATCATTACAAAAAAGCCTCCAAGCCAAAATTACTTTAAAGCTAAATACAAATCACAGAATTTTGGAGAGCCTGCACAGCAAACTTGCCTTTTCTTCTATGTCCCAAGTTGTCACTCAGAACTATTTTCAATAAGCTGTGCATGGAAATGAACAGGCTAGAGTCCTGCCATATCATCCTCGCTTAATTTCTTTTTTGTTTCAAATATGAAGTACTCCCAGCACTTCAGCTGAAAGTTGCTGCAGCAAGCTACTTTTGGATTTGTTATCCACTTGCATTGTAAACCGTACTGATTAAGTAGGTAAATTTGATTAAAGACACGGAACAGAAGCTAGCATCACTGTAAGTAAGGACACAACCAGAGACAGCACGGCAAAACAAAAGAGACCAGGCCAAAATGTGACGTTTGCACAATGAAGGGTCAAGGAAATGACGGCACCAAGAGACGGCCAGTACGTGTCTAGCTATTCGGATACACGCATCGGTTGTGAAAACTGAAAAAAAAGTTCACTTCACATGTCCAAACACACAGCATGCACATAGAAAGTTCTCAAAAGAGTTTCACTCTTTCAGCACATTATGCACGTGCTTTCTGTCCTTCCAGTCATTTGTAGACATTTGTAGACACTTTCTTCTGGTACTGACCAGTGCACTATGCATCTGTGTGCGCAGCTGTATTCACACAATTAAGATCACCATAATGAAAGCTAAATGAACGGGGGGTGCACTATGCAGTGGCACATGTACATTGAGTCAACACACGAGGGAGAAGTTTCCGAAGATTTACATTTATTCACAAATTACAGGACATCGTTCATTATTTGAAGTAATCGGTGATGCATGTCGGCATACGTTTGTCTTCCAGCGAGTCAATTTCGCACGCACTTTTCAAAGCATTTCTACTTGAACTTCAGCATTCTCCTGGCAAAAGAAGATGCATGCAGCAATATCCAACACCGACGCTTTTCAAAGATGATGACAACAACTGCGCCTCCACCGCTACCCTCAGCCACAGCATGGCCAGCACGTGACAAGAAAGGAGGAGCGTCTCCACGTGGGGAGAAGCACATAGGCATTTTCAAAAACGAAAACTCCACAGTAGCTTTTTTTTTTCTTTGCTCTTTTAGCACACATCTTTGAAAGCAGAAAGGTCTACAGGACAGGGATGGGAAAGGGGAAAGCGTGGCACCGGCGCGTCGCAGATCGGCACTTGAGGGAGTGCAAACATTCCACCGCAGCCTTTTCTTTTCTTTTATTTTCCTTCATGCACAGCGTTGAGGTGTCGGAGGTGCTGCCGTGGGATTGGACGTGGTGCTCAGAGCATTTTTAGAGCGCAGTATGTTCGAATTAACCATCACAAGGGCCTTCACGATCGAATTACAGGGCATTTTCATAGCTATGACAGGACCTCATGTGAGTTCGAATAAACCGGAAGTTTGAATTAAGCGTGTTCGAATTAATGAGATTCGACTGTATTGCATTACTGGTCTGACGGCAGACGTTCTGATTAAGTTGTCACATTTTTGACACGAAGACAGCTACTGATTTTACAAACTTCATTACTATTGTACCAGCAATTTTGTGTGATTCGTTTCATTTCTCACATCATTTCTACATAATTACTCATCAAAGTTGTGTTTTTGACGGCAGGCCAGAAAGTTCGAGAAGCTTGAATGTCCTTGAGGAGAGCTTCACACACAATATTTAGCATTAATCACCACTCTGACCTCAACTCACCTTGGAGCCTCCAATCATGGCGTTGCCGAGCGAGAGCTTGCGCTTCATGCCCCCAGACAGGTCCTTGGCCAGCGACGAACGTTTCTCACCCAGGTCGACGCTTACGAGGACATCGTTGACGTGCGACTTCCAGCTCATGTCGGGGCTATCCTTGAGCTGCGAGTCGAGCGAGAAAACCTCGTTGCTAACTGATGCAGGTCTACGGAGGATGACATGCGAAAATGGCTTGTCTATTTAAGAATACACTCAGACCTCATTATAACAAAGCTGCATCTTACAGGAAAATAAGTTTGTTATATCCAAAATTCGTTATAAAGGTATATTCCTAACACTATTATTTATTGCAAGACAATTTTATTGTGATAGCAATTATACGGACACTCTCGGTTGTATTTCATTGCCGACGTCGGCGTCGATGTGATGCACCATATATGTATACTTACCGTAATTACTCGAATCTAACGTGCACCTTTTTTCCGGTTAAGCGAGTTCATAAATCGCATGCGCGTTAGAATCGAGTACGAACAAAAAAATTACGGCCAATCTATTGCCATCGGCAAATCTAAAATGGCCGCCCCCTACGTGCGTCGGCATGGCGCGTCGTCCATTTCTGCCTATGTGTTTCTCATGTGCGGCACTTCGTACGTGTGCTGAGGAGTTCATCTAGTAGTGCATTAGCATCGACGGCGAGGAATGGCCGACTCCAAAAACTCGAGTGCACCACGATGCCGCTTTTAAAAGAAAAGTCATCGCGTGTGCAGAAACGGACGGAAATCGGGCCGCATCGCGGTCGTTCGGAGTTCCCGAAACGTGCGTGCGGGACCGGCGGAAACAAAAGCAGAAGATTTTCGACAGCAAAGCTTTACGCAAAGACTTCAGTGGACCACAGCAGGGTCGGTTTCCGGAAATTAAAGAGCTGCTCGGCGAGAATGTGCTTTAGCAGCGAGCAGCACTGCGGCCCGTGACGGCAGAACTGCTCCAAGTGCGGGCTATGCAATTAGTCTTAGAAAAATGTCTAATGCGGAGCCAGTTTAAAGCGAGCAGGTTCTGGCTAACTAACTTTATGAAGAGGAAAAGCTTTTTCCTCCGAAGGGGAACATGCATATGCGAAAAGTTTTGCGGAGGAGTACGATGAAAAGCTTCACAGTTTTCAGAGGTTCGTCCTAAACTTGCGGCGCAACAACGACTACCTGCTTGGGCAAATCGGGAATGCCGATCAGACGCCTCTTTACTTCGACATGCCTGGCACCACAACCGTCGAGAAGAAGGGGGCGAAGCAAGTTCGCGTGCTGACATCGGTCCACGGTAAAACTACAGTGACGGCAATGCTCTGTTACACGTCAGATGGGCACAAGCTTCGCCCGTACCTCATATTTAAATGGAAGACGCTCCCGAAAGGAGTCGTTTTTTCGAGTGGTGTGATCATGCGGGCCAGTGAGAAAAAATGGGTGCGCGTTGCAATCGATGTCTTACGTTTTTTTTTTTTTTTTTCGCAATGGAAATCGGGTGCGCGTTACAATCGAGGGCGCGGTACAATCGAGTAAATACGGTATCTACATATATAAAATTGCAAGAAAGAAAAAAATCCAGAAAAAAAGACTTCGGCACGCAAAATTGAACGTGGGACTTTCGCATCGTGAATGCGAGGCGTTAACCACTGAGCTACCGAAGGGTACCCTCCTTCAATGTTAAAAGGGCAAGCTATCTATATCTACCACTTAGGGCAGCTGGCTGATATCTCGGGGGGGGGGGGGGGGGGGGGGCTATTCTTTTTTAGCATTATCAGCAAGATGGCCCAATACACACCCTGGGGCTCTCATCTCTCACTTGTAGGTGCTTTGGCCTGTGGAGAGGAGGTGATTGGACTATCTCTCACACGCCCTTATCGCCCGGTGGGGAGGATCATATGTCTTGGCTGGTGTTCCGCTTGCACTGGAACGATTCTGTTGTAGTTAAAGGGCGCACAAAGGTCACTGCAATCTTTGCACAGCCTCCGTTTGCGAAAAGGGCGTGCTTTTCAATCACAGCAAAGTAACAACTGAGACGCTTATTCACGTGCATCTGTACCTGTGAGTACGTTTCGTGTGTCACTTGTGTGTGAGAAACGGGGGGCACGTTTCGATCTGCTTGCCATTCTGCGTGTGACCTTCCAATTTGTTGCTATCGCCGTCATTGCTTCGTCTTTTATCATTTATAACTCATTTTCTCATCGTTATAACTGATAATTTGTTATATCGGGGTTCATTATATCGAGGTCTGAGTGCAATAAGTCGTTGCAATGATTGGTACTACACATCCTTTTCATAATATTAAAGCTAGCTTTCCTGCAAGGCAGCTTGCCCAACTAACAGCAGCCGGTCACTTACTGTGAGCCGCATGAAACTGTGAAACTGTGAAAAGCACTGTTTGCTTGCTCTGTAGCACAGGAAATGTTTAGTGGGCTCCCTTGCATGACAGGGAAACCTAGCACATGCCACTTGGGCGTTTTCTAGACTTAAAAAACGCAAGGTCCCGTCATTAATTGGGTGAATGTACAGCATAGGGAAGCATGAATAATGGAAGCAAGAAAAAGGGAAGCACAGAGAAGCATGAATAATGAAGTGTCTATTAAAGTCGCAACAGTCTGTGAGATATGCCGTACTACTACTACTCATAATAATGATGATAATAATAACAGAAATAATGATAATGATATCTGCAGTTTTACATTCCAAGACCATGATATGGCTGTGAGGCATGCCGTAGCGAGAGCTCGAGTAATTTCTATAGTCTATAGTTCTTCAATGTGCACTGAAATCGCATACTACACCAGTCTCTAGTAATTCGTTTTTATCGAAATGCGACATCCGCTACCAGGACCCAGCCCGGAACCTTTGGGCCAGTAGCCAAGCACTCTTATCACTACACCATTAAGGTGGGTGTGAAATATGTGCTGCAGTAGTGTCGGTTCATTATTCTTCACTTCACCAAGTTTATTCATGTGCACAATAGAGGACGCTTAGCTCCTTTAAAGGAGCCCTGAAACACTTTTTGAAGTATCCATGGAAAAAATTCTGTGGAAGAGCTTATTGCCTCGCGAATTTAACGCCACAAAAATTTTAAGAATCCGTCCAGTGCGAGTAGAGTTACAAAGGGTTGTCGCATGCTGCAATTGCATTCTCTCTTCTCTCGTCTCGACGAAAGCGTTGGAAGCTAAGCTGGGAGGAATGGCGTGGCCACAGAAAAACGTCACGCACGCTTTGCGACCTTGAGCACTTTTTTTTTTCTTCGATTGCGTGACTTTTACAGTGTGATTGTGCGCGCATGCGTGGACAAGTAGCGGCCTCCCGCGGCGATCTCTGTAACGAGTGAGCGCGCCATGTTCAAATCAGCCAACAGCTGATAGATGGATCATTGACTTGAAATTTTCGGGCATTTAACGTGGTTTGTCGAGAGAAGAGAATTTTCAGCTAACTTTCATAATTTATTGTGAATTTCAGTCCGCGTGCTGTACTATAATATACGATTGGCGTGTTGTCGGGAGCCTCTACTACCGATCGGCAGCGTTTTCTGACCATGCTCAAACAGTGTTTCGGGGCCCCTTTAAAACATCAGGATATGGAAATCATAGCCTTAGTTGGATTCCAGCGTATGCAACACAGCTGCTGACCATCAAGAACAGTAGTGACCGTAAACAGAGATGAAAAGAAGTAGTCTGAATAATAACCAGGAAAGAAATGACAACAACTTACTAGGCAGCATAATCAGCATTTTGACACATTCTATACACGTGTGAATACCGTAATTACTCGAATCTAACGCGCACCTTTTTTCCGGTTGAGTGAGTTCATAAATCGCATGCGCGTTAGAATCGAGTGCGCAAAAAAAAATGAATACGATCATTCTGTTGCCATCGGCACTTCCAAAATGGCCGCCCCCTACATGCGTCGGCATGGTGTGTCGGCCATTTCTGCCTATGTGTTTCCCATGTGCGGCACTTCGTACGTGTGCTGAGGAGTTCGTCATCTTGTAGTGCATTAGCATCGACGACATGATAGGGCCGACTCCAAAAACTCGACGAGTGCACCACAATGCCGCTTTTAAAAGAAAAGTCATCGCGTGTGCCGAAACCGATGGAAATCGGGCCGCATCGCGGTTGTTCGGAGTTCCCGAAACGTGCGTGCGGGACTGGCGGAAACAAAAGCAGAATATTGTCGACAGCAAAGATTCACGCAAAGGCTTCAATGGACCACAGCAGGGTCGGTTTCCACAAATTGAAGAGCTGCTCGGCGAGTATGTGATTAAGCAGTGAGCGGCACAGCGGCCCGTGACGACATAACTGCTCCAAGTGCAGGCTATGCAGTTAGCCTTAGAAAAAGGGCTAATGCGGAGCCAGTTTAAAGCGAGCAGGTGCTGGCTAACTAACTTTATGAAAAGGAAAGGCTTTTCCCTCCGAAGGCGAACAGGCATATGCCGGAAGTTGCGGGAGGAGTACGAAGAAAAGCTTCACAGTCTTCAGAGGTTCGTCCTAAACTTGCGGCACAACAACGGCTACCTGCTTGGGCAAATCGGGAATGCCGATCAGACGCCTCTTTAATTCGACTTGCCTGGCACCACAACTGTCGAGGAGAAGGGGGCGAAGCAAGTTCGTGTGCTGACATCGGGCCACGGTAAAACTAGAGTGACAGCAATGCTCCGTTGCACGTCAGATAGGCAAAAGCTTCCCCCGTACCTCATATTTAAACGGAAGACGCTCTCGAAAGGAGTCGTTTTCCCGAGTGGTGTGATCGTGCGGGCCAACGAGAAAAATGGGTGCGCGTTGCAATCGACGTCTTAGTTTTTGTTTTGTTTTTTCGTCGTGGAAATCGGGCGTGCGTTACAATCGAGGGCGCGGTCAAATCGAGTAAATACAGTATTTGCACCAGCCATACTTGGTGAGCTCTAAATCTACATGCAAGGTGAATCACCATATTGGAATAGAAGATATGAGGCTAAATAAGATAGACCTGCACTATATTGAGGTGATACGCGTCAACTCTAAATGACAACACCAAGCTCGTTTAGGACCACATTGATCCAGTGAATGCTGCCTCAAAACCATGAAAAAGTGGAAAATAAGTAACTTGCTCCTGCACTGCCTCAATTTCTTGTGTAGGCAGTGATCGTTTGCACTGTGCAGAGCATTGTTTAACAAATAAAAAAAATAGGTTGTTTGCAGGGCATTCTAGAGATGTGCATCGACATAGGATTTTCCCCCAAAACAGGTTTCACGCACTGGCATGGCTCTGTGGCAGAACACTCGCTGGCAAAGCAGAACTCCTGGATGTGATGCCCACTTGAGCTAAAGATCATTGCTTATTTATTTGCGTCTACTTTGAATTTTTCACGCGAACAGTGCTGATTTTTTACTCTAAGGCACCCATGCAGACACCTGAATTTCCCCAAAGTGAGTTCTTGAGCGCTATCGCGTTAAAATTCATCTTGCCAATGCTGCTCACACTGTAGAAGAAGTAGAGGTGCTCCTCGACTGTGAGCTCGTCGAACAGGACATTGTGCTGCGGACAGAGGCCAAAGCTCTCTCGCGCCTTCTTGGTCTGCGTCCGGATGTTGTAGCCATTGATGTGCACTTCACCACGGGTGGGCGGGAACAGTCCTGAAATTGACGACAAATCGATAAAGAGTTACACGGCTTACCATTTTTTCCATCGCTATTAGCAGCGACCAAGTTTTGTACAGTGCACAACGAATGCCTCTCCTCAAGCAAACTCCAGTTACGATTGTCATGCACTCAGTGTGACGAGATGCTTGGAGAGTCGGTCGACATATAATGGTTGCACGTTGTCACAGAACGAGCGCTCAAAAAGGGCGCGCCGCCAAATTCCCGCGACGAAACGCCGGAGTGACGCCGCGAGGTCAAAAGAAAAAGAGAAAAAAAGTAACAAGCTCCCCGGGCACGCTCCCTCTCCTCTCGGAAGCGTGGCTTCGCCGACGAACCTCCTCACCCCACATCGGCGGCCGAGCAAGCACTCAAAATTTCTAGAAGAAAAGAGGCGTGGTGTGCCGGGTTGAGTCATCCGTCGGGGACGGCCCTCGTATCCTCTCGACCTTTCCCCCAGCCTTCACTGCGCATTGCGCCGACGAAATGATGAGAACCTTCTGGAATCTCGCGCGGAAGGTATTTAATCGAGCAGCCGAGACGAAAGATGAGGAGAAGACGGAAGTTAGCGCCAGAGCGCGTAGGGATTCCGCCGTGTAGTCAGCGAAGGTTTTGTCCGTAGAGACAAAGCAGGAGAAGATGATTTCCACCTGAGGGGTGACGACTCGAGCTACAGGCAAGAGTGTGTGTTTACCGCTATCGAGCGAAGACGCGTGGCAACAGCTGCGTGTGTGAAGCCGACGTGTTTCCAGCGAAGAAGTTTGAAGCTTGGAGAGTGGCCAATTGAAGACGCGAGGTTTCCTGGAAGAGAAACTTCGAGGGCAGCGGAACGACAACAACGCTGGACTTTGAGTGAGTGATTCTCGGAAGAGTAGCATCCAGACTTTTGTTCCAAGAACTTGGGACTGAATAGGTTTCCTATCTCTTTAGTCTTTAAGTGTCTTGGTTGTTCAATACATGCGACTGCATTGTAGTGCGTATTGTTGTCTGTGTCCGTTGTTTCGAGTGTGGCTGATTGTACTGTGTAGTACGTTGTTTTATTGGTGACATATTGTACTCAACTATTGTGGAGGTGCATTCTGGTGTATTGTTTTCGATCTGCCATTTTTGAGAATATAATTTTTGTTTTGTTTATCAACTCTCGGCTCTGACTTGTTCTTTGGGCCACAGCCGGCGTCCGCTGGCGCGCCAGAAAGGACCACTTCTAAATTGTCCAAGCTTTCATGGTGCCGTTCGGGGGGCTGATACTTCGGCCCTTGGAATTAGCCCGGCGATCGCCTCCCTAATTAACGGGACCTGTGTGACAATTAATCTGGCGTCCGCGACAGGACCTTTTGGTGCACAGTGTGTCCAAAGTAGTGAGAAAGAGCCTCGAGTAGTTGATACTGCTATCGGAACGATTTTGTGTGTTGCTCAGTGTTCTCGTTAACGAGTGCAGGAGAGTGTTCCGATATACTGAGTTAGGCAGATACTTTTTGCACGCGGCAAGGTTTTATTTGCGAGATACAATGGATCTCGAAAAGTTAGTCGCTCTTGGTGAGAAGTTGGGTCTTTCTGGCGCCGAACTACGGAAGTGGGTCACCCAGAAAGAAAAAGAAGAAAAAGAGAGAGCTAAAAAAAAAAGGCAGCTGAGCTGGAAAAAGAAAGGTTGGCGGTCGAAAGAGCCAAAGCGGAAAAAGAAGCTGAGTTGGAGAGAGAAAGGCTGGCCGCTGAGAGGGCGAGAGAAGAAAGAGAGGCAAAGGAGCGACAGCTGAAAGAAGAAAGAGAGGAAAGGGAACGGCAGCGGCAGCATGAGATGGAACTCGAGCGGCTCCGTTTGCAACAGCGAAGTGAAACTACCGTCCAAGCTAGAGTTGAAAGCAGCGAACGGAAAGATCATGGCTTCCGCTTGAACCCAAGCAAGCTGCTCGTAGCGTTTGATGAAAGGAAGGACGACCTTGACGCGTACCTTCACCGATTTGAGACGATTGCGAGGAGCCAGAATTGGCCGGAACATCAATGGGCAGCTGCTTTGAGTACCTGCTTGAGTGGTGAAGCGCTCAGTGTGTACGGCAGGCTTACGCCGACCGATGCAGCCAACTACGCAAAGGTGAAAGCTGCTTTGCTGAAGCGATTTAGATTTACTGTGGAAGGATTCCGGGACCGATTTCGGACAGGAAAGCCAGCTGATGGGGAGACGGCTACGCAGTATGCCGCCCGACTTTGCCATTATTTCGACAGATGGATTGAACTTTCAGGGACAGCGCAGGAGTACGATGAACTTAGAGAGCTCCTAATTAGAGAACAATTTCTTACTAGTTGCCACCAAAGCCTGTCGCTGTACTTGAAAGAGAGGAAAGCTAAGTCACTTGAGGACATGCTTGAATTAGCTGATCAATTCTTGGAAGCGCAAGGTGGCACTAATTTGGCCAAGGTCAAGAAGGATTGTTCCGAAGATTCGAAGAAATCGGCTCCCGAAGAAAAGAAGCGTGCACCGGAGAGCATTCCGCGATGTTTTCTGTGTAACCGAGTGGGTCATCGCGCGAAAAACTGTCGAACGATCTTTACGAGCCCTACGGGTGTAAAATGTTTCAAATGTGGCCAGACTGGGCACAAGGCAGACGCATGTCGTAACGGAGCGAGTCAAACTCACCAGGTATCCTGTGTGCAAGCGGCACCGAAATCCGGTAATAATGCCATCACCGATGGATTCGTAGAGTTGAAAAATGGGGAGAAAATTCCTATTGTGGGTGCTGTAATGACAAAACAGCCAACCGGTGTTACGAAGGGAATGCCAACGCTGCCTGGAAAAGTTGCGGGCAAGAAGGTTACGGTGTTAAGAGATACCGGCAGCTCCACTGTTATCGTGCGGAGAAATTTGGTACGGGAAAGTGAGTTAACAGGCAAAACGAAACCGGTTTGCCTAATTGACCGTACGGTTCGGATGCTTCCCGAAGCAGAAATTGAGGTTGAAACCCCGTACTTCAGCGGGAGGGTTACTGCTTTATGCATGACGACCCCCCTGTACGACCTTGTCATCGGAAACAGCGACGGGGCGCGAGGACCGAATGATCCGGAATGTTTGGGAGAAGACCCTAAGATAGAGCCCTCGCCAACCCAGCGACCGCGAGATACAGTGGAGGAGCAGCCCGTGACGGATCTCACTCGAGCTCAAGGTGAAGCCGCGGCGCAAGAGACCGCGAATGAGAAGATGATCGTGCTGAATGAGTTCACGTGCTGGGCAGCTGGACTTACGCCGGCACGACCTCAACCGACCGACAGTGTAAAGATGACGAAGTTGGCCAGCCAGGCCAAATGTCGGGACGTGAACAAGCGGGTGAATAACCGAGCAGGATCGGTTGAGCGTCATGACCCGTTAGCAGTGTCGGAAGTGACAACGATGGCTGAGACGCCGCCTCAGATACCGTCGTTGGAAGGGGCTCGCCGGAACAAAACGAGCAAAAACAATAAGAAGAGATCGAGAGAGCACCGCAAGAAAGGGCGCAAGCGCCGCTTGAAATGCACCGGATAGGTGTCGAAGTCGATTTGGAATGTGTTTGACAGTGCTATGTGTTAAGTTAATGTGATTGTTTTCCTGTGCTACAACTGTATGTCGAGTGAGTCAAAATGTTTGTTACGGTGATGTGATGTATAGTATTGTATAATTGTTGTAATGAGAGAACTTTGTACATTTGTATGGTTTGGAATATGTGATGAAGTGTTGTAGTCACGTACCTGTGGTTATATTTCATGTGTTGTGAGATCGAATTACAATGTACAGTTATATTGAGTGATCCATTGTGAATGTGAAGTGTCATGAGTGACGGTTTGTGTTACAGTCTTTCAGAGTGTGTGGTGACTGTTCGCGCTCGTTTGTGTGGTTTTGAATATTATGAGACAATATTCTTAAAGTGGGGGGCAGTGTCACAGAACGAGCGCTCAAAAAGGGCGCACCGCCAAATTCCCGCGACGAAACGCCGGAGTGACGCCGCGAGGTCAAAAGAAAAAGAGAAAAAAAGAAACAAGCTCCCCGGGCACGCTCCCTCTCCTCTCGGAAGCGTGGCTTCGCCGACGAACCTCCTCACCCCACATCGGCGGCCGAGCAAGCACTCGAAATTTCTAGAAGAAAAGAGACATGGTGTGCCGGGTTGAGTCATTCGTCAGGAACGGCCCTCGTATCCTCTCGACCTTTCCCCCAGCCTTCGCTGCGCATCGCGCCGACGAAATGATGAGAACCTTCTGGAATATCGCGTGGAAGGTATTTAATCGAGCAGCCGAGATGAAAGATGTGGAGAAGACAGAAGTTAGCGCCAGAGCGCGTAGGGATTCTGCCGTGTAGTCGGCGAAGGTCTTGTCCATAGAGACAAAGCAGGAGAAGATGATTTCCACCTGAGGGGTGACGACTCGAGCTACAGGCAAGAGTGTGTGTTTACCGCTATCGAGCGAAGACGCGTGGCAACAGCTGCGTGTGTGAAGCCGACGTGTTTCCGGCGAAGAAGTTTGAAGCTTGGAGAGTGGCCAATTGAAGACGCGAGGTTTCCTGGAAGAGAAACTTCGGCGAGGTTTCCTGGAAGAGAAACTTCGAGGGCAGCGGAACGACAACAACGCTGGACTTTGAGTGAGTGATTCTCGGAAGAGTAGCATCCAGACTTTTGTTCCAAGAACTTGGGACTGAGTAGGTTTCCTATCTCTTTAGTCTTTAAGTGTCTTGGTTGTTCAATGCATGCGACTGCATTGTAGTGCGTATTGTTGTCTGTGTCCGTTGTTTCGAGTGTGGCTGATTGTACTGTGTAGTACGTTGTTTGATTGGTGACATATTGTACTCAACTATTGTGGAGGTGCATTCTTGTGTATTGTTTTCGATCTGCCATTTTTGAGAATATAATTTTTGTTTTGTTTATCAACTCTCGGCTTTGACTTGTTCTTTGGGCCACAGCCGGCGTCCGCTGGCGCGCCAAAAAGGACCACCTCTAAATTGTCCACGCTTTCATGGTGCGGTTCGGGGGCCGATACTTCGGCCCTTGGAATTAGCCCGGCGATCGCCTCCCTAATTAACGGGACCTGTGTGACACACGTTTACAAACGAAGATACAAAAGGTTGAAAAAAAAATATCAGTTGCAAAATCTATTGCTTCACAACCTTTCTGCTTCCTACTTTTCTTTCTCAACTTTATTTTTAGTTTATGTTAACACAAATCCCTTAGCAGTCTTGTGCCGTCCAAACATATTTTATGCTTCCAAATTTTCTTATATCATAACAGCACAAAAAGTGAGAAGCAAGTTTTTTTTATAGTTGGTTGAACGTAATGAAATTTAATATGCTTGTTCAGTTTCTTCTGCAGATTCCAAATCACCGAGTAACATTTAATAGTAATATAGTCAAACATAATTATATCGAACCCACACATATAGAATTTTCGGGTATATCGAACTTGCAAGTTATACCCTTGAAATTCCTTTATAAAAGGATAAAAATTTGCCCGTTTATATTGAACGGTACCTTTAGCTCTTTAACGCTATCGCGTTAATGAAATGAAACTTCAGACTTAATTTCCTTCTTCTATAAAAATACCAATGATGGTTTAATGACATTACAGTTCTCACAGCACAATTTATCAATTTCAACAAATTTATTGCTTCTCTCTAGAGTCCCTTTAAGCTACCTCAGCAAGGCCTTTGTCTTTGTAGGAGTCACAGCCACTTTTCAGTGACGTAAACAGATGATAAATTTGCTGAAAGATTTTGCTTTGGCAAGGTGCAGTGTCACACCTTTCTCTCAGAAGTAGTACATGTACCTCCAAATGCCATCAATCCGAAAGGTGGACCAATGAATTTATCACCATTGAGACATCAGAATTTGACAAAGCCATGCTTTTGGCAAGGCAAAACACGACCTTGATGCTCGATACGATTTCTAAAAAGTGTCACTTGTTTTTCTTTTTCGGCTTGCCACTGTCCCGACTTTTAAAGCTACAGCCTAAAAAATGATAGCGATGAAATCAAGAATGCCAAGCCAAATTCTCAAGCAAGTCCTCATCATTTAGCCTGTGTCCATCCATACGCTAGCACAATGAGCAAGTATCAACCGTAATCCCACGTTTTCAGCAAGCTTTTGTAAAGTAAAAAAGAAGTTTGCCTGATACTACAAAATCTTTCACGAGCAAGGCAATTTTCATTTGCCCTGTACACAAGAGTTTCTGTATGAAGTTCAGTTCTTATCTGAATAAAGCATGCACAGTTTTTACAATTGAACAGGGAAAAAAACATGACGGGTACAAAGAACTAATTACATCGCACCCTGTACAGTTCTTACAAGAAGGCTTAGTTTCTGTGCATTCCGGGCAAACATGTGAAAACTAGAAAATTTTAAAAAATCTGTACTTTGGCAGGTGACCAGTGCACACTTACATTCATACCTCATTATAACAGTTGCATCATACACGAAAATAACTTAGTTATATGTCGAAATTTGCTATAAAGGTGTATTCCTAACACTACAGTTATTATCAAGGCTATTATGCATTTACTTCATGATAACCAATATTTCCTTATATTTGGGTTCGTTATATCGAGGTTTGAGTGTACATCAACGCTCGGCAAACTTTCGATGCCGGTTAAGAAAACCCAATTTTCAGCTCTCACCTGTGATCATATTCATGGTGGTCGTTTTTCCGGCGCCATTGTGGCCTAGTAGTACAGTGAGCTGGCCATCGAAAATTTCCAGAGATAGGTTATCGACAGCCTTCTTGAGGGTGCCTCGGAATTTCTGCAAAGCAAAAGATAACCTGATCAACAATGCAGGTAGAGATAAGACTAGTTATAAGCAGTGAAAAATAATGTCAATGAAAAAGACAACAGAATAAACTTTATAAAGACGTAGGAAAATTAACGAGAAAATGAACTCATTTGAATTCAACTTGCTAAATATGCCACATTCAATAAGTGACAAACATAAAATCAGTTGTAAAGTGGTGCATGCTGATGCCGATGGAAAAAATTGAAGAAAGACTCTCCCATTAATGCCACCATATACATAATAACATGTTCAATGAGCGCTCTTTCAATGAAAGCTAGAGTACTGAATCGCTGTACATGGTCAATGAAAGCTCGAGTGCTGAATCACTGTAAATGTTCAATGAAAGCTCGAGCACTGAATCACTGTAGATGTTCAATGAAAGCTTGAGTACTGAATTGCTGTAAATGTCATTGAAAGCTTAAGTGCTGAATCACTGTACATGTTGAATGAAAGCTCGAGTACTGAATCGCTGTACACGGTCAATGAAAGCTCGAGTAGTGAATCTTTCTACATGGTCAATGAAAGCTCTAGCACTGAATCACTGTAGATGTTCAATAAAGCGCTTGAGTACTCATACGCTATGAAAGTCAATAAAAGCTCGAGTACTGAATCACTGTACATGGTCAATGAAAGCTCGAGCACTGAACCACTGTAGACGTTCAATGAAAGCTTGAGTACTGATACACTGTAAATCTCAATAAAACTTGAGTACTGAATCACTGTAGATGTTCAATGAAAGCTCGAGTACTGAATCACTGTACATGGTCAATGAAAACTAGTACTGAATCGTTGTACATGGTCAATGAAAGCTTGAGTATTTATACACTGTAAATGTCAATGAAAACTCAAGTACTGAATCACTGTATACGTTCAACGAAATCTCAAGTACTGGATCACTGTACATGGTCAATGAAAGCTCTAGGACTGAACCACTGTAGGTGTTCAATGATAGCTTGAGTACCGATATGCTGTAAATGTCAATGAAAGCTCGAGTACTGAATCACTGTACACGGTCAATGAAAGCTCGAAAACTAAATCACTGTACATGGTCACTGAAAGCTCGAGTACTGAATCACTGTAGATGGTCAATGAAAGCTCGAAAACTGAATTGCTGTACGTGTTCAATAAAAGCTCGAGAAGTGAATCACTGTACATGTTCAATGAAAGCTCGAGTACTGAAACACTGTATATGGTCAATGAAAGCTCGAGTACTATATCACTGTCATGTTCACTTAAAGCTCAAGAACTGAATCAGTGTACATGTTTAATGAAAGCTCGAGTACTGAATCGCTGTATATGGTCAATAAAAGCTCTAGTACTGAATCACTGTACATAGTCAATGACAGCTCGAGCACTAAATCACTGTACATGGTCAACAAAAGCTCGAGTACTAAATCACTGTTCATGGTCAATGGAAGCTCAAGCACTGAACCCTTGTAGATGTTCAATAAAATCTTGAGTACTGATACCCTGTAAATGTCAATGAAAGCTCAAGTACTTAATCACTGTACATGTTCAATGAAAGCTCGAGTACTGAATCGCTGTAGATGGTCAATGAAAGCTCGAAAACTGAATCGCTGTACGTGTTCAATGAAAGCTTGAATACTATACCACTGTACATGTTCACTGAAAGCTCGTGTACTAAATCACTATACCTGTTCACTGGAAGCTAGATTGATTGATATGTGGGGTTTAATGTCCCAAAACCACCATATGATTATGAGAGACGCCGTAGTTGAAGGGTCCAGAAATTTTGACCACCTGGGATTAACATGCACCCAAATCTGACACTGAAAGCTAGAGTACTGACTAACTGTACATGTTCAATGAAAGCTCGAGAACTGTATCACTGTACGTGTTCAATGAAAGCTTGACTACCGAATCACAGTACATGCACAATGGAAGCTCGAGAACTGAACCACTCACATGACAACAGAAATATTTCCATTTTTACAATCAAGCCGCCACGTCTGGAAAATGAATCTATAGTTATGTGCTCAAAAGTAATGCATCAATGAAATGAACAGTGGCCTTATCGTTCCTCGTCCCTTGCTGTTTCTCTTAAAGTATTTGTACGTTTCGATGGCTTTCCTCAATTATTACAGGGTACTGTCAATGTCAATTGAATGAAGTTTTGGCACTTGCACTAGCCCTACTCACCTTGGTCACATGGGAGAGAGCAATGGTGGTGTGCGCATCCGGTGGCGGTGGCTCGAACACATTTTCATCGGTGTTGCCTGTATCGCCAGTGACTCGTTCCATCTCGCTGTCATGGTCCAGTTCCGTGTACCAGTACGATTTCTAAAGAGGCACCGAGGAAATGATTACACACTTCCTTGGGACATGCAACTTTTATTGTGCAACACGAAGCTTTTGTGTGCTTCTGAAGGAAAGAAAGAAAGATCTGAAAGTCTGAGGGGCCCATTCTTGTTAAACATAACTGCACGAAGCTACACTGCAAAGTTACAGATTCAAAAGCAAATTATTTCTCAGTCCATTTTTATATGGCTACCACAGTCAATTTAACCTAAAATTACAAAAGATGCCTCATAAACATTCCTTTGATTTATTATCCATTAGCCTCAATAGCCATGTGCTTTCATCATTATGGCTCATTATCCATTTTGGTAATCGTAATTGTTGAGGTTTCGATGTTCTGAAACCACAATATGATTACAAGGGACACCATAGTAGAGGGCTCTGAAAATTTCGACCACCTGAAGATCTTTAATGCGCACCAAAATATAAGCACACAGGTTTCGAAACTTTTGAGTCCATCGAAAAGTAGCTGCCAATGCTAGGATTACATACTTTTTGGTTTTTGGCACCGAAATGCACTACCAGATCGATGATTGTTACTTCAAGCATTCGTGAGTATGTGTGATGAATGCATGTACATGTTTCCATACTACAGCAAGAAGGCGTCAGTAATGTTGATGCTTCATGGTCAGTAGCATACTAGCCAATTTTTCTTTATACATTTGTGAAAAAAGCTTAATATCTACTTTATGTAGGAGCTGAAGTCTAACACAAAGCTCCAAAGTGCTAGTAGCAATGAGGAAACAACAGGTGATAGAAACGTGCTCCCATTTTCACAACTGATGTGTTGATGTGCAATGTGATGCATTTCAACGTTCAGAGCAGGTACATTGAAAACAGTAGACTCAGCATAAATACAAGACCATAGGGCACATTCTTCACCAATATGAAAGGAAACACTACACTGCATTAATTTTAAGCAGCCAGTTTTGCAAATGTACAGCTCAAAACTATACGCATTGCCACTTGTTGAATTATTTGACGAATTGAATTATTTTGATGTTAGTGAATCTGTCAACCTAACTCACGGATATCTTTCTCATTGCGCACAGGCACAGCAAAATTTTTTATTTCAGGCACGAAACTGGTGTTCCCTTTCATAATGGCACAGAGTGAATAGTTCTTAAACCCATACGTACACACTCAACAATGCAAAATTTACATAAAAAAGCAATGCAGCTGCCTGTCGTAGGCAACCGTGAAACACTTACTTCAGGAGGGCAGGAAACACCTGTGCTAATGAAAAGCACGAGAAAACTTCAGAAACTTTGAGCAACAAACAATTTCTCTAAGCAAAAAAGCTTTGCTTCTTAAAAGAACATCAAAATTGAACCCTAAATCTGTTTAGGATGATATATTACTTTTTTCCCAACTTTACTGTAGTCATTTTCTTGATCAAATGTTCATTTAAAAAAAAAAACAGTCATAGTTTCATTTTTGTATTTCGCCCCCTAAACAGGGAACGCTGGTATTCAAACTTTTTATTTCTTGATCAATTTCGACGAAACTTAGGAGCATCTATATATTGATGAACTGATTTTAATTATGAAATTATTTTTCTAGCATGACGATTAAATAAAATACATCCCATGTGCCTTCTGTGGGGCAATATTTTTTTATTGAGATAGTTACAATTTAAACCAGCTTATCACAATAATGTGAAAATAGAACTGGGTGCAGTGCACCAAAAAAAAGAATGCTTTAAACACACTTGACCAAATGTTATGGTACGTTGAACGTTTCTAAGTGCGTCAGTTTCAAGCAGAGATTTCATTCGCCAATGTTTAACATACCACATCTTTTGTTTTAGTGCATTCAAAACATCCATTTTAATTGTATTACATTCAGTTCTGATTCCTGGTGATCAAGATATGCTGATATACTTTGTAACTCTCTCAGTCTAGAAAATAATCTTGCTCCTCAAAAAGCACATAAAATATCTTGTATTTTACCAACTTATCTTTATGCTACAAAAATAATTGTACATTTCAAATCAGCACATACATGTACATAAACTTAAAAATTTTCATGAAGATGGATCAAGAAATAAGAATGCTTTTAAGATCCCCATCTCTATTTAAACTCTATGACGGTGAATCAATCATTCTTCTGGAGCAGGGTTGCGAATTCCACTGGTCGCTTCAGAGTCACAGGCTCTGCCACTGGATTGTTGCCACGCTGCAAGTTAGTGAGGACACAAAACGAGCGGCATAAGTCACTGCCATTACTGTGTCAGCAACATCATGGTAGTGCTTCGCAGGTTCTGCCAAGGTCGTCATAGGAACATGTAGAGCGGAAGCAGAAATAATTTTTCGAACTGGTTTACACGGCGCGTACATAAAGGGCTTCTCGCGTGACCTCCTGCGGAGCGTTCCCTTGCTTCAGCGGCAGGTTTAACTTTCTGCAGTCTCGAGTGCTCGCTCTAGGATTTTGGCAGGTGTTCTGGATGTCGTACTGAAGAGTGCCATCAAGAGAACGCTTGTGTGTACGAAAAACACTGAGTGGGCCATAGCAGATGCCGCAAAAGGCCCCTAAACAACCAAGACATAGAAATGAAGTTGTGGTGAGAATTTGTGCGCCAGTCCTCAAAGAAAACGTAGGCACGAGAATCATTTACAACAATGATGTAACTGCCGAGTTTGACGCATTTGATGATTGAAACATGGCAATCACTCCTTTCACTCCTTAATTCGCTGGACTGCTAGAATAATTTCTTAAGTGAAATTGTTTTCTGAAATGTCTAGAGCATCTGTGCAGTGTGCAGAGCTGTGACATTACCAAAATGCAAATGCCTTGGCCTTCTTCACGAATGAGCAAGCTTGTTTCAGGGGTGTACAAAAAACTATGGTCCTGTTTAATGGACTTCAATGCTTGTGCTTTCACACCGTAAAGTGAATGTCATAGCACATGCTCAAAATTCAACATGTAGGAATACATTTATGAACGGAGAGCTCTGAAGCATGCAAGGAAGTTGTAGATTTAAAGGGACCCACAACTGGCCTGAAAGGGGTGATTAAATTCCGGTGGAAGAGAAAAGAGCATGAACTATAGTTACAGGTAACAGCATACTTTTCACAATCTGAATAAGATATATATTTTTAAGTTGCGTTCAAAAGTAACCAAACCAACATGTCGCACTTCTAGCGCAAGAGCTATCAACCACACATATAAAGACATAATAACTTTACAGCGATTATTTAAAGCGCACCGGAATAAGGGCTTAAATTTCGAATATGTATGTTCTTGTTCATATTCATTTGTTTCTATGCGGATTACGAGGTAAAAGAAGTAGAGCAAAAAGAGACGCTGCTTTCATGGCCTCTGCAGGGACACAAGGTGTAGTTGGACATGCGCGCGCCTGTGCAGCGTTTCCAGGGCAGCTCGATTCTTGTCGCGTCGGGCGCGTTGGAAGAACCATGTGAACTTGTGAATGCAATCGCTGCGGCACGCAAAATGCCAGCGACATACTGCTCTGCGGAGAGTTGCTACCACTTCATGCGTGCTGCTGCTGATGGCGGTCCATCAGATTCGTCAGTAGTGCTGTCGTCCATCGATGCACGTCGTTCTGGTGCTACTTGATAGGGGTCCAAGTTTTGCGCTCGTATGCGAGCCGAAATTCGTTGCTCCAACTCGCTCAAGTTGTCAAGCGATGACATATCAAAGCCACCCAACTACGGCAGCACGTGAACTACTATGCCTGAATTGTCGATCCTGTGTGAACACGTCGTTTCGTTTTCGAAGACTTGGCTTAGCTTGACTTCGCTAAAGTCGAAAAACAACCTGTGCAATGCCAAAAATACTTGCATAAAAAGCCCAGAAAAAGTGCTGTAACTGTTGTAAAATGATTTAGCCCACTAGAAAGCAGTAGTCGCGGGACTGCAGTCTTGACAAACATGAAATTATGTGTTTGTACTTAGGGCTTCACTCTTCACCACTGCTGGCATTACACTAGCATGTAATCGCTATCGCGATCACATCCACTGTTTGCAGCATGTCTTTTTAAGACAGCATAATCGCCGCAAATAGAAAAATTCCGACTATAAATGTTCTACAATGTTTTCTGCGTTACCATTCCGTGATTACAAGCTCAGACCGGTAAGCTTTCTGTTGCACTTAAGAAAACAGGTACCATAAATATTGGTTGTGGGTCCCTTTGACAGAATTCCCAGAAAAATTCGTGCAACTGATTTCAGCTATGCACAGCTACAGAGTAATACAGCATCACTTGCTGTAGCAACATTTCACTACTGGGAATAATGATGTAAAAAAAATAAAGACTTTATGCTTCACATAAAAAGTTTGTCGTGTCTTTTACTCTGGCATGATATATATATGTGTGTGTGTGTGTGTGTAGCATAGTTGGGAAGAATAAGGATGCGGTGGATCACATTGGACAAGCATTCCCAAATAATGAATAGTAGTCTGCCACAAACCTTCAAGAGGAAGGTATATAACAGCTAATCTAATTGCTTAGTATGCATTTGCCGTATCAGACTTGACATTTTATTGCAAACTACAAAGTAAACAGTCAGGTTCTTTATTGTTCTCAACGTGTTTTGTACTAGAGAAGACTTAAAACCTGTCCTTCATGTTTGTAGCTGTTGCTACTCATAGCAAAAAGATTTTGAAGACAAGATTGGGTGTGCAATGCAGCCAGGCACTTTCTCGATCCATGGAAAAAGGCGACCTGTGAGATATACCACATGAAAATGCTGCTAAATTTTTAAGGACAATGCAACAAGACATTATATCCTAAGTACCCCTTTGTGAGTGACCGTGTGTGAGCAACTATAGTAGTATATGCCCATTCTGGGGATGCGTGACAATCTTCATCAGCCCGTGCCACATAAATAGAGCACAGGCCACAGACCAAGACATTTAGTTGGTGCTAGTCTTCGAACAGTAAAGGTTCAGTTTTGTTTGTGCTTCCTGCATGTCATCTCCGAGTGCTCCAGCTGGCCGATAGATTTGAGGCCATGACACAGAGCACTCGGAATGTATGTAGGAATACATTTATGAGCGGAGAGCTCTGAAGCATGCAAGGAAGTTGTAGATTTAAAGGGACCCACAACTGGCCTGAACGGGTGATTAGATTCCGGTGGAAGAGAAAAGAGCATGAACTATAGTTACAGGTAACAGCCTACTTTTCACAATCTGAATAAGATATATATTTTTAAGTTGCGTTCAAAAGTAACCAAACCAACATGTCGCACTCCTAGCGCAAGAGCTATCAACCACACATATAAAGACATAATAACTTTACAGCGTTTATTTAAAGCGCACCGGAATAAGGGCTTAAATTTCGAATATGTATGTTATTGTTCATATTCATTTGTTTCTGTGCGGATTACGAGGTAAAAGAAGTAGAGCAAAAAGAGACGCTGCTTTCATGGCCTCTGCAGGGACACAAGGTGTAGTTGGACATGCGCGCGCCTGTGCAGCGTTTCCAGGGCAGCTCGATTCTTGTCGCGTCGGGCGCGTTGGAAGAACCATGTGAACTTGTGAATGCAATCGCTGCGGCACGCAAAATGCCAGCGACATACTGCTCTGCGGAGAGTTGCTACCACTTCATGCGTGCTGCTGCTGATGGCGGTCCATCAGATTCGTCAGTAGTGCTGTCGTCCATCGATGCACGTCGTTCTGGCGCTACTTGATAGGGGTCCAAGTTTTGCGCTCGTATGCGAGCCAAAATTCGTTGCTCTAACTCGCTCAAGTTGTCAAGCGATGACATATCAAAGCCGCCCAACTACGGCAGCACGTGAACTACTATGCCTGAATTGTCGATCCTGTGTGAACACGTCGTTTCGTTTTCGAAGACTTGGCTTAGCTTGACTTCGCTAAAGTCGAAAAACAACCTGTGCAATGCCAAAAATACTTGCATAAAAAGCCCAGAAAAAGTGCTGTAACTGTTGTAAAATGATTTAGCCCGCTAGAAAGCAGTAGTCGCGGGACTGCAGTCTTGACAAACATGAAATTATGTGTTTGTACTTAGGGCTTCACTCTTCACCACTGCTGGCATTACACTAGCATGTAATCGCTATCGCGATCACATCCACTGTTTGCAGCATGTCTTTTTAAGACAGCATAATCGCCGCAAATAGAAAAATTCCGACTATAAATGTTCTACAATGTTTTCTGCGTTACCATTCCGTGATTACAAGCTCAGACCGGTAAGCTTTCCGTTGCACTTAAGAAAACGGGTACCATAAATATTGGTTGTGGGTCCCTTTGACAGAATTCCCAGAAAAATTCGTGCAACTGATTTCAGCTATGCACAGCTACAGAGTAATACAGCATCACTTGCTGTAGCAACATTTCACTACTGGGAATAATGATGTAAAAAAAATGAAGACTGTATGCTTCACATAAAAAGTTTGTCGTGTCTTTTACTCTGGCATGATATATATATGTGTGTGTGTGTGTGTGTAGCATAGTTGGGAAGAATAAGGATGCGGTGGATCACATTGGGCAAGCATTCCCAAATAATGAATAGTAGTCTGCCACAAACCTTCAAGAGGAAGGTATATAACAGCTAATCTAATTGCTTAGTATGCATTTGCCGTATCAGACTTGACATTTTATTGCAAACTACAAAGTAAACAGTCAGGTTCTTTATTGTTCTCAACGTGTTTTGTACTAGAGAAGACTTAAAACCTGTCCTTCATGTTTGTAGCTGTTGCTACTCATAGCAAAAAGATTTTGAAGACAAGATTGGGTGTGCAATGCAAAGTAACTACAAAGTAAACAGTCAGGTTCTTTATTGTTCTCAACGTGTTTTGTACTAGAGAAGACTTAAAACCTGTCCTTCATGTTTGTAGCTGTTGCTACTCATAGCAAAAAGATTTTGAAGACAAGATTGGGTGTGCAATGCAGCCAGGCACTTTCTCGACCCATGGAAAAAGGCGACCTGTGAGATATACCACATGAAAATGCTGCTAAATTTTTAAGGACAATGCAACAAGACATTATATCCTAAGTACCCCTTTGTGAGTGACCGTGTGTGAGCAACTATAGTAGTATATGCCCATTCTGGGGATGCGTGACAATCTTCATCAGCCCGTGCCACATAAATAGAGCACAGGCCACGGACCAAGACATTTAGTTGGTGCTAGTCTTCGAACAGTAAAGGTTCAGTTTTGTTTGTGCTGCCTGCATGTCATCTCCGAGTGCTCCAGCTGACCGATAGATTTGAGGCCATGACACAGAGCCCGAAATATGTATCTGTGTGCATGTGTGTGCGATAGAATGTGTTATCTGGGTTACATAAATGTGGTGTCATTTGGGTTACATATATATCCCCTTCAGGCGTGAATTGTGATGCACTGTCTACGTATGCATCAAATTCACATGCCTGCTGTAATACCAAGGCACTCGATATTACAATCGAAGATAGAAAACAAAGTCATGTGGTGTTTCTTGTAAGTTTTGGCAATTCATTGTAATTAGCAAGTAACCGAGTAGTTCATTATTTTGGAGTCAGTCCTGTTCAATTTTAACATAACAGAATCAAGTGATAGACACCCAATGCGTGCACAACTCATGTTGGTTGCATTCATTTCGAGAAACGAAAAGTAATACTTCCAACATTGGTTCTAGAACACGGCACGTTGAAAGGATCTGCCGAACATCACAGAACTTTTACAAAAAAAATTATCGGTTACAGCCATATGCAGTTTAGTTACACTGATTATGCAGAAGGTTCGAATCGTCTAATGAGTTGACTTTTTAATCTCTTTGAGCCACAAGTTGATACTACTAGCATAAACAAGTTGCACACACAAACATAGCGACTGCTGCTGAAGAGGATGTGCCATAGTCATCCCCCAACAAACAGAGTACCATGCCAGGCTAACACCTCCAGGGCTATCATTCAACAAAATTTTCTGTCTATATTCTTTTGTATTGTACCTCCGTCGAACATTGCCGATGTCCACCCCGAAGCAGAACCCACGCCAAGACTGACCTTCTACAGAAGCGAAGCCCCTTAATCCACTCCCTGCCCGGATGCAAAAAGCCCGCATTCCTAACAGGATTGCACACCACCACATGCTGACAATGCCCCATGTCAAAAAGCCCTATTGCACCAACGTTATCGTAACATCGAAGCAGAACATTCCAGCATAAATTTGTGCCGATAGATATAAGGCCAACTGCAACAAAACATCACTTTAGCTAAACTGGCTCTTGTACACTACGTTAGCATAATAAGTTATCTAAGAATTGTTTGCAAAGGAACAAGATTAGTAATTGTCCAAGTTTAATTATCACTGACAGTCTTTTAGTAACAGCTAAGCATACTTAGGACAAAGACAAGTGGTGGTTACCAGATTCCATGCAAATCCCTATCCCAGTGTCCGAGATATTAACTGCATCACCTGTTCCATCAAATCTTGCAAGTCAGGCCCAGATGCTGAACTAATTCTAACAAGAACTAGCAGTCACGTTTCTTAACTGGTTGTTACCAAATGTGCCTCTTTTCTTGGAAGCATGATGATTAGTGGAGTTTATTGGCGCAAGGGCCAGATATGGCCAAAGAGCGCCAGAGCGATGATAATGAACTGTGCGATGTGCAGTGTGGGTAAAACAGATGTGACGTGGCTGTAAATGGGCCTAAAAAACAGTCGCTGTAGGTGCGTAAAAATATACATATATTAAAATTATGGCAATGACAAATGTTGTGTGCTATGGAGGCATAAAAATGGTTTAAAAGTGATATGTATGTGAAATAAAAACTTGGCATGGAGCACCAGTGCCTCGACAGAGCTTTTAAAACAAGAGCATGGAGGCCTGGGCTCATTGAAAGCTGCTATCACAGCGGCATCCTCTGAACAGAGAATGCGCTATGAACTTGTTGGGCTAAAAACATTCAGTGTTGGACTAAAAACATTCAATACTGCATCCTTAAAAAACCTTAGAACTGATTTTGCATCAAAAAGCGGCTCTTCGTCGAGAAACAATCGGATGTAAGGGAAGATGATAGCGGTATGCTAAAGGAAAATATTTCTTTCTCTTTCAGCTTCCGGACACTCCAAGAGGACGTGGAGGACTGTTAGCCTCTCGCCACATCTACTACAAGTATTTTCTTGGAAGCATTTGATGCATTTAGTATTCCAGTTCTAAAAGAGTGTAGACATCAAGTTCTCAAGTGATGATTTCTTTGTAATGGGTTTCATATAGCACAACTTCTACTGCAGAGTTCCTTAGTTCAATTATGGCTCAGCAGAGCTTGACAGCTTTTCAGTGGTGTAACTTCAAATATTCCCAATTTCATCATGATCATGGGACACAAGTTTTGACAGCAACGAGCTGCTCATAGTCTGCTTGATTCCACACAAGCACTCATGCTTGATGACAGTGCGAGACTCGAACTTGTGCTTTCAGGCAACGATTCATATGTGCATTCTAAACAGTTAGTCGGCTGTAGCATCTTTTAACGTCATTTAGGTTTATGCTATTTTGCTCTTGCAGGTAAAGTTTCCATGGTGACTGCCCCGTCAATCTAACTTTCATTCCTCAGCTTCAAGATGATTATGAATCACCCTTAGGTAACACAGTAAATCATGGCTCATACCAGCTTTCCATGAGCAGAGCTCAGTGGATAAAATACGTCAATTTAGGGCCAAGTATTGCACACACTTCCGCCTCCATCACCTTCAGTTCATGTCCCATCACCATAATATCGGCTGCTATACCTAAATCTGAGCCGACACCCCATTTGATGAACTGGCTCATAGCGACATGGTGCAGTTATCTCAAAGAGTTGCGCATATTTACTTAAAGTTCAAACTGTGAGCATTGTTCACATGCGGAGCTTTATGGCAACTAAAACTGGTGTCTACACCCGTCTAAACGTTAATTTGTGCCTTTTACATCAACACTAAAAGGAGTGGTGACAGAAAAATTTATGAACCTGTTTTTTGCTCTTAATCAGTCACAACTGACTCGTTAACAGTGGCGACAAAACTGATTTGCCCTAGTGCAAGATGAATGTTTACAATATGCCTGTACGTTATGACCAAAGGCAGCTTCCATTTCAAAAACCACTCGAGTGTCTTGCAACAAAGTCGGCCTACTCAGTACCAAATACTAAGGTCCTTTAGCAACTGACAGAAATACGGTACGCAAATATGGTAAGGCAGTACGGTAGTACTCCTCCTTTCCCGCTTGTTGTGCTTTTGCCACTCCGCGTTCCAGTGACAGTCCATTCCCCTAACTAAAGGTGTCTAGTTAACAAAGCATAGACTGACAGCCAACAATGAGGCTTGACAGCCCCGCAGACATTTTTGAAAAAGCTTTCGTTGTGCTGGAGCACCTTCTCCGGCAAAAGGTCGACGACAGGAAAAGGCGGAGCACTATGTTAATACCGTACCACACTTCCCTAATAGGAAAATACGGTGCACGAGTACATTTAGGTGGTATGGTAGCATTCGTCCTTCCCCATTCATTGTGCTTCTGCCACTCCTTGTTTTAGCGACTAGGGTGCCTCGATGCAGGTGCATAGCCAGAAATTCTTTCAGGGAAGGGGGCACCTACTTCATTTCGGGGAGGGCGTCCCTCGAAATGGTCCTTTTTCGCCCTCTGTGCCATGGTGAAAACAATTTGGGGGGGGGGGGGGGGCACAAGCCTGGTGTGCCTAAGCCCCTGCTTCGATGTGAGCGGAGGTGCCATACCGAGGCGCAGTGCATCCCCCAAACAACAAGCGTCTCATTGACAATGTGTAGGCTGACAAGCAGACATGGGCGGTGACAACCAAAGAGTAATTTTTGAAAAAGCTTTCGCGGTGTACAGGTGCCTTCACTGACCAAAGGTTGTCAACCGGGAAAGGAGGAGCACTTTGGTAATACTGTACCGTATATGCGTACCGTATCTCCCTAACTTGCTAAAAGACGCTACAATCAGGTGACCGAAAAAGGCCAGTGCCATCACTGGCCAGTTTCTGCCACATCGGCGCTACTGTTTCCCCTGCTGTGTTGAGTGCTGTGAGAGCTTGCTTCTTCATCTTCAAACAATGTTGCTCATCTAGTGTGGTGATTGATGAAGAAGCTGGGAAGCGTGTAAGAATCAGTTCAAAAAACTCGATTCACAACACGAACCTCCTCGATAGATGAAATTTTTGTTCTTTTCGTCATCGTCCAACTGATGTGACGATTCCTGTCGGGCTTGGAGTAGCTACAGCTTAGGCACGCTGAAATATTTTTGCTCTCTTCATTTTGCCGGTTGAGAAGCAACAAAAGAAGCAGTGAAATACTATTGGTGTTCTGCAACAGTGTACATGTGTAACATGTAACTAGCACGATTTACTGAGTGATGTTTAGGTCAAGCAATGCTGTGTTAGAAAGGCATACCAATCTCTATCGTGCACGTTGGAGAACCGCAGTAGCCATCTGTCCACTACACAGTATGATGCAGTACAGAGCTTTAGTTTGTCTATAGATTCTTAACGCTTGCGTACACCCAGTTACCAGAGCCAATTATGGCTGCAACAACAGCAGTAGTATCAATATTTTGTAGTGACATTTTGTAGTGACATTTTGTAGTGACATTTTGTAGTGAAATTTTGTAGTGAAATTCTTAGCAACTTTTTGTAGCGACATTTTGTGGCATCATTTTGTGGCCTTTTGTCAAACTGCAATATAATTTCTATTTCTATTTGCTCAGACGCGTTGCTGTCGTGGTATCAAAGTGTCAGTTTCGCCAGTACGGCGAAGCAATGAATACGATAGCAAAAATTAGAATATCGCACTAAGATCGACAAGCAGCTCAATACCTTCTGCACGTTACAGCAGCACAGAGAAGGTGCTCGAGAAGAACGCATAGGTATACACAGGACAAGTGTTGACTAACAAATGTCATAGTTGTAACGTGTTAATATTCGAGGGACGCGCCGAAAATGTTCTCAATGCAGAAGCCAACGCTGTTTGATCTTTCTTTTTTTTTCAAACTGTGGCATGTGCAAAGACCCCTCTGCACCTTCCTCCATGCGGTGGCGTCTTAGTCTTAGTGTGCTCTGCCTTTTTATCTTTGTTTATATGCCTTTTTACATATATAGATACAGACACATACACGAGACATGACAGCGATGGCAAAATTCAACCGCGAGTGCCAACATAATTGCTATCGCAATAAAAATACAATAGGAATACAGTGTGTTGATAATTATCTCACTGCCAATGCTTCACAGAGAGTCAGCAAGAGGGTTTCACTACAATGTTATATTTGTAGGGCTCTGGATAGGCTGTACATCATCAAATGCTGCTATCAGCATTGTCAACATTGAGCACCTTTTCAGCAACCAGGCTAGAACTCATAACAAATGGTGTGAACAAACAGTTTCCACTCGATGATCTCCTAGCTTTTTTGCTTCGATTTCCAATTTGGCCCTTTCAGAAACTTCAAAATACGATTAAAATACTTTCTTGGCTGTCTCTGAGGCTCGTGTTCTAGAGATGGAGCCTTTAGGTTCTCACCAATGCGGTGTAACAGCGAAATTGCATTCAAATTTTGGTGTCACTGCTCCTTCAACGCGATCCAAATAATTGCCGCAGATGGCCTTGAAAGCGCAAACCAGCGTGCTATGCGTGTGCAATTGGAAGCATACAAGTGCAAAGTGCGTCAGACCGACCCTGAACCTATGATACAAATGTCTTACCGGCTTACCTTCCTAATTTTAGGCTTAAGCCGTTTCCATACGAGCCGGTAAACGCGTCGATACCACCACTTTGACTTGTAGAAAAGCGAACTCCGGCGGTAACAGTTGCGATGAGTTATCCTGCTGGCGACATCGATAATCTGTCACCGCAAAATGGAATCGCGCAGACAACGGAAAAAGTTTGAGCAACATTTTTGAATGGTGCCGTACTACTTGAATCCAGTTATAGTATTTGAAATCCGTTAGCTTGATATTTTGGGCACAGACAAGATCGATTAAATTATTTGGTAAGTTTAGTAAAAAAAGGGCACAAAACAGTTCTTAAAACATCACATAAGTTTTTGTCATGTAGTAAAATGTGCATACAATATTAAATATGTTCCGATTTTACATAAAGATAATTTTCCCACTATGAAAGTTGATTTACATTTACTGTCACTGTCATCAACGTGCAAAGCTTTTTGTTCTTTCAGATCAACGGAGATGAACAAGGCTCCCGCACTGCAGCTTTGCACACCACAAACGATCATGAATAATGTGTTTGAAACAAAATACTTTTTATGAAAATATTTTATGAATATGTTTTCTTTCATCCATGTCATTTCATGACTAGATGGCATTTCATCCAACTCCCGACTTCATGCATGATTTATGTTTTTGAAGAAGGCTCAACAGGTGAGCACTCAACAGCAGCAACAGTTGCCATGGCAACAGCCAATAGGATGACGAGTGCCAGGATCTCTTGTTATGCTTGCCCATTTCCTACTTAGACATAGTGGGTGACACAAGCGGAAATAGAAAGGCAAGCTTTCAGTTTCAGTATGGTACGTTAATGGCTGCACTTGGCGATTGAAAAAATGACAGATGTCTCCAAAAACAGTACAGTTCGGAGGCATTTTTCCAACTGCTGCATTATGAAATGATTTTTTCCAGGTAAGTAAAGTGCATTTTGAATGCGGTCATTTTGACATGAAATGTGCTAAGCATTCCAGGTGCAGAAATGAATGCTTTCCCAACCTTTTTCTTTTGTGTGCATTTTCGCGATCTAATACCTGCATTTATGCTGCACTCACATGACACCGTATGCCACCGAAGCGCGAATACACGCTAGACATTTTTTTTTTTTTCTGAAAAAACTTAAGGCTAACTTAATTGTCTTGATTCTTACCAGCACATTACTTTGTCCTAAGTAAAAAAAAAATTGAAATTTACAAACATTTTGCAAGCTTCTGAGGAATCTTTATCATCAAGATTGTAGTTCAAGATTTTCTTCGAGCACTGCTGACCTGATTTAGGCTACAAAACAAGCAATGAGGAACCACAAAATGGTGTTTGTAGTTCAGCGTTCTGCTTACCCAGTATGCTATTTCGTGTTTTCCAATTTGTTGACAATTAACGATCCCGTGAAATGCCAAGAATGCCCTCTACCTTAAAACTTTCACATATAGACAATAAATTTTACTACACGCAGCAAGCGATCTCAGAACGAGTATACAAATGAAAACAAGTTTCTTGTGTTTTTTTTCCTACGTACCTGAAGGAAGAAGAACGGGTGTTTTGGAATGCCGTACTGGAAGGGCCACACGTTGTCGAGGTACCACAAGAGGAGCGCATAGATCAGAACCGACGTGAGCATAATGAGTATAATTTGGCCAAGTGTCACGTTGTCCGCAGGCACGGCCTCCATTCCCAGGTTGCTCCACTTTGCCCCAATCCCTGATATTGGGGCCAGCAGAGATGAAGGAAAAGTATAAGACTGTGACAAGATTATCCCCTTTAGGCGCGAGTTATGATGCTTACTGGAGTACTAGTTATGATGCACTGTCTAGTTATGTTGCACTGTATATGAAGGCTTCAAATTCACACACCAGAAAAATAAGGCACTCGATACACTCAAACGTCATTTTACCAAAGTCACACCTGCCACAACAAACTTCATTATATCCGAAAATTTGTTATAAACATACATTCATATCATTGTATCTAAGATGAACCTACTCTTCATTTACTTCGTATCATCAAATAATCCGTTATATCTGGGTTGGTTATATTGAGGTCTGAGTGTACCACATTCTAAGAAGGCAAATGAAGCAATGCATTATTTTGTGTGAGGTTCTGTAATTATTAGTAATTAGCATGTATTTAAATTTCATTTCTCTTAAAACCAGTCATGTTGTATTTTGACAAAATTGTGTAAATGTCTCATGAGAGTCATTTTTACAGCATTTCCACAAGAAGATGCTTCAGTACCGGGGAGCTCTCAAAACTGACCTTGGCCTTCGAGAAAAGAGATGAGGCGAAACGCCCAGTAGAGGCCGCTGTTCGGCAGCAGGGATGTGGACAGTTTTGCGCTACGGCTGATGCTCATGTAGCGATCCGAGCCGAGCGGATCCAAGATGGACGTGGGCAGGCTGTAGCTGATGACCCAGCCCACGGTAGAGAAGATGACACCAACCACAGCTGCAGAAAAGAAACAGGAGCATCTTTTAGTTAACACATCTAGTCCACATGTCTCGTGAGTCTAAATGTTCACTGTATGTCTGTATGTTTTGAGTCTAAATGTGCACTAAATGGGCATGACCTTGCCACACGACATCATCGGACAAAACTTGACATGTTTAGCAATGTGTTGCCGATGGCATCGCATGACAGCCATGCATAATCAATGATAGGTTCATTCTGCACATAACGCAACACCATATAAGGTGCAGAAAGTAACAGGTTGTAGGGGGTGTTCAGCACTGCATTAACCGAAGACGGAGTAATTTAGTCAGTGTTTCATGAGGGCATATGCTTCTGCCTGTGCTCTCCTTAGCATTGCCCAAAGATACTGAGCTCGTATTCCGATTTCTGCACTTAGCTTTCTACAACTGAACAGCCTCAACTGAACAGGAGCACTTAGCTTTCTACAACTGAACAGGCTCAACTGAACAGGAGCCTAACACCATCGAGTTTCAGTTCAGTGCGCCATCAACCAATGCCCACTTTCCACGTCTGCCCGAGATGTTCGATGAAAGGAGAAATAGTCTCACCGCTGTTGAAGATCACAGTGAAAATGAGGAGGAACAGGATGGCCGATGTCGCGTAAATGAGGCAGATGAAGAGGAGGAGGCTGAAGTCGCTGTAGAGGAGAACCGCCGCCAGCGGCGCAACGGGAATTTTGAAGAGGATCAGGCTTATCGTTAGTGTGGCAGCCAGCACCATCCAGCCGCTGGAAAAAGTGCCGATCCAGTAGACCCAGTCAGTGAGGCCCATCATGCGCATCAGCTCCTGCAAACCGAACACGGGAGAGCAAGAGGTTATCAGTTTTGAGTGGGATGCCGATTTGAATAAAAAAACACATGTCCTTCTTGCATAGGTGTCTGCGTAGTTTAAAATCCTGTGCTTGATGCAACTATACTAGCATGAAACCCGACAAGTGCCTGGCATGGGTGATTCGCTTAGCTTGGCAAACGCATCCTTGCCGAGGTGGTGGCACCTCTTCTCGTACGGAACAGGTATCAGCCAAACCTTTCAGGAGCACTTTTCGCTGTGTTGGGTAAATCATCACAATTACAATTTTATCTTGTGTTTCACATCTCAAAACCACAATATGATTGTGAGGATGCCCTGGTGGAGGGCACCGTAAATTTCAGCTGTCTAGTGCTCTTTGATGTGCACAGACATCGTACAGTACACACGGGCCTCTACCATATTGTTTCTATTGAAATGGGACTCCCGCAGCCAGGATAGAACCCGCAACTTTCGGTCAGCAGCTGAACACCACAGCTATTGTTCCAACAAGGCCAACTAAATTACTGCGATTCTCGGTTATTTTTGTTGTTTATGTTACTTTGGACTTTTTATTTTTAACACTGACTTGAGCATTGCTAGCTTTGTTATACGCCTGTATTGCTCACCACATGACCATGCGACGGAGACACTGGGTGACAGTGCTCCGCACTTAAAATTGTATAAAAGAAAAATATGCAGATACAGTTCGTTGTATTATGCCTTGTTGCCTTATTATTGCATGCGTTTGCAGGCTAATTAAAGTTACATTGTTGTCTTGTTGCTTATGTCACTGAAGTTAATCGTGCTACACTTGCAGAATGACATATTTTACTATTCAGCCCAAGGATCATGTCCAAGTGTGCTGATAATGTTCTTTTTGTAGTCATGTTGCTTCACCGGAGCCGAGATTGTAGAAAAATCAGGGCCTCAGTAAGGCGCATGCAAACGGGTTCACTCCCAACCTTGTTGGTTTTCTACAAGAAAACTAAGAGAAGTGTGAATAAACAAACAAAAAATGAAGAAATTACAAAATTTCAGATGCCTGATAAAACGCGAAAAGTGACAGTTGGCGGCAGCAGTGTCAACGTGAACAGTACAAAAAGTCGATCTGAGTGAATCCGAGTCCGAGCGAGTCCGAGCGAGTCCGAAGCACAAGATATACTTTTTGAGTTGGAGTAAGTTCCACTTTTTTTTTTGCCGTCCTATAATTACACTGTTACAACTTTTTCTCGGTAAGCAAAGATCCTGTTATTTATATCTAACCTTAATGGTTAGGAGTTCATTATTATTTGTATTCTCATATTTTCTATTGTATAAGATACAGAAGTACCTCATTTGTTCTTACTCTAGTAATCATGTTACCTCTGCAATTATTCTTATGCAAACTTCTAATGTGTTCCTGAAGTCACGTGTAGGCATCATTCCATTTCAACCTGTATGATATGCGTTCAATATGTGAGATCATTTTTTATCGCGATGTCCCACTCACCCAACGCTTCTTGCCCCACTCACCCAAGGCCTGTAAGAATTTTTCAATAATAAATAAATAATACAAATTTTCCCACCGTGCTCCAGTTTCATTATTTCTCAATTATAGGAACTGAAAATTTCATTGAGGGCAAGACCAGTTACAACGCAGTCTTTTTCGACTCTCATTAACCCTCCGAGAGAACTACATGTATACGCATACCGTTTACTGTGCAGTCCCCCAAGATTGAAATAACGGTTCCCAGGTGAAAATTTGTAACTGTGAATACAGCTGGTTTCAACTGGCATCAACAGTTGACATCAACCGGGACCAGTTGACAATCAACTGGTCCCGGTTGATTCCAGTGCAACTAGTTCCAGTTAGCAGCTAGTACCAGTTGCAACTAAACTGGTAACGCTGTTGCCAGAAAATATTTCAGACAAAAGTGGCTGCGAGTGTGCCTCCCGAAGGAGGTGCACCGCTGAAGAAAGAGCAATGAGGGCATTACAAGGGAGGCATAGAAAAAAAGAGGGACGAAAGGAGGAAAAAGAAAAAAGATCGCGGCAGCGTTTCCCAAGTTCGCCAAGTGACAAAGAAGCCTTTGTGCCGGCGTGCCACTTCTGAGCACTTGCCGGCCATGCGCACTTTGCATGAAACGTAAGATCGCGCTTTCATCAAATGCGCTCGGGAAAGGCGTCGTCAGGAAAGGCGTCGTCATTATCGCGCTTGCAACGGATATTGCGTTCACCACCTTCTCTGCAAATTTCAAACCTTTACCGTTTTATGACGCGGGCTCACCTTCGCTGCCACTTAAACAGGCTTGGCAAGCTTTTGTTGCCATTGATCTATCAGTCATGCACCCAATTTAAAAGACGTACCCTTTTTTGGGGAACTTTGGCAAAAAAATTTTGGTCTGTGTCTGTCTGTACATTTGTCTGTTTGTCCGCCCTAACGATACCTTAAATGGCATTAAACGGCCAATTCCACTTACAGCGCCCAACAATATTGTTCAAGGTTTAGCGTTCACAGTTGTGCGATTGTCAATTAAAAAGCAATTATTTCACAAATCTGAGGTGCCATAACAATGCTTCGAAGTTTTGTATGTCTGCCTTTATACTAGAAGGGGCACACACAAGTAACTCTAAGGAATGTAGGTTTGCGCTCACAGTGCAACGCGATGCTCAAAAAGGTGTTTCCAATGCTTCACTACGACGTCATGGTGATGGCACCTGCCGGTCGCTTTGCGTTCTACACCTTATCACCTCCGAGACTGGCGCGCACTTTCTTCGCGGGCTGGACGCCTTTGTTTTCGAAGATGACTGCCAGATGGCGCTTGTGTCCAACATGCCTCGATGCGCTTGTTTGCCTCTGCTACACACTCGAGTCACTAACACAGTGCTTCCAGAATACCATTCACCGATTTTTCTTGCACAGAACATCAAATAAACGTTTTGTTCACTCTCTCCAGACGCAAGAATATCGTCTTTCTATATTTGCAGTGTAACATGCAGATTTGGAACCAATTTTTTTCGTATCACACCTTCTTCTCATGGGTGAGAGCTTGGGTGCGACTTTTTTGATGCCCAATCAGATCTTAATGATGTCTCAGGCAAACTTCCTACGGCAACATTCCAAACCGTAAGACTAGGCCTATTCGCGATGCCCGTTGTTGCTTTCCTAAGCGATCGCCAGCGGTCGAAATTGCAATTTGGTACAAAAAAGACAAACTGTTTGTGGCGGCTGCGCTACACTGAGGAGACGAGAATCGTACCGCGAATAAAAACGTGGGCACGTATTATGTGCAAATAGTGGTCAGCAATTTGATTGCAATGTCTCGGACATCGGGTGCGCTTCCCTGAAAAGGAACGATCGGTAACCTTCCGCAGTTCCACACGTGAAATTTTAGTTGTGATCCTGATTCAACATACAGTGGAACCTCGGTAAAACGAATCTCACAGGACCACCAAAGAGATTCGTACCATCCCAGATTTGTATCATCAGAAAGCATGGAAAATTAGCATGCGACAAAAAAGCTAGCATAGATTTTCATACATTGTTTTTCAGGCCAGCAAACAGTAATTCGTATAAGCTGTGATCGTATCACCAAGGTTTTGCAGTAATTTCTATGCATTGTGCATAATTGAGGTGGCCTTAAACGTAGTCAGCAAATTTCTGTGATTGAGTTTTCTTTAACTATTTTTTTCTGTATTCGTTTCATTGGCTCATTTGCAATGAAGATCTTTGGAAGCAAGTTTTTGAACATTCTGGAATTTAAATGGCTGTAAGCACCCTGAATCGCATGTCTCGATTCACAGACACGCAAGGCTGTATTCTCAACACGGTTTGCACAAGTGCAGCCTCTGAAGAAGCACAACTTAACATTTCACATAGAGCAGTGCTGTCCATACAGCAGTACTCTGCATTTCACATAGAACAGAACTGTGCTTGTGCAATATCATGCGACGTCCACAACATCAGACGTGACAAAAATGAGTGCTATTCATAGACTACGTTTGCACATAACTCACTGTCTAACACTGAACATGCACACTGTACACAATGAAATGCTCAATTTAAATGGTCATAGGAGCCACCACAAACAGTATGATCCCCCCCCCCCCCCCCCTTCTGAACCAACAGTAAAGTGCGACTCACAGCTCACACGTACATTCGCAAAGCGGAAAAATTTCTCGAGATCCCTCACCCTGACTCTGGACGACTTCTCGGATATGACCCTCCGAACATAGATGGGCGAGAAGACGAGGTAGCTGTACACCACAAACATGGCGATGAGTCGAGAGATGACGTCGAACTTGTTGTCGTCGTTGTACTCTGGATAGGGAAACCTGTGCATGGCAATCTGCAAAGAGACAAGTGCTACTCTGAGCGACACGTCCAACTGCCTTTCAACGAGGTGCAAAGCAGTTACTGCTAGCATCCAGTGAAACATGAACAGCGGCAAGCAGTAGCGTTGGTAACATACGTGCCATCCAGTCGTAAAACCATGGACACGCTCAATGCTGCCAAAAAGGAGGGCTGCACGCCAGAGATGACTGGACGCCACACGCTACACAATTCGCAATGCTTGTCACTGTCAGGATTTCATTGATGCCGATGATAGAAGCGAAGGTTGACAGTTTATTTATTGATTCTACTTACAAATGCTATGCAGGCCCCCCAGAGGCATTGCGTAGGGGGAGCGGGGTTGCAGATTTGAAAACATGAACGATGCAAGTTAACGTGAATAATGTAGGCACAATAGTAAGATCTATGTAAATAAACATAAAGAAATACCACTAGCACAGCAAAAAAATTCGAGGACCCTTAAGCTTCGCCATCAAGAGTTGAACGCGATAGCGATATCCTCTCCTTAGTGTGTACTTCAACCACCTAGTGCATACTTTTTATTGTCAGATGCGACTCGATAAGTTTCAATTGTGGATTACTACAGTGTAATTGATAAAACTGAAAGTGGCTTGTGTCAGAGAAGCTTTCGTACAAGGCCAGATTCCATGTAATGGATAGCATGCTTTAAACCACGAGAAATTATGCACGTGAAATCTTCTCGAATTTTCTATGCACCTGCTACGTGTGCGTAAAGGAATTCGCATAGTAACGTGTGTGTCTTTTGTAGTGAATGGCGGGCTTTGATTTCCCACAAGGTCTTGAGTAATCGATATCTGATTAGATATTCAACATTTTTGGCCACTGTTTGATTCAAATGAATGAAATTCCACCATTTGCACACTCCCAATCTGGACATATAGAAGCATCAAAATAATATTAACCCATAATATTGCCCTCAAAGTGGAATTATTACCGATATGTGGCTACATTCTTCGTATTGAGTTTTTGCACACTAGCACACACTAATAATGCGCTGAAACTAAAAAAAAAACAATGCGTTTAGAGCTTCACCAATTTAAATAGATGACAACTTACAGCTACACAGGGATGACATTCTCAAGAAATCACTCTCCAGAGATTTGACACGACTTAACCGTACTAACACGACCACATGCCGCAAATTAAAAACGCAAAAACAGGAATAAAAAGAAGGAGCCGATAGCACAAGTTTTCGTGAGCAGCTGTAAGCATGTTTAGCCTTATGAAAAATATTGTTACGATGCAGAAACAGCAGAATTCGGATATAGGAGAGCTCATTTTAACTATATATTCCAATATTCCAGTGCCAATATTAGAAAATTTCGAATATTTGGCAAATATTGCATTAGTATTAATTGTATTCAATTCGATAACCACATATTCGAATATTTCTCGAATATTTGATGTTCAGGAATACTCGTTCGCATATGTCGCTGTGAAGAACTTGCACTTTTGCGCATTTGCCATAAGAGCCACAGTAGATCGTGAAGGGATCACTATGACTTCAGCGCAAGTGTGGTGATACCTGCACAGAAATTCATAGGAGCGTGACGGCCGCTACCAAAGATTGCGACAGTAAGTCAGAGCGACAAACGGACCAATGATAAACATCTCAATAAATATAAATCATGTACTGCCTGCACGGCAGGACGTGTGGCTTAGCAGTTTAGTGCTGTTACGTTTCATGTAAGCGTACTGACTCCGCCGTCCGCTGCCGCACCTTTGTGCGTGAGACCGCCATGCGTATCACTCATGGAAACGATGGCAACTCGCCGCTGCCACATTGGCTTGACAAAATAGTCGTCACCCCTTTGCTCGGTCCAGTGCTGAGCGAGCACGAATAAAAAGATCTCTAAACAAGCAAGTACACATATCGTACATGTAACGTGTATATGTTACAGGGCGCGGCACTTATGTAGTAAACTTAGAGGCGATGCACTACAAGCAACTAGCCAAGGGCATGCTCAGCTTGACCTATGATGATAACGCGTTTCATGTATAGCCAGGCCAGTTTTTGCTAATAGATTCCCACAGAAACGTACGTGCACATGTCGAATCTTGACAAGTCGTCCGTCTCCTGTGGTGCTACTTCAGCATGTATACTCTTTTCATAGTTCCGGAATAATTTCATGATAGCGGATATCGTCATGCGAATGAGTTGAAGTGTTTTTCGCGCAATGGCAAACATAAAAATGGCCATGCACTTTCGGTAACGTTACAATGGTGTCATCACATATAGTTTTCCGTTGCTAACAATGGCGCACATAATGTGACCGATGGATTACTGTGTAGCGCCGCTGCGTTCCTGACAGTGCCTTTGAAAATCTGTTGCACGCGCATCGCGCTCGCGTGGGAACGTCTCCTGCAATTAAACCTCCGTTACACCGTTGCTACGACCTCGCTCTTTTGCCAACGTCAGCTTACTGCAGTCTGCAGCCAGTGCATCAAAAGGGGTCGCGATGCGACAAAATAGGGCCCTTGCCGCCGAGATAGTGCCTTGCCGCCAAGTTGTGACTTCGCCAACAAAAAGGCGTACTTGGGGCATCTTTCTATCGCCCATCAGTGATCATCTAGCGCGCTTGTTTTGCGTTATCGCTGCGCGCCCGGTACACCTCGGTCACGGCCGTACAGCTATCAGCGCAACACAGCATTCTTCATTGGAAAATGGCAAGCATGGTCCTCAAGAAAGGCAACGGAAGGCATCAAGATAAGGAATATTGCTGTGTAGTTGAAAATGCCCCAAGTACTCCTATCTCCCTTGGTGGCTTGACCAGTGCAAACATCGGAGAAAATTAAAAGGGAAACTTTAAATTCAGGGTCTTTCGAGCCAAAACTGATAGTGTGGAAACCTAGATGAATTGTGACAACCTAGGCTGCTTTATATTCACTTCGATTTTAAAGTACACTGGCATTAACTGTTAACACAATCCCACCAGTGGCCTCATGCTCAGTAGTCATCATGGCAGGTATGAAATCTTTTCTTTTTGTTTTGTAATAAAGTCTTACCACATAAAAAAAAGATACAAAAGGCATGTTCAACATGTGGATTGAACCGAAGATATCACAGTCTCAAGCCTAACTATAAGTCTTATGTTTTCTGAGAAGTACAGACTGTGACGTTTTTTTTTTTATTTTTGTGCACAATAACCGACTATAATAATAATTGTACTGTTTCCAACCTAAATACAGTGTAGACCACTTATAACAAAACCGCTCATAGTACAGAGCCGCTTACGATGCGGTCTTTTTATACTCCCGTTTACCCTCCCATGGAACCCCATGTATACGCATACCACTTATTTTACAGTCCCCCAAGATGAAAGACCGGTTGTAAAGCGGTTGCCGGGAATTGTACGTGACAAACGCCGTAGTGAGTGCACTTCTGAAAGGAGGCACGCCGGGTGCGCCACTAGGGAGCGAACGACGAGGTCGTTACGGAGGAGGAGCGGAGACACAGTGAACGAACAAAGGGAGGAGGGAAGAAAAAGAAAACGAAATAGAATCGTGGGACACGTTGCGGGCTCGCCGAGTAAGGGAGGAGGACGGCTGCCTCAGTGACCGATAAGCCTTTGCACCGGCGCCGACGCGGCTACGTCGCTAGCGTGGCTTCGGCCCCGCGCCGCTCAATGTGTCATGTGCGATCTCGTCCTTACCAATTGCATGCTCGATGCGTCTAACAGTTCCTGTCGGGAAAGACGTCGTCGTTGTCGAGCTTGAAACAAATATTGCATTTACTTTCTCGTCCGTAAATTGAAAACCTATTTCGGTTTTATGACGCGAGCTTTCCTTTTTGCTGCCAGTGCGCTGTCGTTTGTAAGCTTGGAGAGTTCTTGCTGATCTCCTTGTTGCGAATGCGAACTTCGTATCACGCACACTGAACTTGGTTCACTGCTAGTGCGATCTTTTTCACACCGAATCTTCATGTTTTGGACAAACTTTCCGCGACAACATAAACGGCGAGCTAGGCCTAATTGAAATTGGTTGCACTTTGATCGGTAGCGGTCGCGTGAATCTAGTTGCGGTTAGATACCAAATCAATGAAACTCTTTGTGGTGGCCGCACTTGACGGGAAAGGTACATATCGTTAATGAAAACGAGGGCGGCACATGTAGCGTTCAAATAGTGGTTCGCGATGTGATTGTGACGTCTTAAGTCGGGTGCGCGCCCGTGAAATTGAATGGTTGGCGTGTTTCTAGGCGTCTAATTCTGGACGTGATTCGATATAGTTTCTGTGTAATGTGCATAATCGAGGCGGTCTGGCAGTTTGCCAATTTCCACGATAGTGCTTTCTTTGGTAAACACCCGCCCTCCTCCTTTGGCCTTCATTTCATTGGCAACGAGTGTCTTTGGACTCTAAATTCTTTCAACATTCAAAAATATAAATGTTAGCATGCAGGCATCGCATCTTTCTATTCTTGGACACGCGAAGCTACATGCTCAACACGTTTTTGCGCAAGTGCAGCCCTTGACAAAGGTTGTTATGGTTATGGTGCGTAGGTACCGCTTATAGTGTGGATATTCGCGACTCCCGCAACTTACGTTATAAACGGTTCATATAGTATATGATTGAGTAAAAGATTACTGGGGGAAATAAACTACACCTCTTCATTATTCGATAATCAATTCGTATTCGAAGCTATGTATATGTATTCGATTTGTATTCGAAAATTTTCATATTCACACACCCCTAATCCAGGGCACTATCAAAGAGGACCGGGCAAGAACTTCGTCTTCCTCTCTTGCTGCATGAGCTCTTCGCTCTTTCAGCTCTGCAGGTTGAGTGTGGCATTTGTCTCCCATCCGGGGAGAAAATCGTCCCAATATTCCGTTACAAAATACGAGGTGTAGTAGATGTATTATGCAACTGACTCTGTGCAATATGGCTTCATTCGTACAATGTGTACGATTTCCAATTTCTGCTGGCCATCAAAAATACCAAAAATCAGAACTAAAAAAAAACACATGACATGTTGCGTGGTCACAGTGCTGAAATGCATGTCTGCACCAAGGAAATATATGATGCATTTCGTCACTGTGACCATGTTACAGTTAACGTTTTTTACACAGCGAAAGCTATTACAGTTAAACCTGCTTATAACTAACCTCCATATAACAAATTTCTTGATATAACGAAACTTTTCAATTCCCTGCCGTTGCTCCATAGAAGCAAATGTATTTGCGACCTCTATGTAACTAAGTAAAAGGGGGAGACAACCTTGATATAACGAACTTTCCCCACAGACAATCTAGAAATTTTTCTCCGCATTTGGGTACGAGCGTGCAAAAAAAAAGCCGCCCGTGCTCGACACCCTGCAACTCTTTGATCTCTGCTTCAGCAGCCCTTGTGCGCTTTTACCCGCGGCTCGTGATAGTTACGATGCGATGTGTGGGGGCATGTTACTGAACATGGCGGCAACGGCAAAAACCCGCCGGAGTGTCCATACGATTGCTAACGCAATAATAACGCAGTTTTTTTTACTGTGAAATAAGTGTTTTTGATTAGCTCTGCCTTCAGTCCCTCTTTTGTTTATTTGTGCATTTATTTTTTGAACTTTTCGGGTCAAACCTGCATATCACGCAATCCTCTTTATAAAGAATTTTCACGGAAACTTATCAATTTCGTTATATCCAAGTTTAACTTTATAAGATCACAACACGAGTCATGCACAGGGCCGTAGTTGTCCACCACTGCCGTCGTTGTTTGCAACCGCTGTCACACAAAATAAAAAAAAACTAATAAAAATTACCACGGACGCGATGATATAGGGAGATTCGAACCCAAGTCCACTGCGTGCCAGCCCAGTATTCTACCACTGAGCAATGCCAGTGCTTGGGATTCATTCGCAAACTTGCCTTAGGCAGGCTTGATGTCGGGAAAGGAATGGCGTTAATACGACTAATAAAGCGTTTCACAACAGCACAGAAACAAACAGGCATCACAAATGAAAATCGCATGACGAGTGAATCCTCCAAAGTTCCACCACATTATAAAAGCACGTTCATCACCTATTAACTGTAACACATACCCACTGCAGGCATAATTCTTCATCATCATCATCAGCCACTGAATGCAACACAAAGTTCATTACATGAAGCGACAAAGTTCATTACATGAAGCGAATACCATGCTTCTCCAAAGAATGATGAATAGCATAGTGAATGCTGGCCTACCATGCAGTAATCATGCATATTTATGAGGTACTGGGTACCCAGCAAGTGTGCTTGTAGCATTTACCCAATGAGTGTACCAATAAGTGTAGCATTTACCAATGAGACAAGCCTCTGGAAGGTCACTCTCCATGCTTTCGGTGCCGCTGTCGCGCCTTCCGCGCAGGCCTGTTTTTTGTTTTTTTTTTCTTATTAGTTCTCATTTAAGGTGTATACCTTTCATCACAACAAACTTGTGCAAAGTTATTTGTCAATACTTTTCTTGTCTGTTCTTTTGTCTTAGTATTGTTTTCATGCTGTTGATTTGCCGTATCATGTACCAACTGGCCCTTCACAACAACCATTCACATACAGTGAGGACTGAAACTTGTCAATTTAGGGCTAACTAGTACAAGCACTAATATTTCTACAATCTTCAATTCACACCCTATCAGCATAAATACTTTGGTTCAAACACCCGCATTAGAACCATGTCACATGTCGATGCGTATGAGCTATCTGCTGTGATTGGGCTCGCTAGAAGTAGAGGAATAAGAGAATGTTGCTTTCTGGTCCGGTTCTGGGAAAGATGTCAACTCCTAGCTGTCTGTATTATTTAGCTTTAGAGGCCAGATTTGAAGCAACATGACAGGATTTTCTTCAACAAAGATGCATGTTCATTACTATAGTTCAAACGTTGCAGTTGCTTCTCAATCTGTGAGCACTGTATATAACCACTGATGGCATTGGCGGCTGCACCACGTGCGGGTGTTGTCAATTGTATGCTTGAATATGTTGAGCATATAGTCTAGCGAAATCTCATGAGAGTCGTCCCGCAGTGACACCATCCTTGGTTGCAAACTGGTTTTACTACACAGCACACAAAGTTTTCAATGAAAGCAACTTACCTTTGGCTTCTGGCGTGCAAGTCCTTTCGCACTTTTTAACAGTTTAACGTGTTCCGTGAACATCTTGTCCTGCAGTCCCCACATCAGTGCTGAAAAGTCACAAAGAGCAGGTTTGGTTAAAGGGACACTAAAGTCAAATAATAATTTAGGTCAGAGTGAAAACTCGATATGTGACATCTATACAGACAATATCATCATAGCGTGCTTACTTACCGAGAAATTAAAGTAAATGCACAATGATACATGCGCTGCCATAGGACATTCTCCTACTGCAGCGCATGACGTCAGACGAGCTGCCTACAATTAATCACTAGTAATCGATATAGCTGCACTAAATAAAGAATCTTCCGTGGATCAAGAACACAATAAAACGCTGCTTGTTCGTTTCTGTTTTATTCATGAAAAAAAGAACCACTGGACGTTACTATCGGAAATGACGCGAGTGGTTCAAAAATTCAATTTACCTGTGGTTAAACTGGACAGGTCGAGCCATCTAGTGGGGCCCTGTTGAACCAAAACACGTCTGCACTCTCGGAGCAAATGACAGGAAATTGATCAATAGCCGTTTTGTTGCTGTGGCTCCCACTACTTTTGTTCTGCTGTTACTAGTGTCGGCGGCTGCGCTGTAAAGCCAAGCAACGTTGTGCATGGCAGCAGTGACGTGAGACGCTCCACTTCTTGAGGCGTGTAATTTGAAGTGTGCTAACTTGATGTGGACCACTAAAACGTGATTTTATTTCAAAATAAGCCATTCCTTGGCACAAAAGTAACACTACAAGGTTTCTGCACCGCTATTTCAGCAATCAACATAGACTTATTAGTTCCCATGGTGTTCCTTTAACATAATGAGCGTCATTTCACTGAGTCATAACAAAAAGCTTTGTCGACCCTCAAGGGTGTTGCGTCAAAAAAGCACATACTTGATTTTAGTGTGCAGTGAAAGAAACAGTATTGATGTAAAGAAAGGCTAAGGTTATCAAGTTTTATGACAGGCATAATGTGTCTGTGTTGGGCAATCATGCGAGAGCAAATTCTTTTATACAAACTTGTACTTCCCATAGATGATAACGAGCAGTTGACAAAGATCAACTGAAAAAGATACTTGAGAAATATTACCAAGGCAATTTTTCAAATTAAGAATGACTGCACACTTCGCAGCTGCAATGGTAGAATCTGCATTACACGTATTATCGTAATATTTTACTTTCGTTAAATGCTTGCAGTGGAAAGGGGTCAGGTAGTCGCTTCATTCGCTGGACTTCTACACCTACTGTCCCACATTATTGGGGGAGGGGGGTAACACACAGCTCGGCATACTCACTCATGAGTACGCTCACTCGCGCTCACTTGAACGTAGGGAGTATGCGTGAGTGACGAGCAATGCGAATAAAGGAGAGTATAAACATAAGTGTGAGTAGAGATGAGCATGAACTTGAGTGAGTACTCATGAGTGCAAGTAGAAGCAAGTACGAAGATGCACGAGCGCTCATGAGTGAATGTGAACGTGAGTGAGAACTCATGAATGTGAGTGGAGGTATGAACGTGGGTGAGTACTCATGAGTGTAAGTGGGGATATGAACGTGGGTGGGTACTCATGAGTGTGAGTAGAGGCGATTATGAAAGTGAGTACTCATGAGCGTGAGTGGATGTGAGAATGAACACGAGTCAGTACTAATCAGTGCGCATAGATGTCTGAATATGAGTGAGAACTGATGAGTGTATGAGCATAAATGAGTGCTTATGGGTGTGAGCATGAGTATGAAAGTGGGTGATTATTGCTAAGGATGAGTGGAGTGTGTATGAACGTGATGGAGCACCGATTAGAGTAAGTGCATGCGAGTGATTTGTATTTGAAACCACTTTTGATTTAATGCAGCGTAACCGCATGCACCTATGGCACAAGTGGCCTGCTTTGAACAATTTCTCAATGAAAAGAAAGCTTAATGAAAAAGAAGGCCTAGTTTCAAAGTATTCACATCCTATGCGGTAACGAAAGCCCTTCTGAAAAACCACAAATTGCTCCTGCAGTAAGCTCGCTTTAGTGTGGCACATCAGGTACCCAAGCGCACTAATTGGCAGTAATGGGCATGCCGCCAAAAGTTATTCACCGCATGCAAAAGCCAGAACGACACCGAACGCGTGGGAATGTCGTCTGTATTGCTGCTTGAGATCAGAGATATCATATGATATAGAATCACCATACATGGCACCCACTACACACGCTCATTCTGCTCTATAACAATGCAAAACAGCACCGCAAATGCAGGCAAACACTGAAAACAGTGACCAGAAATGAGGGTAAAAACATGCATGGCAGTGGCCTCGCCAATGCGTGCCATTGGTAGTGTATCTGGAGCTCTTCACCTTCCTTATGAGGAGTGTCCAACGTAACTGAATGCCGCACACGTGCTGGAAGTACCATACTACATGTCAATCTGCACCTCAATTATAATCTTTAATAAAGAATAGCCATTATATCTACTTTGTATGCAGAAGTCTTCTCCATATGAATTGACTTTTTTTCTCGTTTACTCGAGTGGACACATGCTGCACCTTCAATATCGACGCAAATGTTATTAGGGACCACATGAAATCGCATCTCAAATCGACATATTGTGCCTTTAGCAGTGTAGACAAATCTGCAGTCTGCAAACTATCACCCTTGAGATTTCTTTTTTGTTCCATACTCCATATAGCGAAAGCCAATACAAAGACACGCATAACTGTCTCAACTTGTTCACAGTTTTAGTAGGGCATCCACAACAGCTCGACGGATGCAGGTTACCAACCATTCGCAATGGCATGACGTGTCCACAATAGGGTTTCCTAATATACACTATAGGGAACACTGGCGCTAGTGTCTATGGGAACTGCAACGCACGGCGCTTCAGTGAGCATGGGAATGATGGGCAGTACACACATTTGTCTTATCTTCATACTTCTGGCCTGCTTCTGGCTCTGTGTGTGTTCGTGTGGCTTAGAGCTGTTTTTTTACGGAAAAAAAAGCAAATGTTCAGCGTTTGTACTTCACAACCTTATTCCTTTAGTGTTACCATTTCGAATCGAGTCACAAAGTTGAAAAGGGTTCGTTCTTTCTTTCAAAACAAAAGCGTAACCAGGAATAAACGAAGCCGCAAGCACGATTCGCCACCCTCAAGTACGAAAACTAGGCAAATGTGTGTACTACCCATCATTCCCATGGTCGCTGAATGATCGCAGCGCCAGAGTCCCCTCTAGTTAATTTTAGGAAACTTTATGGTGTCCACAGACTTGTTGCAGACACTCAACTAAAACTGTATATTAACAGGTGCACGTTGCCTGTTTCTAAAGCACCATGAATAGGCCCCGTCCAAGCGTCCCTTTCGGCAGGAAGCCTCTGCTAGGCGCAACCGAAGAAAGGCAACCAAACACGCAACCAACTTCATGCAACAAGGGCACCATAGAGGAGGTGCCATCGCCATTGCCGCGCCTAGGCGCTGCCGAGTCCCCGCACCCCACCAGGCAGCGTACGCGAGTGCCAGTCACGTGAAGTATACGACACATACGACTAGGGTGCCGTATGCATCATATACATACGCTAACATGCTAGTTATTCCGAACGCCCTGCACGAGTGACAACCGACTCTTGAAGTAAAGTTAAATTTAGTTTTATGATTCTGCCCACCCATGCGGTCAAGTGAATTACTGAGGGCAGTCAGGCAGCCGTGACCTTCTTTTGACTTTTTTTTCTGATACTTAAGCACATTGTTTCAACTTAATTTTCCTGGTAATGGTGACACTTGGAACAGCACCATGAGCAACCTTTTTGCTAATAGAGAAAATAAGGGTCAGCCACAGTGGTGTGGTGGTTACAGTGCTCAGCAGCTGTTTGTAAGTCGTGGGTTCGACCCCGGTTGCGGCGGTTTCATCTAGATGGAGGCAAAATGTAGTTAAGCTAATGATGATGATGAAATGCTAGAGGCACAGACATTGTGCGATGTCAGGGCCCATTAAAGACCACCAGATAGTTGAAGTTCTCTAAGCCCTCTACTGTGGCATGCCTCAATCATATAGTGATTTCGGAGCATTAAATCCCAGATATTATCAATATTAGAGAAAATAAGAGAGCACTTAGTAACAGTAAGTGATTGCATTAATTAATATAGCCATGTTCTAGTTTCTTTCAGTCTATTAAATCTACTTGATCACCCAAGTTGGTAATACTGACGTGTTCTGTTGCAGTCATGGAAGCGACATTTTGCTTTTTGGAGCAGATTCTGGAGCAATAAAAATGGTGCTTTGGAGCACTTCAGAGCAAAAAAAAATGCTATACCTTAAAGATTGCTATTGCTGTTTTGGGAGCAGATGCATGTTCCTAATGACTTCTGAAGTCTAAAACATCACTTAAGCATTTAATAAATATTTAAAATTATTATTAGACATGCTGTATCCTAGTGTGCAACTAGTATACAAGCACTATAATTGGTGTAAATTATGGGCGGGGGGGGGGGTCAAGAGAGCTTAAACGTTTTTGGTGTTCAGGCTGGGGAGGACACCCCTTGCAGGTGTACCACTTGAGATTTAGCTTTAGCACATGATATAATTGAGTTAACAGTTAGGAATAGCACAATAAACATTTTAAAAGGCTTTTTATCTTCTACTGTGTACCTGTGTTTAATGCCGCTCAGCTATGTGAACTATGGAAATCGAAAAAAGGTAAAAAAGAAAAGGCTGAATATAACAATGCAATCGCTCGAGCTCAGACACCATGCTCGTTTTTTTTAATTTTACTTGAAAGCCTGATTTAATTCCCATATAAATGAATATACAACCCATATTAAAAATACAAATTAGACATCATGGCCTAATATGTGTCACCCCTTGAAATTTTTCTGGGTTTACGCCACTAGGTAGCATGATAGTATCGTATCTAAAGCTTGCTTTTGGTATCTCTTAGCCTCAAGGGATGGTTCTATGGTTCAATTTCATTCTTTTTAGTTTGCCAACACCATTTTGGAGCAGGTTTGTAGCAGTTACTAGCAAATATTGCATTCTGGAACAACATAGAGCAGCATTGCCCTTTTGGAGCAGTTCGGAGCAATTGGAGCAGTACTTCCATCACTGCTCTTGTAATATTTTTTTTCATGCTTTGGAGAATATATTTATGGCTTGCCTAGGTGATTTACCTCCACAGCGCTGTTTCGTAAATCAACGTGATTAAGGTATTGTACATGATTCCAGGTCCATATTTTCTTCTTTTTAAGGCAGCGTGTGACTTGTCAGCCAAAATCCTAAATTTACTATATCCTGACTGTACCTAAGTTCCTGCCTTTCACAGATTTACTGTTTTTTTTTTTTTTTTTCAGGTTGAGAGCAATCGTCAGCCTTACTAATCATTACACTTTACTTGACTATGGCGAAACTGTTTCCCTTTGTTTCTCCTCAAAGGGGGAAAACTAAAAGCCGAAAAAGACTTTGCCAGACAGCAGCTGTATCTCTGCCAGTTCGTGGACCGTAGAGATCGAGACTTTTCACATGCACATAAAAGCAAACATTAAAAAAAGCAATAATTGAATATATTGTGACGTGCGTACTGCAAAAAAGTGAATGACACAAATGCACTTATGCAGTGTACAGAAGGTAGAAAGAGCATTGAAGAACTCACTGGCGAGGGTTGTAGAAAAAAACCCATTTGCTGCTGTTCTGTCAATCTATGCTTTATGACCTCTGCATTGACGTCGACGATATTGTTACATGGTTGTGACTTTAACAAAAGCAGCAGTTGGCACGTCTAAGATGAGACTCTTTGTTTAACCAAACTTTTGGCATGTAAAGGAAATTTCAGGCTACAACAAAACTCACTGCACAATAATAGCAGTGAACACAGCGTTGGCCAACAATAACCGATAGTTGGGACGAGCCGTGTTTTATACACAAGGCATGGAACTTTCTAGCCTTATCGCTGGCAGTTGCACAAGCTTTAGTATAAGCTTGACTGTTCATGTCCTATGGGTAATCTTAACAAAATGATCTACTACAACCACGAAGCTTCTCAAGGCGATCTGCAGCAAGCATTACTGACAGTGTCTGTGCATGTTAACTGAACACAGCAAAATTAAAGCAAGAAACACCCGTGGCAGTACGGTAAATAAATTTTGGCCACCTCAGGACAATGCCTTTAAAGAAACCAAAGGGCCATAAATAACCTGGAAACCCAAAAATAAGTTCTCACGGCTCCTGATTAATTGCCTAGACAGCTTGTGAACCGAAGCCAGCAACATGGGCTATTTTACGTTGCAGTTTTTATCGCACAAATGCGGCTTAGCTGTTTGTTTTATTTATAAACATTTCTTTTTTGCACAAAGGGCAGAAAGGCAAAGCTTTACCAATGTGAATAGTATCACATCAGTCAGGGCCAAACCTCATAAGCGCGAAAATGCACGCGACAGCGACGAGCGACGCTATAAGCGACGAAACAGGGCGTTCGCGCGACGTGTCGCGTGCTCGTTTTCGCGCGATCGCTCGGTTCTCCAGATTTGGAAACCGTCGCGCATCGCCCGGAAGTGCTGGGCTCAAGCAGCCAATAGCGAAATACCGGAAAAGACAAAGACTACATAGGTGCACGTGACCCTGCCCGAGTCACATATGCGCAACAAGAAATAACGCGATGTTTATTATGCATGTGCATATAAAAAAGTGCTGCAAGGGAATAATAAACACTTTCTATTTCATTACACAACAATATATTTTATTTTTAAATTGCATACCGCTCGCTACGCGGTTTTCTTGGTGCGAGTAGACGGCCTCATGCCAGCAACAGTGGAATTCGCTCGCCGAAGCTGTCGCGTGAATGAGGTTTGCCTGCGCTAGCGACTGATCGCGCGAAGCCGATCCATCGCGTCGCTTGTCGCTGTCGCGTGCATTTTCGCGCTTATGAGGTTTGGCTTTCAGGGGTCACGAACAAGCAGTATCAGGCGATCGGCTTAGCACCCACCCTTGGCTACTTTCGTCACTATGTGAAAAGGCCAGGGAGGCTGTCGTCGTCACTTGGCGTAACAGTTCAAGAGTAGCATGTTGAGCCCACACTCACGCTAAAGAGAACTCTTCTTCCCTAGTGCACGAGTGCCTTGATGACAATAAGTGAGCGCACACTCGCATCAAGATGTCTTTATCTTGCTCTTCCAAGCATCCTGATGAAAAATGACCATGCGCTCGGTCCAAGGAGATGTCTTCTTCCTTTCGTTGTTTAAGCACCTTGGTGATGCTCACTTATTATCATCAGCAAAAAAAAAACAACTAGTGCACATGGTGTAATCCAGGCAAACCCACGTATGAAAATTTTTAAAAGCTAGAAAGGAAGCGAGCACGAAAAAGAGAAAGAGCTTGGTGATCCCTCCATCATAGGAATCTGTAAAACACGAAAGTAAAATGTGTCCTTACAGAAGTAGTTTATAGTTAACCGTACATTAACATAAAAGGGCTTGTGCATTGTCTATTCGTGAATGCATTGACCTCGACGCTTAGCCATACATCTACATCCCAACAACTAACGTCCGTCATTAATGAATGAGCAAACCCTTGTGCTTATACATGCTTGAGATAGCAGTACTGGTTAACGGTGAGAGCGTGACTGGGGCTACGTTGTCTACTTGCGGCGTGGAGTTATTGAACCCAGCGCGTCGTGTCTTCTCTTTTAGCCAGCCGTGATTATTCACTGGGCCAGCGTAACGGGGTAATGCGGTGCTAAACCCAGGCAAAACAGGCCCGTTCGAGTAGTTGAAGAGCTATGTTTGGTATAGAACGATGCAATGAGCAATGTCAAAGCTTGGGGAAAGCTCCCCACCTGTGTGTGTTAAGGCGTTGATAAAACTGCACTTCTATTAGAAACGCACCAAATGGGATGGACGTTCAGAAATGACGCGTTCAAGGAACGAATAGCAGATACAACCGTCACGATGCAATACTGCACTTTACCAAGAACACTATGAGAGGACAGTGGTAGACATAAAAGGCGAACTTTTTCAAGCATACAAAGTATGTGAACATGGCACAGTGAATAGCGTGCCCAGCATCTGTTGTCGTGGACCCAATGGTCATGGGTTTGGTTCACGTTGACGGAACTTTTTTCTTTGTCTTCTGATGGTGCGTATTTTTGCAACCTCCTTTCCATCACTGAAATACGTCACTTAAGCCTTGGTTTGCCGTGGCATAATACACTTTTGTGTTAAAGGAAAAACACACATAGAAAGCAAAATAGAAACAGTAGGCAAGATGAAGAAATTGATAAAGAGAGAGGTAAAAATAGATGGAAATAAAGAGAAATAACGACAAAATATGAAAAAGGAGAAAAACGAAGATGAAGATGAGAAAAAAAAATAGAAAATTGAAGAGAAAGAAAGGAGGCTGTCCAGCTGCGCACTTTCTTCAAGCTTTGCACACACTTCACACTGTGCAGATTCTACATCTGTACGTCCGTCCATACTGGAATAGGTCCACATTTGAAAAAGCGACGTCATATTATGATGTCAAAGAGTTCGGCGACCTGGGCAAATGTTGTCTGTACCTGTTGATTAGGAATGACAACCCGTGAATACAGCGTTACTCTTCCAGACAGCTGAAATTCCCCTTTTCTATCAAAATTTCCCTCACTTACATAAAATAATTAAAATTATTCACGATTCTTAGTGCCACCAGCATGTCTATTGTTCAAGCACTACTTGTACAGGCAAGTATTTGTATAGCATAATTTTCATCATCATCAGTCTGACTACACCCACTGCAGGACGAAGACCTCTCCCATTATACGACAATCAACCCACTCTTGTGCCTTCTGCTGCCACATTACAGCTGCAAACTACTCTATATCATCTATCCACCTAACTTTCTGTTTCCCCCTTGCATGTGTGCCTTCTCTAGAAATTCAGTCAGTTACCCTCAATGACCATCCGTTATCTTGCTAAAGCTCTATGTACTCCGCCCATGTCCATTTCTTTTTCCCGATTTTCACTAAGACCCCCAAACCCCCTTTAGTTAACACACTTTAGTTAGCACCCTTTAGTTGCCCTTAACACCCTCTCTTCTTGTTCCTCAAGGTTACACCTATCATTTTCCTTTCTACCACTCACTGTATCATCTTCAATTTGAGCTGAACTCTCTTTGTAAGCCTCCAAGTTTCTACTCCGCGGGTAAGTACCGGTAAGATGCGGGTGTTATAACCCTATCTCTTGAAGGATAGTGGTAAACTAGCATTCAAAATTTGAAAACACTTTCAGAATGTGCTCCACCTCCCCCTTATTTTTCGGGTTACTTCATTCCCATGGCTCAGCTCCAGAGTTACTACCTGTCCTAAGTAGATGTATTTTTTTACAACTTCCAGTGTCTCGCCACCTATCATAAAGCACTGTTTTCTGCTGAGACTGTTGCACATTACTGTAGTTTTATGCATACTAATCTTCAGACCTACTCTACTGCTTTCCCAGTTCAGTAATCATGAGCTGAAATTCATCTGCAGAATTACTCATCAAGGCAATGTCATCACCAAATTGCTGGTCAGTAAGATGTTGGCATCGTTATGCAACTGCTAACCAGTTATATAAAAAACATATGCGATTGTTCAACGTATGTCTGGGCATTAAACATTTATACATATCTCAAGGATCATTTCGTAACGTTTTGCCTAATAACAAAATTACAATGCAGTCACCTTCCCAGTGTATGCTTCGCATAACATCGATAGACAAGGTATGTAGGATCTGCCAATTTACTATTATTTTTTTTAATAAGTATGTTCATAAGCTATACGGGCATAAATTGGTTAAAGCCTTTTTTCTTCCTATGAGGAAACTCTTGCAATCAACATGTATTATTATATACCATGAAGCAAACTCTGCCCTTTATTCAACAAAACACCCTGGGAGCATGGTCTCACAGTACATCAGGGCAGAAAGCAACACGAGCCCTCCTGCAGTACTTGAAGGCAACGTCACCGAGCGATCGCCTGTGAAACACTGCGCTGTGTGTGTGGTTTTCAATGCGCCTCTGCTCGCTCTTTTTTACTCCCCTATTTCCCTCCCCATGTGCAGGGCAGCAAACTGTACATAGTCGAGGTAACCTCTCTACCTTTCCAATACTTCACTCCTTCTCTCTCTCTCAGAATCATTGAAGATATTTTAGTCAATGTGGAGGTAGAGTTTTCGTTGGAATCTTGGTGCCGAATATCCTTCAAAAATGACCCATTTATGAGATATGAGAAAAGATTTTCACATGGAAAAGCTAACTGACATTTTACAAACTATTCCTACCCACCACCAGCCTCTTACCTTCTTGACTTTGTCCTGGTCTTTGCTGAAGTAAATTTTTGTAATTACGGTCCATTAGCTGTGAGTTACGGATCCCTGGCGTAAACAGTGAAGGTGAAGTTAGTAAATAAGCGCATCTTACATTCGCTATTTGGTCAGACAATGAAACTGAAAGAATATACAGTAAAAAGTCCTTAAGTTGCCCATCGTCGTTTCGGAAGATCAGATAATACAACATGTTTTCTGGTCTTGGAAAATCTATGTATTGTTTAATAGTATCAAACTCTAATTAATACACTCCTATTTAGCTGTAGCCCGATTAATTCAGTCAATACTCAGAGCACCTGAAACACAATGTGTCAGTGTGTTCGACTCCGAGGAAAACAAAATGGTGTTCACAAGCAACTCAAATGGCCGTGGGTCTTTCTCAAAGCGTAGTTGCCATCCACCGATCTAGCTATAATCGCGTTGTTTATTACCAAGACTTCTACGACTTATGCACATTTGCTTCTTCGATTTTACTGGATGCATGTGAACTGCCTGGGAGCTACCATGATTGCATCGATAGCGACTGCTGCGACTGCAGGTAAAAGCTGCGACAACCAGTAGTTTCATTTTTGCCACATCCCTTCAGACATCCATTATTCTGCAATAGCGAGGCAGGTTTATTCAGCAGCCTATGCTGTGCTCAGCGATTCTGCATCTACTGTGGTCGTAGGTCATGCGCGCACCTTCAGAATTGCGTGGGCGCTATGATCTTGTGTTAATATAGCGACCCCGCTTTCACCCACAGCGGATGCAACATGCGGCGACTTCCTTTTGACATTGAACAATGCGCACACATTGTCCCGGAACTTGAACACAGTGGAAACTGTAGAAGGTGAAAAGATTCAGTCACAGTCCGCATGCTGGCCCTAAATTCAGTCGCGACATCACGATGAACTATCATTTGCTAATCATTTTTCAGGCAAAGAAACTATAGTCACGTGCACGTGAAGGTGGTGGTGGTACGTAATAAATGAGGAGGGTAGAGCACATTTAGTGTTAAAACATGGCTGTTTTGAGTTGCACTCACATTGTGATCGAAGTCCCACATGGAATTTGCGCCACTAATCACAAATATGTACCACGAATTCGTGTATTCACCAAGAAAATGCACATTAATGTGATACAGACTTATTTATTGCTTTTTTTTAATACTTTCGATAAATAAATACTCATGATGCTTAGGACTCTGGCAACACTGGGCATGTTTTTGTAGGGTACAGCCGTGGGATCGTCTGCTGACATGTCTGCTGGCGTCTTGATAAGAAGCCATGGAGAAGGTGAGCTACTGACATTGGCGGAGGTTTCAGACTGAGAAAATAGAGCTTTTTCTTTCATCATCCAATGCCGAACAGTCAGTGAACTTCACTGTGCTGTCACAAATTGACAAGAAAGCAATATTGGAGCTCTGCGCGTTTTAAAACTCATCCGAACGGCATCTACACGAGGCACATCGCTTTGCAAAGTCGCACTGCTGTTCTCTAGTGATGTGGGTGCACTTACAATATGAGGTAGGCATTGAAGAAAAAGTGTTCATTGCAGAGGAGGGAGATGAGACTCAAATTTCTACCGTGGCTTGTGCAGCAACACATCTCTGTTGCATTTCCCACTACGGTTCTAACAATACCTGTAAGATATCCAAACCACATTCCTTCCACGCGACCTGCGCAATGATGTGCCATGGTCATCAGCTCTTTTGTTTATCTACAGGTATGTCTGCACCATTCACAATAGCGTGTCATAGTCTTTCGAAATAAATGAGGCATGGACAAGTGCATGAGCGGTGCGCCGCAAACCCAACAAAAATACTGCTCGCGTGTTTTCACTGCATACAGAGCAAACGTTCAGCGCAAATGTTTTGAAAACGCAGGAGCAAATTTTTTCAATACCCACTATTAGTTTGAAAAGCTTTGTGATTGTAATGTATAGCGTAGATTCAGTGTAATACTAGTTTTCTTAAATGCTATAAGTGTGCATTCATTGACTTACCTATTTATTACATTGTGCTCTTTACTTTCGCATGCCACGGAGACATGCATTTTAACATGCTGTGCAGTATTGCGAACCGCATACAAAGTGCCAGGGATCAGCGGAAAGATGAGTACGGTGATCCACCTATAGTGACTGTATATGCTACTTTGAGGTATGAGCCATATGCAGTAATCTAGATCTAACAAACAAATAACTACATTTATAGTATGGCTCCACTACTGAGCACTCCGTGCTCACAGTGCATGCTAACCAAAGGAAGCAAAATAAATGTAAATGTGAAGGGATAAGGGGCGTTGAAGTGTTGACACCTGAGGTTCACAGCATCCCATTGTCGCTACTGGTTTTTGGGACAGCCCATTGCCATCTTCAAAGAATTGGGAGGAAAATGATGAGGCAGCATGAAAAGACTGAAGGGAAACTAATTCCAGTAGTGTTTGCATGGCACTTCCCTTACATGACGAACATTTCGTGATAAGAGGCGGAGATTTCGCTACATCACGACAATGTCGCGTCCAAGGAACCTGCAGGGGCCGAGTTTGTTTTCCCCACATCCGTGACAGAGGAACGGCTCCTCCGATCATATATTGTGCTCTCCTATCACTAGACACACATCACTTCCGAGGGTGACACCCGACCCCGCCAAATAAACATGCTCAATTGAGGTGTTGCCACTCCACTCAGCACCTAAGAAAAACACCAAGGTGGTCTCTTCTTGACATGCGAAGGTGGCAGGACGATCTGTTACACGCTTAGGCAACTGGGCGCATCAAAAGGTCTGCCCTTCAATTAGTGGGACAGCTTGCACTAGTGCCGATGCCGCTGTCTCTTCAAAAAGTGAGTCACATCCAAATACCATTCTGGTCATCATGTAGAACACCTTTTGACATCTGACAGCCGGTTGCCTCACTTCCACAGTCAGGAGGACGATGCAGTTGTTGGGACGGCTGTCAACAGGCTAGCAGCCCTTTGATGACTTCTTCTAAGAGAACACCGCCTTTTCCTCAACGCAAGTGCAGATCAGAAAATGGCAGATGCGGCATGCGAACTTAGTATTTTAGCGCACGATGCCTTGCTGTGCTTGCAAAGCTGCGTAAATCTCTGCGATTAGTTCTTGTGTAGCGACATTGTTTTCCCTACAAACACGTGCAGCAACATCTGAACACTACTTATACACATGTATTTAAGGAAGCCCTTGCTTTCGTCAATCTGCCACACCGACAAGCTAATGTTGATCAATCATGCTTTCACGCATGCATGCAATGTAAGGCCATCTCTTTTAAATTGCATACATCATAATTATATTGCTCAGTAGGCCTAGTTATGTTGCAGGTGGGCAATTAATTGGCGTGGAGAAATAAAAATCGAGGTTTTAGAAGGTTTTTAGGCACGCCCGTCATTTTTTAACCTAAGCCCAGTGCCAATATTGTTGTGAAAAATTAGCGGCACTGTCCGGGCTCCCTTGTTGTCTGAACAGCACAGGAAGCATTGGGAAGTCATTGCAGAACGAAGATAGAGAATCAGCAACTAAAGCACCGTAAAAGCTGCAGTGTGCAACCGGCGTCGTTTTTGTGCCAAACAAAACACGGAAGATCAAGATTGCAGATTCGTCTACAGGTGGCGCTGTAAATTTGTAATACGCATTCCCTATTCCGCTTTAAATTAGGTCTCTTCTTCCAGTCCCGTAAAATTTAAATTAAAGAGATTTCACTCCGTTGAAATCTGAATTACTGAGCTCTCACTGTGGACTAAACTTAATTCTCCATAAAATTCCGCTCTAGCCGGAATATTTTATTGTGAAAATCTATCAGACATCCCGTATAAGACATATACAAAGGACATTTCTATTGAAAGATTGTTAACATCCGTGCTTTCTCCCCAAGGCTATGCTTTACAAACCTGCGCATTCGGATCTAACGCGAGTATCTTAGAGATCACCTTGGATGTGAATGCCGCTCCACTCGAATCATACAAAACATCCAGAGGGACAGCCAGATGTGAAGAAGACTCGGTGACGTTAAGTGGGCATGAGTGGTAATGATCAAAGATGGGACCTAGCAGGCGTGCAAACACAAGTGTCTAAATGGGAGCATACTGCAACATGAATGTTAGGGGCCACCTGTAAGGGAGAACAGAGCAGAAATTTTGGCAAGTTCAATCATGAGTATGCTTATTTCAAAGGTGTAAGTCACAAGGGATGTGAAGAGACACGAGTATGAATGTAACTTACGAGTGTAGTAGTAGTCGTGAGCAAGAATGAGGGTACTCATAGGAGTGAGCAGATGAGAGTGAACTTGAGTACAAATGGCTGTGAGTTTGAGTTATTATAAGCATGAGTGAGTGCCAGGTGACGCGAGATGGTGCGAGTGTGAGCCCTAGCAGATGTGAGTGAGTACTCATCAACATAGCTGGGTGTGATCATATGAGCTGAAGGCGAGTGAGTACCAATAGATATGAGCAAATATGAGTATTGATGTGAGAGAGTGCCCATAAGTGTGAGTAAACTTGAGCATGAACGCGAGTACTTATGAGCGTGAGTGGGCATGATTATGAACGAGAGTGAGTACCTGTTAATGTGAGCAGGTGTGAGTTACCACCAAAAGAAAGACTAGAAAGAAGCAGAGTCGTCAATTGCAACATGTCTTTATCCACGGATTCAATGCTTTACCTATCATCCATGGGTCTCTGTGGGATGCAGCACAATGGCTTCTGCATCCATACATTTTACAATGCATTTAGATACTTCCATTTCGCATGCATTTTAATGATAACAGGTGTAAAAGGTTTATACTTGGTTGCAACCTGAGAAATTCCAGCTCCGTCCACTGCCATCACTGTCCCTCACACTAGAAATGGGCACATGTGTGCTTAGAAAAAGTTGTTAATGATTTAAAGTAGTTGGTACTCTACTATGGGAGAGCAAAAAGCTGTCCTGTGGGTTCACATTTCACGAGGCTTGAACGACTGACGCATGTGTGGTTCCTATATCACTTGCCCATTTTCGTGACATTAGAAACTTCAGTGTTTCATAGCAGACTTCACCCTAAAGACACACATTTGTGTGACTAGTTTTATGTAGAAAACATAAAACATCCTGGCAAATTTCCGCAAGAAATCTGATGTCACTGCTCAGCCAAATGTAATGTTTATGGCAGTTATCATCATCATCATGAGCCTCACTACGTTCACTGCAGGACAAAGATCTCTCCCACGTTCCGCCATTCAACTGGCCGAACGTGAGAGAGGTCATGGACCGGGCATGTTCCCATGCCCGGCCCATGTCCATTTTCTCTTCTTGATTTCAACTATGATATTCTTAACCCCGGTTTGTTTCCTAATCAACTCTGCTCTCTTCTTGTCTCTTAAGGTTACACCTACCATTTTCCTTTCTATTGCTCACTGCGTCGTCCTCAATTTAGGCTGAACCCTCTTCGTAAGTCTCCAGGTTTTTGCTTCGTGGCTAAGTACCGGCAAGATGCAGCTGTTATATACCTTCCCCTTGAGATTGCCACTTCCCCTTGAGGGATAGTGGCAATCTACTTGTCACGATTTGAGAGTGCTTGCCAAATATGCTCCACCCCATTCTTATTCATCTAGTTACTTCAGTCTCGTGGTTCGGCTCCGCGGTTATTACCTGTCCTAAGTAGACAGTCTTTTACAACTTCAAGTGCACTATTACCTATCTCGAAGCACTGTTCTCCTCCGAGGTTGTTGTACATTACTTTCGTTTTCTGCAGAATACTTTTAAAACCTACTTCTCTGCTCTCCTTGTCTAACACCGTAACCATAATATGCAGTTCATCCCCTGAGTTACTTAGAAATGCAATGTCATAGGTGAAGCGCAGGTTTATGGTAGTATGTATCGACAAACCTTTAACTCTTCATGTGCAAGCCAATTTCATTAGCAGAAAAAAAGTACATACAATTCAAGTGGAAACCAGCAAGCATGACTGTCCTTCATGGCCGAAAGGCAGGTGCGTTGCGATTTCGTGGGCAGTGTTCACATTCTTTTGTTGTAACCTATACTCGGCGACAACTTTCGGTGGCAGCACAGCCACAACTACGAAGCGCAAGCACGCCCTTTTTATTACCGTATTTTTGCGCCTATAACCTACCCCTGCATATAATCCGCACCCCCACTTCCGGCTCACCGAGAAAGAAAAAAAAATCCTCGCGTATTGCCCGCACATTTGATATACAGGAAAGGCTGTACAAAAGCTACTGCTCAAGCAACATAGCACATATGTAGACAGAAAAAGCTTTATTTAGCAAGCAGAATACGCTGTCTACAAGGCCAGTCACAATTCACTCACTGTCGCTGCTCTCGCTAGAGCTATCACATGAGCCGCAGTCCTCACTATTATGCACAAGGTCATCTTCGGTTCCATCCATGTTGTTTGTGATGCAGCATTTCTTGAAACTCTTTCGCACCATCTCACCTGAAATGGCCTTCCATGCCTCGACAATCCACTTGCAGAATAGGGCAATATCAGGCTTTCGGACTCGTCTTGTCGGCGTCAAGTCGTAGCAGCCTTCGGCCATCCACTCGGCGTAATAGCGCTTGACATGCGCTTTGAAGGGCTTGTTAAGCGATACATCTAGAGGCTGCAACATTAACGTCTTTCCACCGGGTATAACAACTAAGTTGGTGCTGTTGCGTGAAAGGTGGTCCTTTACTTCCTCAGTTGTGTGGCCGCGGAACGAGTGAAGAACGAGCATGGACCTCTTTGCGAGCATCACACCGGGCCTCTTCTCCCATACCGTCTTGATCCAGTCTACGAACAAGTCACTGTTCATCCACGCCTTCTCGTGTGCGCGCACCACCACACCGGCAGGCAAATGAACCTTTGGTAGAGTTTTCCTTTGCAAGATCACATACAGGTGCAAGATGACGTACAAGTACAGATGATGCGAGGTGCCCTCGCAGTTGCGTGCCGTCGGCGGGGGCACAAAGCAAGACTGTATGCGCAGTTTTGTGTTCCCGCCGGTCAGCACCCTCACCGAACTGCTGCCCGTCTTCTCAATCAATGTGTCAAATAAACAGGAGTTTCATCCGCATTGCCGATTTGCTAGAAAATGTAATTGTGCTGCTTTCGCAGGCCAATTACATATCTCTGGTACTTGAGCAGCTTCTCCTCATAAGAAGCCGGCAAGCGTTGACATATTGTAGTCTGCCGACTGATTGAGAGCCCTTGCCGCATCATAAAGCGGTGCAGCCATCCGCGGCTCGCACGGAACTCGTGAAGTAGGCCTAGCTCCCTCGAAAGTCGCCGCGCTTCCACTTGGGCCATCTCGGTCGATACGGCGTGACCCTTGCTTCTCACATCTTCGATGAACTTTACTAGCTCCGCCTCCAGCTCAGGGTAGGCACTGGTCTTGGGACCACGAAATGACCTACGGTCGCGGTGCGCGACTTGTAGGCTCTCTTTCTTCTTTCTCCACAGTCGCATGCAGGACTCGTCCACATCGTGCCGTCTTCCCGCTTCGCGATTTCCAAATTCCTCGGCGACGGCGATGATCTTAAGCTTTCGCTGTGCCGTGAAGGCCTGCCGCCGTACGCTACTCATGGTGACAAAACAGATCGACTTAGGCTTGGCGAACGGGCCAAGATGTGGAGAACTAGCGGTATCAGCGAGGTAAAGAGCGCTCACACTCGGCGACAACTTGACAGCACTACCCCTTCTAGTATACTGTAACAGCACTCTGGAAACAACAGAACCGAAATGCATGCTTGCTACAACGTTAAAAAGTAGTACATTAATTTACTGATATCTCTAGAGGCACTATAACATCTCATTTGCCTTGCTGAAATAAAGACTGCTTTATTTATTATGGAACTTTTTTTATTTATTATGGAACTTTCTTAGACAGCACCACCTTTTTGGCAAGCCTTTTCCAAAAGTAAACATGGCGTCCATGACGTAGGGACATGTGGAGGGTCACTGAGCAGCCACGAACGTCCAAAAAATACTTGCGGTGTGACAGTGAGATTTTACACTGAACAATCGAATTGTCTCTCCCCAAATGTTTTTCTAAACGTTTCAACGATGCAAGCATGCGAAACCAAAATCAGCCGCAAGCTGCCGTGCTACTTGCGGAGCAACACGAATTTGCGGAAACCGCCTCTGTAGCCTTCGCTACACTGTTAAGGGGCTTCACAGCACAACACGCATTGCTGTGAAGCAGCACTATAGGAAAAACCCCGCGTATTATTCGCACCTCCACTTTGCCACTGAAATTTTTGGGTTTTTGGTGCGGGTTATACACGCGAAAATACGGTATGCTTCTGCATAAAGGAAAATACAAAATGAAAAGATATAAATATTATGTTCAAGATTGTTCGCATTGTTACTAAGAAGCTTACACCGTGTGGAATTTTTGTTCTTTGCCGTTTCTGGTTTTCTGATTTTCCGGTGTTGTTTCACCTTTTTCCTGCCCCGGTAAACAACGATCGCGTCGCTTGTTTGCAGAAACTTCACATCGAAGCTTGTGAGCAAACATGAGTGCGTGTTCATTAGGTGAGCGATATTCATCGAGCAGGGAGAAATGAAGGCAGTGGTGCACCGTAAAAAAATTTTTTTCACGCACATGCAATCACCGAGAAGTTGTGAGCGAGCGATACCATCAGCGAAAGTGGGACTCTAATTGTTATAGCCACCTTGAAAGTGACACCGGCCACCTGTCAAACTTCAGCAACACCAGCTGCTTCAAAGCAAATGTGTGATTGGAAACTTTACTTAAAAGCAATGACCTTTTTCCTAAATTGCGTAGCATACGTGGTCTGTAATTCGGCTGCCAGATACGATCACACTGAGGATCGCATGCTGTAACATTGTGCTCGTCGGGGTCTACGGAGGGAGTGGTTCATTGCGCTTTGTGATGACAGCAATTTACGAGAATAAAATTGCCAGTGCAAAGTCTCGCCTGAGCAATAGGTGCGTTCCTGTGTATTATGCTGTTGACTGCGCAAAAATAGCGTTTTTGGATGAGTAAAGATTGCGTTTCACCAACTTAGATTTAAGAACGTCGGACGCCTCCTCGTGACCGGTCCTTAGGTCTAGATAAAACAAGTTACATTAAATTACATCTATGGACCTTAGACAGATTGTGGCCATGATTGCTACAACCCGTTGCCTTCACGTCCCATAAAAAAACAACAACAAAACATTAGGATCTCCAGAAAGTTCTTGAGTCTCCAAAAGAAGGAAAACAATGATGCCAACACAGTATGCACTAAAATGTACGTAGTAATGTTTTCGTGCCTTTGCACTGTTTTTTCAATTGCCCAGTTCCCGCTCGGACGTGCCTTTGTTTTCTGCAATCAATCTGAACTCTTCAATAAAGCTTCTCGTTCTTTTACTCAAAAAAATATCATTTTATTGATTTCCTCCCAAAAAATGTAACACTTATTGATTAGTGCTAATGCAAAAATGAACACGCTGGATGCGCTTGCATAGCCGAAATCGCACGCAAACGGACCACTTGACGTAGTAACACATGTGCAGAAGCTCTGCCCACGTAGCTTTGGCTGTGCTGCCACAGAAAGTTCTCGCAGAGTATAATATAGTCACGTAAACCCACTTAAGTTAAAAATTAAAATGAGCACAGGTCATTATTGACCAAAACCTCCAGAATGGTTTACCAACCTCAGCTGAAGCGAACTGCCATGCTAATGTCAATTGTAGTTGCACCTGAGATGTGTGATGCTAACTGATATTGATAGCCAACTGTCATTTGGCTAAAGGCAGCTGAGTGTGCCCGGGTTGATTCGTTAAAAGAAGCACTCACAGGAGTAGAGGTGATCTTCGTCTCGCGGACCCGGAATCCTGAATGTGGGAAACCGTTCTCCCGTCTTGAAGTTGAAGTGGGACGTGTTGAAGCGCAGCGTGTAACTGAGGTTCACCGGTGGTGATCCGTCTGGCGGAAGGCCGTGCAAAATGACGGCCACCGACGTTCCGTCGGGTGACTCAAAGGCATAACGTGCAATGAATGCCTCAAGCTCTTCCTCGGTAGGGAACCCTATGACATCTGAAAAAAATAAATAAAAATTCAAAACAACAACCCAAGGATTGTTCTAAACAAATTCAAGTATGACTTAAATAAAGTTTACCAACTTTTCATGTTTTTTTTTTTGTAGTCATCTTGGCAGCAGTACTTATGCTTCTTCGGCATTACATCACACAGCCTCCTTCACACAAAACTATAACACATCGTAACTGTTTTTCCATTTTATGTGGCAGATGGGACTTCATAGTTTTGAAGTGGCCCCGCTGCAAAGCTCTTAACCAAATGAGCCTGTTCTTTATGTCTTTAATATTTGCTTATCACAGCTAGCATTGATTAGACATAACGAATGGGGTCAAGAAGAAACAGAAGCAGACCAGAGCAGCCAAAGAACGCACTATGCAAATATGCTGATGGTATGGCAAGGTACTTGTTATTAGAACACATTAAAACCTATAAATATAAAAAAATATCTACCTGAACTGTGCTACTGTTATCACACAGAATTCATGAATTCATGTTCAAGTTTGTAAGTTGTGTTAACTCTTGTAGAAAAGGGTGTGTCAGGCAACGTACATTAAAAGAAGTCTATGACCGAAAGGCAAAAGCCTAAACTGGCCAAACAAAATGTTATATGCATCAAGTATTAAGTATTTTGGCAAGGAGACGTGATCAATACAAGCCCACTGATCAGTGATAGTATCAGGGGTTTTACATCCCCAAGCCACCATATGATCATGAGATGCCGTAGTGGAGGGCTCAAGATATCTTAACCATCTGGTGTTGTTTATCATGCGTTGACATCGTACAGTAGGGCTCTATCATTTCACCCCTACCACAAAGCGACGGCCGCGGCCAGGATCAAACCCGCAACCACCGGGTCAGCAGCCGAAAGTCCTCTCATCAATACATCAGCCCCACAGTCATACGAAGTACGACTAGCAGAAATGATCTTGTCTTAAATGTTAGACTATTGAGGGATAATGTGCATTGTTGCAGGCAGTTTATCAATTCAAGGGCATTTTCAATCTGGCCATATGGTACACTGCAACAACAGGCACGTAAAAAAAAAAAAAAATGTGCGGAACAGTATGAACTTCATTACTACATTCCACATGAAATGCCTTTTTCATAGACACTTAAACCTCAATATAATGAACCCTGATATGACGAATTATCGGTTAGAACTAAGTGCAGAATAGCTTTGTCATACATACAGTGTAAAGAACAGTATAAGGTCATAACAAATTTAATGATATAAGGAAGTATTTTAGAGGTAGATGTGACTGTTAAAATGAGGTTTGAGTGTACAGTTGAAACCTTTATAGGGCACATGCACCGGGCAGCAACTCTTGTCTCTCATATGAGGTGTCCCTTATAATCAGGGTATAACATATGCATTTTCTCATCAACACTTATTTGAATGTAAGCACGCTGGTATCTCTTATATAGACTTGTCTGTTACATCAGTGTCTTATAAAAAGGTTTGCCTGTATTGATTATTAAACTTGTATTGGTTGCGATAATAACCTCGTATTGGTTGCATGCTAAACTCGGCAAGAAACGTACCATAGTTTCTTTCTTATGCAGTTTAACCTAGATGCAGTGAATATGGAGAGATCTGAACCTCTTTCTAAAGACACAGATGTAAGAGACAAATGGGTATAAAGGGCACCATAGTGCCTGCATTAAAAAATTTGTTAGAACATGAAGACATTACATTCTGCTTATAACAGACGCCTCCTATAATGATCCATGATACATGTCTCTCATAGAGGGGTTCAACTATGTAACAAATTACTGGTTGTAATTAGGGCTCCATGTTTGGGGACTTCACTTTTTTTTATTTAGAGGGTGTTTTTCAGAGTTTAGTTTCTCTAGAAAATCCAATGTTTAGTGCAGTATACTTTTTTTCGTAACTCTTGAATTCTCCTGAATTCGATATTCAATCTTGCATAAAAGTATTTGCTAGGTGCTCTTAATACTTTCATTTCCAATGAATGCGCTCTTCTCTTCATTTTAACAAATAATCATGCTTCTCTATTCTCTCATTTCTTCTCACTTTGTGTTCATTTAACCTGCTAAAAAAGCTGTTGATTTGCATTGTTGTACACTTGCCAAAGTGTACCTTATTTTTTTCGCTGGATGGGGGGAGGGGGGCCTGAAGCTAGCCAAGCTCCAGTCCCCCTGGAGCTTCCTGGTGAAAAATAAAGGATTTGTTTTTATTATTATTCTCATTACTCTGAAATCTCTAGACGAAATGATACTTGAACACGAAAAGATGCCAACGCACTAAGTGTGTTCGAGATGCCGAGAAGGCTTGAACGCACGAACACATATACATAAAAGCACAAATACTTGAATAAAAAATGCCTACACTAGTAGTTCATATCACAACCTTAAGGCTTGTGGTAATTAATGCAAGCATACATTACGAAGTTGCTGCCGCTAATGCAGGTGCAATTTTTTCGACTGATGAATCTCGGCTTTGAAAACGCCCTCTGAATGTTGAACGTGCCCGTTTAAGATTGGAGTTTATCGGTTAAATACGAATTGTCAGAAATTTTACCAGCGAGTCATTGATTTTTTTTCATATTTGATCGCGAGCATGCACCCTGGTTTTAATGAAGGAAAAAAAAATGAAAAATCTGCCATCGAAGGTGTTGTGAATACACGTTTGTCACAAATTTTTACATTTAATGGAGATGTCTTGTTGAGGAATTTGTAACGCAAGTTTTGAATGTTGGCTTATTTATTTATATTCACGATAAGCATGATCGTACACCAGCCCTGTATAATACATCATTTTCTTACGTGGTGAGCATGCTAAGACATCAGCGGCACTCAAGTGCCTTTACAATATGAAAAAAAAAAAAAAAGAAAACGTTTAGATGAATACCTGTCCTATAGGCAGCCACATAACATACTACGGGGCAGTTTCTAGGCCTACAACTCATCACCCAGTCACTGCCCACAACAGGTGCTTTTCATAAATACGATACTGCACACGGTTTCGTCATCATGGGCAGTTCCTACTGAAATAGCCATGCACTCTCTTTTGAACGATAACTTAATTAGCGATATACAATATTAGCAGTCTGTTAATGGTTTTTATTTTTATTTTCAGTATACGTCAAACATTTTAACACTCTCCTACATATTTATTTATTTTTTTACTGGGAGACTGAGCTTGACAAGCAGCGTTGTTGAGCTATTTCACAATTACTTTCTTCCTGTACAGACTCAGTTGAAAGCCTTCATTCCCGACACGGCAATAATGGCTGTCAATCGATCATTAGACTTTGACAAATGTTACTCTAAATCTGCTAAATTGTTTACCACCTTCAAAAACAATTTTTCTTGTGCTACAGAGGACTGCGCTGAATGATAGGCCATCATCTCGCTACAAACCGTAACGATGCATCTTTAAATATAGTTGTTGACAACACAAGCAGCCTACCACAAAGAGAGCAAGGCATAAAAAAAATGAGTGCACTGCTCATTGGAAAAATGTCATGCAAGTTGCAAGGAAGCTGTCTGGACACATACACAGAGAGAAAAATGTTAGACAAAGCGTGCTGCATCATCAGACATTGATGAATGCCAGTCTAAATTTGTTGAAAGGAGACTAAAGCAAATAACAATTAATGTTAGAGTGAAAGATCAATGTTTGGGAATGCCTAAAATGGCATTATTAACAACAGCAGTGCTCTACAAATCGAGGAATTTCGGTCAATGCACGACACCACATGCTCTGTGAGTGGGACATTTCTGAAATGATCCCAATGACATCAAAGCCTCTACCTACAATTAATTAGTGATAATCAAACCAGCTGCACCAAAAAAAAAGAGCCTTCTGTGCATTACAACACGTGAAAAAATGCCACTTGTCCACTTCTGTTTGATTCATAAAAAAAAAATAACCACCTGGCGTTACTGTAGAGAATGGCGCGAGTGGTTCAAAAGTTCTCTTTTCGCCTGGTTAGGTGGTGCCATGTAGCGGGACCCAGTTGAACCAGGCAAGCAGAAAATTGTTCAATCGCCCTTGTTGCTGCTGCAGTTCCCGCTATCACTCAGCTGCTGCTAGTGTTGGCGACCATGCAGTAAAGGCAGGAGACGGGCAGGGCCCGTGCTACACAGGAGGTCCACTCTCAGGCAGGTGAGTTGCCGTGAGGACCACTAAAACATGATTTTATTTTAAAACAAGCATTTCTTTGGCTCGACAGTGCCCCAGGAAATTTCTGTGCCCATATTTCAGCAATCAATCGACTTAATAATTACTTTTAATGTCCTTTTAAACAGTTAAGCACGCACAAAAAGTGCATTGCTTTTAGCTTTAGGGGACTCTGATAAAAGACATCATACAGATTTTTCGCTGGAAATCATAACACATTTTCGAATAAGAATGCTGATGACGCATGCGCTCTTCACAAACAGGGCAGACACATAAAAAGGAGGAGCTCGCTACGTATCAGCAGAATGTCACGCAATTTACGCGGCAGCCGTCAGAACACATACGCCGAGACGAAAATGCTCGATTTAAAATGTGCTAGTACGTAAAGGTCTGAGGCTGCTGGCGAGCCCACAGCTGTGTGCGCAAGAATTCCTGCACTGGATCGTGACTGCCATATCCCGCATGTTTATGAGACCTTTATTTCTCATTTCATTTCAGACACAGCAGTCTGGGCACACTGGTAATCCATTACTCCGTAAGATGAAAGTTCAAGAAAAATGTGGATGAAAAAGAAGCGATCCTTAGAAGTGTTTATCACCGTTAAAAGACAATTTTGACGTAGTGCCTTCATCTGTCTTAAAGGGACAATTAAAAAGGACAACAATCCTTTTTTCAAAATTGCTTATTATTCTTTCACAGTACTGAAATTACCAAGCTTTCCGCAAGAGGATGCTTGGTAAATGGGATAGCATGCAAAAGAAAAATATGGACGGCGAAGTGACTTCAATATTCCCACACCAATCGCCATGACGTAGATTATAAAGGCGTCTATCACCGCCCAAGTAGTTCCTAATGAGTAAAAATGAAGCGGACTGTCCTCTGAGGGCCGCAGATTTGACATACCAAGCTTCAGCAAACTTCATTGTGCCAAAGACATGAAAAAAAAAAAAACACTTTAAAATCTATGATTTTATCGCGGAGATTTCAGCATGAAATTTGCAAAACGAACCTTGACGTTACCTTTTGTTAAACCTACAATTGCAAAATTAATATTGTTAGAGCTTTCTGAGCACAATTTATCCATCTAAATTGATTCAAAGTTTCACCTCAGTATGCCTACAATACATGCCTTTTTTGGTACACGTTTTTCCTGCACTTTTACCTTTCGTAAGTGCTTTGTCCTATACGTATTCACACTTACTTCTTCAATTCATTGCAATCACATGTTCAACATTGTGCTTACAAGTGATCCATCGTGAGAACCGACTGAGCAATGGCTGGCACCTACTAGCTGTCATGCCGAAGTACTGCATCATTAATTTAATGTGCATCGAAAAACAAGCACAGGCAGACGAGAGCGAGTGACACATTGTACAAGGTTTTGTATTGCACAGAGAAGAGTAATGTATGGTTTGCAGACTCGCTGCCGAGTTGTCTATACGTAAGGTACCTTCGCCAGCCCCTCATCTGTGCAGAACAGCTAACAACCATTTTCCCTCTAGACTTTCCGCTCTGTGACGATCACTCGGCTTCCTTCCCGAGACTCGTCCACAATGTTTCATATCCAAATCTCTTGAAAAAAAAAAATGCACAAGATCTGGACCTACTGGAAAAATGTGGGCAAAAGAAGCTCAATGTGTGCATGAGTTATGCGCTACTCAAACCTCGATATAAAGAACTCTGATATATCAAAACATCTGTTATAACGAAATAAATGAATAGTAGTGCGATAGACGTCATTATACAAATATACCTTTATGACGAATTTTCTAATACAGTAGACTCTCATTATATGGATATAACATATGGGTTTGAACATTCCAAAACCACCATATTATTATGAGAGAGACTGTTGTGGAGGGCTCCGGAAATTTCGACCACTTGGTGTTCTTTAATGAACACTGACATCGCACAGTACACACACCTCTACCATTTCGCCTCCATCAAAATGCACCTGCTACAGCGGGGATCGACCCCGCGAACTGCGGATCGGCAGCTGCACCACTGCGGCAAACTCTCATTGAATGAAACCTAGAGGGACTGGTAAAATAAGTTCCGTTTAACAAGAGTTCTGTTTACTGAGAGGTGAATTGGGTTGCAGCATTCAGGTATGGAACCAATCAGATCCTTTATAAGGGGAAAATTGCGCACTGCACCAACACACCTTAAACATAATGCATACAAAACACTAATTAGACCATGTTTAGAGTATGCCGGTCTCATCTGGAGTCCACATCAAAAGCACCTCATTAATAAAATAGAAACAATACAAAAATTATAAAAATTGGCAGTTAGGTTTGTATATTCAGACTTCTCGAGACGATCCAGTTCTGCAGGCTTGCTCGCGGGGGCAAACTTAAAACCACTTTCGCAACGCAAAATTATTTCACGACTAAAATTTCTTTACCAAGTATATCATGGTAAATTCCACATATCCCATTCTCATTACCTGCTAGACCAGCGTATACACTCATTGCGACTGAACCATTCTAAAACAATTCACCAACCTTTCAGTCGCATCAACGCTCACAAACATTCTCTTTTTCCGTCAGCTATTCACCACTGAAACAGACTAGATAATAATATTGTGTACTATAACACCATTCAATCATTTATTAACTTAATACAGTGTGTCCAATTTGAATTATGAGCTATTGAAAGTCTATCCACTTTGTTGTTATTTTGTGTATGTATCTTTTTTTCGATGTTTAGTATGTATTTTCTTGTCCTCCACTTTTGCATTGGCCATGAAAAGCCTACAGTATATTCAAATGAAAGAAATTATCAGAGGCAGTTGTTTCATTTGAGCAGGAGTTATGTTCGGCATAATTTTGTCTACTGAGAGTCCATTGTAGAACAAACCTATTTTCGTTTAAGATGCAAGTTAGTTATAACAAGGTTTGAGTATACTTTCTTTTCTTTTTTATTTATTTCTTTTTATTGCAATGAGCAAAGCCCACTGGTAAGTGTTTTCTTTCTCAATGCTATGGACCTTAATTCACTTGCTTAACAGCGCAACACTTCCATTGCTGCAGAAAATAACAGATATGCATTCATATTCAGGCAACAATAAAATGTTGTAACATTGACGACAAGCCATCACAATAAAAGACGAGCTTTCCACATCAGAAACTATTAATATGAAACAAGCCTAGGATAAAGAGGGCATTAATTATTATAAAACAACACATACAAATATGCGTGCCTTCGGTACATTTACGAGAGCTGCGTTTCCGCGTGTTCACCAGTGCCCGGTTTTTCACATACAATGCCGCCACCGACGTCTGCGAGTTATAAAAGTGTCTCCTAAAACTTAAACTTGCCTTTACAACTCCTTTACAACATCCACCAGGACTTCACTTCAGCTCAAATGCATCCATCTCGACACCATGCCAAATAGAAGGTGCAAACGAGCCCCTTTCTTCGATACCAGCTGTCACTCGCCTATGCAAATGCGCACCCCATCGTTTCAGTCTAGTATAAGTAAGCAAATGCGCACGAAGTTGTAAGAAAGTACTCCTTTCAGTAACTGACATAATGGTGAAATCTGAAAAAGAACAGCTGCGAAAGACGCCTCTTTCGATGCTCTGCTAACAATGAGTTGTGGAGTAATGTATTCCAAGGAAAACGAAATGACAAAGTTGCAGGTTTGAAATGTTCTTTAGTGGTGATGCGAATACACGTATAAAAAAATAGTATGAGCATCAGCCCGAATATGTGACCAGAAAATAATGAATGGAAAAACATGCCAAGCTAAGTTCTATAAATGAATAAGTTCTTTGTTGATATTATTGTACCAACTTTAAAACCTCGTGAAGAAAAAGTTTTTTTTACTATGTTACCATTTATTGATATTTCAAGAAGACTGCTCTTCCTGTTAAAAGATGTTGGCAAGCCAAAAGGAAACGCATTAACAGCACTGCTCATGATGCTGTCTTGAAATAGGCACAGCAGCACGGCATTCTCTTCATTGGCAAAGAAGCCAATAAACTGAAGGTAGCCAAAAAAAATTGCCCGCAGCTTCCCTCGGGGGAACACTGAGGAGGATGCGGAGCGTATAATTGGTTAACGGGGTGTTAAAGTGCGACTTACTTGGGTCGATGGCTAAATTGGTTAACGTGGTTGTGAAATGGGGTGTTAAATTGCGACTTACTTGGGTCGATGACTAAATTGGTTAACGTGGTTGTAGGAGGGGGTGTTAAATGAGTGAACACGTACACACGTATGCGAAAGGGCGGCGCTGGTCAAAGGGACGTCGATCATTGTGTTTGTGGATTCGTTGGAATTCATTTCACGCGACCTTGGACGTCGACGCGCCGTACAAACCAACCGACGAGCGGCAACTGAGCGAGCGAGCGCCGACCTTGAGTATATATACCGCGCGACGGCGCATGCACTGTCAGCTGTTGAATGTTCTCGAAGCGCGACGCCACATGCGCGTCCACTGGAGAATCAGGAGAATTGTAGATGTCGAACGCGGTGTGTAGAGGAGGAAGGGTGCACAGATGGTGGAGGAGTGAAGCGCGCGCGGTGTGTAGAGGAGGAAGGGATGCACAGATGGTGGAAGAGTGGGCGACGGCACGACGGCGCATGCGCGCGCGTCAGCTGTCGAATGTTCGAGAAGCGGTGCGGACGGCGCACTACAAGGCGCGAGTATAAGATGCTTCCGCATCTAAAACAAACGAGAACCTGCCAACACTGGCCACTGCTAGTAGTATATGAGTAAAGACAGTAGGCAAATTCAGTCATAAATCATTACTGGACAAGATGATACACTATTATGAATATGCAAAAGACCGAAGATATTGTTTTCAAATAACTAGAATATCCAGTTAGCAAGCGTCGATTACTAGTACAGGCACCCAAAATGAGCCTAAACATCTAAATTAAGAGAAACAAAATGTGGCGTGTCACACAATCACATCGTGGGTGTAGTGGGTAAGACACCACAATTTAGTTGTTTTTTTTATTGGCATTGCCACCATCCCATTTTCGTACAGTGAATGTTAAAGCAGCAAGGAAATGCAGCATTACCTGCAATCTCTTCATAATATGTGGGCAGTACAAGCCTGCACCACTTTTTCAGATATATTTCAACATTCCAAGCCCCGAACAAACAGGCGCCTCACTTTTTTTTTCAACCTATGCAGTTTGAAAGACAGCGGAGATACCTTGCTAGTTTCCTTTTTTATTCCAATTTTGTGTTATTATAAAAAAACTGACATTGCTTACCTGTGCAATAGCAAAGTCAAGATTGCCTATTAAAATGCTTCCTACATGATGGATGATGGTTTACTGTAGGACATGCAGTGCATTTGTTAATTAAGTCCTGTTGCAGTGAGGCCACACGCATCTAGTATAAATAATGAGCCCCCCCCCCCCCCCCCCGCTTTTTAAGACATTCATCACAAACGCAAACTGCCCATTGGGGTCCCAATCGGAAAAGAGACACAAAAATTTGGTGCAAGGCCTCCCTTTTTTTTTTTACACTTTTTCAGCAGTTGTCTAATCTGCAATTACAGTACAAAAACTCAGTTTTTCATAAGTGCCACAGGCTATACACATGACAGCCCACAGTTAAGAGAAGAATAATGAGGACAGTTGAAATTTTTCATTTTGTCAAGCTGTTCCATAAGTCACTCTCTTCTTAAGTTCTATATAAATTTATAAAACTGATAAATACTTCGCTGATGCCCCAAAGTGGGATTGAGGTACAATTTAATCATTGAGCGAGAAGAATATTAATTATACTACTAATAATAATGCCATTATTATCTGGGGTATCACGTCCCAAAATCACAGTACAATTATGAGTGATGCCATAGTAGATGGCTCTGGAAATTTGATCTTTTCAACATGCACTGACATTATTGCGGAGTACATGAACCTCTACCATTTCCCCTCCATTGAAATGTGAGCACCGCAGCTGGGATCGAACCTGTGACCTTTGGGTCAGCGGCCGAGCACCGTAACCGCTACGCCACTGCGGCGGACATGAGCATGAGCAGAAATCAGCATTGCGACTTAATGCCACGTCTCCTCCGCCACATACACTACAGCAGCTTCCACATGATATGCTCAACATCACCACCAACAGCCTTGGTGGTGACGTTGAGCAAAAGCAAAAGTAGAGCTCAGGTAGCTTCAAAGAAGAACTCCGGAATATAGCATTCAGATCAGCGCTGTGGTCGACGGCCGTGTTGACCATGTGTAACTTGGCCTTTATTGCAGTGTTGACAGAACACAGTTGTGACCATGTTCTGACCATGCGGTTGCAAGAGTGACAGTGTTGCCAGAGGTTGCCAAACTTGCTTTCCTTCAATAACATGTATTGGAAACACTGAGAACTAACACTGCCCTTCACTGCCCAATCAAGAGCTTGAATTGGCTAAACTTTCCATGACATGGTCATGGTTTGTGCATGCTACTCATCAGTGGTGTCCCAATAGTCTGGCAGTATCTCAAGAGGTTCTGGCGACATCAGTAGTCTGCCTGACATCTAATCTCATCTTGAATAGTTAGAGCATGTTTTGAATGGACTGCCTTCAAATGTAAACACAAGGCCGTTCTTGCACTTCACTAGCACAAACATTTTAATGCTACATTAAAATATCAGGCCTGCATGCTCGAGCATAATAGCCCAACATCTTAGCCATAATTCCATGCTCCGAATTGCTATGTGTTCTTAATTTTTTTAATTACTCTGTCAGTTGTGAGATGGCACTCGTCTTGTGACCTTTGTTTCTTACATCTTAGTTTGAAGTGCTGCATCAATCATGCATTATTCATGAAGGCTATAACAGTTGGCTGAGCCAAAAATGACTACAAGAACCTATCAAGTCATTTAACAATAAAACCTTAATTTTGGCCACAAATATGAACGAACCGTAAAAAAAAAGCAAGAAGACAGTTCATTAAAGAATACCTTATCAATAGGGAAAAAAAGAAAAAGATCAGTTTTACACATACGACCAAAACATGGCTTCAAAGGGTCGAGCACAAATTTATTGGCAGAAAGGCAATCAGGTCAGCCTGAGCTATAGTTTGCTCCTAAAAAAATGAGACAGCTCCCCTGCAATATAATTCTGAAGCTTCAATGCCACCCTAGCGCAGACCTAGAAAGCATACTAGCGCACCTTACATGAACAGTATGCCGAGCGCAACTACCCAAGAAGATATAATAAAAAAAAAGAGGGCCGCAGGTGCACAGGCTACCAGCTGGAGCGGTTGCGTGCACACGCTGTAATGCTCCACATTTTTATTTTCTCTCTCTGCTTAGAGCGAGTGATTTACCGTCACACCGTTTCCTGTTGAGAGCCAAGACCCAAAGCAATAAAGAAAAAGGTGCATGTGACATAGTCCCTTCGACATCAATCTTTAGGCTTTTGTTTGCCAAGTGTGAAGATTGGGAAAAAAGAGGCCGATATTCGAGGTAATCAGTGTGGTGTTAAGGGTAGCACTAATAATAGAACATAAAACAGGGACGTACGCCTAGATGGAATTCGGGGTTAAATCATGAAATTTAGAACCTGGCAGAAAGCATCGTACCAATTCTCTTTCCATGCATTGTATCACTGCCCCAACCTATCCGTCTTCATTGCATAGAGTTATGGAGGACTCGATCTTTATGAATAGCAGTAAATATCAGTGTGGCTTTTATTTGCCAAGAACCATGGTTGGGGAGGAAAACAAAGAGATTGACATGATGCAAAGCATAGTGGTAACTTCTGTAGCCCAAACTAGGAATACAAGCCTAATCGGTGAAATGACTGTTTTGGTGGCGAAATTTAATCCCTGGTACAAAGCATCGCACTGATTCTTTCTCCACATATCATACCACTGCCCCTCACCAGCCTCTCTTAACGCCAAGGTTTCTATAAGAAACTCTGCCCTTATCAATAAGTATGTTTACATAATCACAACCACCACTTACACTGCCCCAACACTTTCGCTATCTCCTTCGTGCTTCAGGAAACCAAGTGAAATAGGTCATGACCTTTCGGGGACATCACTGTACCATAGAGATAAGTGGAGCTGCAATGCTGAGACACCAGCTGGGTTGGAGAGCGAAATGAGATGTGTTCTTTCCGGCTGATAAGGAACACTCCACATTAGCTTGCCCCCACGAAAAAAACTGCACCACTGATGTTTCACACACGCTTCTTCCAAAAAGCATCGAGATGCTGAAGCCTGCTCACTGGAAACTCAAAAAAGCACAAAGAATACCACGAGAGAGAGAGATGGTAAACGGGACAACACACAGTTGTCGGCAGGGCGCCGTTCCTTTTACAGTCTTTCTTTTGTGGTAGTCCTTTCGTGCCATTTCAAGTGGTATATATCCAAACCAACTCACCACCTTTCCGCCGAGCTTTACAGAACAAGCACAACTATGCCATGCAAGCCCTCGAATGCAATAATCACAAACGTGTAAGGCATGGTGTCACAGTGTTTGCAAGGTTCAAACAATTCACTTGTTTTAGGTGTTCAAACTACGAAAATCATACTATGGGAACACAACTGACAGCGAGGCGATCACTGCCCTCTCAAGCGGCTCAGACAATATATTCTGACTCTACATGGAAATCTTTGGCTAACCAAGGTGAACAGAATGATGAGACATATCTGACTGATTGCTTTCTTTTATGAAGATATGAAACCTCACAACAAAGAATTCCATATGATATATAAATGCCTCTATTATTGACATATATTTGTTACAAATGTATACTTAGGACATGGTTTTAAAAGCGAGAATATGTTTCATTGCCTTCACCAAAGGCGAAAATTTGTTATATTCACGTTCATTAAGTCTGGTGAAAGGGGCTAAATTTTTACCGGGATTAGGAAAAGTTTACAGATGAGGAAAAATTCTAGCGGCCTTGGCACGTGTACATTGCAGTATTACCGCCTACAAACGCATTTCGAATGAACCAACTCACTCACACGAAGTTATATTACATGAACAGGCTGTAAGGAATAATTGCAGGCTGACGACGATAATCCTAGGAGTCTGTTTTGCAGGGGTTCCATGAGTAGTGGAGTGGGCTTGCATCCCAGTCATAAAGTAAACACGGAAACTTGCGAGAGGCTCGACCACTGATAAGAGTGCAGAGGCCGCAAGATAACAGGCGGTGATTCAAGCGAGACAGTAACCGCAGCTGTTGTTCCTAAACGAGTGCTTTCGATTGCAGCTCAGGTGTACATTCCACACACACGAAGCGCAACTGATCTCTTAGAAGCCCGTCCAACAACTCTAGTATCACTGTTTGCGCAGGCCTTATGTACAGTGAAAACTTGGAACAAAGTAGTGCATGTATTTTCACTTGTGGTGCTCATGTCATATCGGAGTCATTTCGAATCGTACAGTTATCAGAACCACTAATACCTTCAGTGGCCAGGTTCGTGATGACATGTCATGTCATATGTCGAGAAGTCGCTCATAGCAGTAGATATATATATATAAAAAGTTATCTCACATTTTAATTCCTGAAGACTGTGCTCACTCTAAAACCATCATTTCGGTGCAAAAACTAAATAGAAGTTCAATACTGTCTACATTTTTTTCATTGACCCTAACACTTTAAAGGTTAGCAAATTATATTTTATTATTCTAATAATAGGCTCGTTTAGAAAGCTCACTGGGCTGCTGAAGAGGCAAAGTAACAATACAAATTCGCTTTTATCTTGTGTACCTACCTTTTCTTAAAGCTTACAAATGTGCACACTCTAAACAAGAACTTTGACTGGCGGCCAATCTTTGCCAATGGCACTGATAGAGCGTCAGCAGCCGTATCTTGAAAATCTGACTCGTTAATCTTCTCTCTTGCTATTCCGTTATCTTTCTTTTTCGCGAGTTGGAGAGGTGAGCTTGCATTGTTAGAGTGTCAGCAGCGGTATCTTGAGAATGTGACTCATCATTTCTATTTCTTGCTTTTCTGTTATCTTTCTTTTTCTCAATTGAAGTGGTTAGCTTACTTATTTAGACAGTTATTCATTGCTACCTTACACCACCCGTATGTTCTCCATAAATTTCCCCTGCATCTAGCGGGATCGAATCCCGCCTGCGGCTGCATCCTTTTCGATGCAAGCGAAAATGCCGTAGGCTCGTATGCTCAGATTTGGGTGCACATTGGAGAGCCCCAGGTGGTCGAAATTTTCACAGCCCTCAACTACGGCGTCTTTCATAATCATATGGTGATTTAGGGACGTTAAATGCCACATATCATCAACATCGCCCACAAATTTCATCCCCTTCCTCTGTCAAGTTCATTTCAGGTACAGCCATTTTTCAATTTTCCGTTCTCTGGTACAGCGAACGCCTTTACAAGAGACGTTCTGGAAAGCAGTTCTTCAATATATGAAGTGTCTCTTATAAGCAGGGTAACTCATGAACTACTAGTCAGAATGTAAAACAACTTTGAGTGGACACTAAGTACACTATAGCCTTGAAACTCCTTCAATATTGTTGTTTTACATAAAAAGAAAATAAAAAACAAGTTACTTACTCCTAAACGTACACTGTTTTGCTGTTTTAATTGGATCCTGCATCACTTTCTAATTGCTTTACTTGCCACATATCTTTATAAAAACCGTGAATAACACTTCATTAGAAGGCTCATGCAAATTTATTTGGTAATGTTGATCAGTTTTACTGCACTGCCAGTACAACGAAGGCTGGTACAGCAAAAACGCTGGTTTTTGCTCACACTGCTTTTCTTGCTGTGCATGATACCCTTTCAGGCTAGGCGACAATACTAGCTGTCATTAGAAACCTTAAAAGTGCTTGCCAGAAAATGAAGATTTCTAGACAGGGCAATATATGTAATCAAGTTTCATTCTATCTATATACCGGGTCCTCATTTTCTGAATAATCCCTGTTTCTACGAGAATATGCTGGTGTCTCTTACAACCATTTGTTTTTCAACTGTGCTTTTTTTTCACTTCTATTTCTCATGAGGTTTTTACGTTTAAAAGCTAATTTTTTTCAAACAGCAACTACATATTCAACAAAATTTTAAAGGGCAAATGCAAAAAAAAACTTTTCGGGTAGATGACTTCCTATGCAATGAAAAAAATTTACTCAGCCACAGAAACAGCTGTCTCAAGAAGTAGTATCAGCGAATAACTAAAAGAAAACCATCCTTTCTCAGTGAAATGTACGACTTTCCCATCAAGCTGAGTTTCACATTATTTGACGAGTAATGACAGCATCTATCTCATTATATACTTCCATCGACGGGATTGCAGAGAAAACAAACAGAGTTTGTAAATCAATTCACCAAGCACCAAACAAGTTTGCACCCGGTTGATCAGCTCAAACGAATCACATTTTTAATCAACACATGTTAAATATTTATAATCGACAGAAACAAAAAACACAAAATATAGCATTAACTAGATCCTCACAAAGTGCGAAAAGACTTGGCAAGGTGTTGGCTAAAATAGCAAAACTTTGCAGCTTCCCCTGTTGGTAGGTTCAAATTGAAACGTGGACCAGCTGCTCAATAAAAATCGAATAGTCTTATGTAGAGAGACCAGAGAGTTTAGACAGAGACTGAGTTATTGGTCAATCGATTGATTGACTAGATTCAACTCCCCAAAAATGCAACAAGAGGGATGACAACACCTTAGTAGCTGACTGAAATCCCAGCATCACTTTTTTTTTTAAAGAGCACCAGAATCAGCAAAGGCAAGATATTTTGGCTTTACGATTGGGCCTGTCATAACAGCTCTCAGCGCAGACGAGACCCTTGTGCTTGGTAGCAGAGCATAAAATTTACACCACTTACGTGAAGTAATCGTTTGATTGATATGTGAGGTTTAACGTTCCAAAACCACCATATGATTACGATAGACGCCGTAGTGGAGGTCTCTGGAAATTTCGACTACATGGGGTTCTTTACCGTGCGCCCGAACCGTGAAGTAAGCATGGCTTGCCAGCTTTTGCTCACTTAAGCTCATGCAGCATCTAAATTTCCTGCATAATTTCAAAAAGCCCAGAAAGCCTCTTTCCCCGATCTACATTAACACCCAAAAATTATCACCATCTCTACCGTATGTCATTCTCTTTTTTTTCCCAGTACCTTCTTTGAACTGTCATGTCCTAAAAAACTCATTCATATAGGGTGGTATATATTATGCGCTTTATCCTCATCTGCAAACTATTCAATCATCGTCATCTATTTGGCTGATAATGTCATCGTCACGTAACAAAAGCAGCATTCATATGATCAAGGTAGCAGCACAGGGCGATAAAAGAGGTGTGAGAGAAATACATATTAGCACAAACAAATACTCAAGAAATACGCAGTATAAAGCTCGTGCTTGTACTTCCTGCTTCCTACTTTTCTTTCTAGTCCTTGTTTCAATGTTTGCACTAATATCTATACTTCTGACGTCAAACATCCCTCCCAGTAGTATTCAAATCACTCAAATGAAGTGATCTGAATGGTAGATGCAGTTTGTTGTTTGGGAAGAAGGTTTGCATCAAACGATGTGAAAATAGTTGAGCGTATACAATTTAGGTTAAAAAAAAGTTGCGGGTTGCATGTTTTCGACCCACACTAATATCGTCTTCCATTCAGCACGCTTCCCTGAATTATCACCACACGCACGTTGTGCCAAGGTAACAACTGGCGCACAGCTATCAGCACGACTGACTACGTACTCGCGGTATGAAATTGAATGACAATATTCACAGCGTGACACCAAAGATGCCTTAATTACGCCTGTTTATTTTAACAAAGTACTGACAATGATTTTCAAAGGTTAGCACACTGTGTACAAATCCCCTCTATTCGAAGATTCACACTCTGGGCGAGTGTGAAGTTCATGAAATGCTGATAGGATATTTTTGATATTAAAGACCCTAAAGTAACATTAAAGACATTAAACTGACATTATTTTGACATTATAGCATCTATAGCATGACATAAAAGTAAAGCATCGATAGCATTATTTCACACTGAAGCAGTGTTCCCTTATCGAATTCTCTATTTGTATGTGACCGATGTTATTCCTTTTTCTTAGCAACCTTGTTTATGAAACTGCGTTTGACATTGTTTACTGCTTTCTTTCGGCATGAACAATGCTCTTATTTGCAAGTTTGTTGTAGAAGCAACTGTAACACTATATTCAATGCCCCCATGGTCCTTTAGGAGATATGAATAAGAAACTTTTTGCATAGCACACGTCTTGACATTGACACTAACATTACGTCAGTCAGGCTACAGTATACGTTTGTTTATTTAAATATTATACCTCAAAGGCCCTCAACGGAGGGCTTGACATTCCGGTGACTTCATTCACCACGGCTAGTTTTGACGACGTCAGGAGCCAAAACACTCAAAATTGCCCTTTTTGTATCACCAACAAAACCGTAGAGCAGAACGACCATGAAAACGTCCCGTCATCTCGTGTGTGATTGTGACGAGAAGCTCATACCGGACTATGATGTCAGAGTACAGTAAAAAACAAAACTAAATAATTTTAGGCATTTTCTGGGCTTTTCGAGGGGCTTTGCCTTTCATTTGACGCAATAAAATGAGAACCATAACTTTCCTGTCAATAACCCTTAGATTGTACGACCTGGAACATAAAACGGGGAGGGGCTCACCGCTTTTGAAGACGGCTTTCATGAGATTGTTGCCGTATGTCGTGTTGGGCGCGTAGGGATACGGGCCCAGCAGTGAGTACGAAAAACTCGGAGCAAACTCTTCGTAGACGGTGGCGTTCATCCGCACAATCGGCTCGGTGCCGCCACTGAACCCCAGACTGCGGAGGTACAACAGTACTCCTGAGAGCATCAGCGGTACCGCCATGGTGAAGAAAGTGAGCACATAGTGGCGCTTGAACGAGTACACGACAATGTTCTTCCAGAGGATCACACGCAGCTGCCGCCAGAATCCCATGGTGCACCTCCAACGTATGTGGTAGGGATACCCCCCACTCCTGCTTTCTACAGAGGCTTGTGAAAAGGCTTCCGATTCTTCCTGAAAGAATATAAAGAGAAGAATTTATAAATTCTCTCTCTTTTGGTGAGAATGTTATAGATTAAATTTCAGCTGGTGCTTGCTCAAACTGAAATTTATTTCCAACGAAAGAGAAGGCATTTAACCAGGGCTTGTTTTTTTTTTCTGAGATACAAGCAGACGAAATTAACAAATAATGAAGCAAAGTAAAGTATAGAGGACATTACTCATTTGTTGCGCAACCTTCAAGACATAGAAGTAATGTCTGTTATACTATACTTAGCTTCAATGTTGATGATGACCACGTGTCCGCGGCCAAATGGTTTTAAGGTCTGGAATCTCGTCAAGCTGCTTCTTAGCAGCTTTTAATTCATGTCATTGCCTCTTTTTCAATTTTTATACTGATTTACATTATGTTGTGTTGACTATTGCCTTTTTATAAAAACAATTAAATCACTGTAACTGTAATATTGTCATTTAACACGACTGTTGAAAAAGATTGCTAAATAAACTGAAATGTTTATTTGCTTTATGAAAAATTAATAAATCAAAGTGTATTATAAATAATACACTTTTGTTTGTGATTGGTTCCAAGTAGAAACATAAATATTTATTACCTTAACAATGGAAGGCAAGTAGCAGAGGTATCATGTGGTGCACTTTTGATTGTGATCAGATTTCTTGGCTGAGACTGGCTCCAGTTTGGAACTCATACAAATAAGTCAATCGTGATCAAAAGTGCATTACATGCCACTTGCTTCCCTTATGTTCCATCGCTCAAGTAACAATTAAATATATCATTTTTTTTTTCTTTTTAAGGACACAGCAACAAAATTATCCACCCAAACAACTTGACCTCAGACTCGTGGGCTAAATTTTTTAGTTTTATAGACCTGTTTATAGGATGCAACAAGTGGCCTGTCAGAACATACATTTACAAAACACTATATAAACGACTGACAAAAACAAAGAAACAAAAAGAAAGAGAGAATAGGAGTTGCCACATTCAGAACAAGGTCTTCATGCAAAAAAGGTCATCTAAAAACCACAACATATCCGTGGCGGTCACATTTTAACGGCGGAGAGGCACATGTATTGAATGATGCAAGTGAATTTCAAAGAACACCCAGATGAAAATTTCCGGAGCTCTCCACTATGGCATGCCTTGTGTTATGTCATAGTTCTGGCACATAAAACCCCAGATATTATTTAAGCACATTTTATGCTCAACTACTTACAGCACTTTGGCAGCAGGGATCAAGCAATGCATTAACAACATCGCAATAGCCTGCCTTAGCAAGAGCTTTGCACAGTCAACGAAGAAGGGAATGCTGCTCAAACCAGTCAGTTTAGAGCTCAAAACAGGTTTAAACAACTGAACTGGCTACAAAACCCACAATGCTAACAAGAACACAGCAACAGGTAGTGTTTAAAGAACTGAGAGGCATGCATAAGCAATATTTTTGTAGTACTAAAACTGCTATGAAAAGGTGTGTATCTTTTGTAGCCGAATGCACATTTTGTACCTGCATCCTAAGTCATGGTATCCGCATTTTTGTGCGTGGAAGGGAAAAACGGACAGCTGTTCTCATTGCAAATGTTGCCTTGAGTCATAAGCATGGGCAGAGTTCCCATTCAGGGAAGAGGGGGGGAGGGAGGCAAAGATTCATTGCAGCACTCTCACTCCCTATTAGATCAATGTATGGGGCAGACTCTTCGGTGATTCTAAGATCCTACAACACAGCAGGACACAAATTCATTAGACACTTGGCTAGGCATCCGGAACGGCTGCATGAAAAGTTGTTGGAGGCTATCTGTTCTCTTTTTTGCAGACATCAAAAGGCGAGTTCGGGGCACCATCATAACCAACGTTTCGCTTACCTCCAACGCAGCTGCAAGTAATCGATGAGCAATTTGTAGCCGCCTGCATGCTTCTGCGCACGCGGCCCTAATCAAAATGATCGTTTTCCAGCAGTCCCTCCTGAAAACCCGAACAAGAGCCGCGTTCCTTCGTTTGAGTTGTTCGCGATTCGCAACAACTTTCTGTGATCGCTGCTTGCTTGTAGTCCCGTGTAAGCGTGTTCGCGCAGGCAAGGTTTGACAAGGCAAATGCCACAAACGTTTTTGTACGAGAAACGCTGTCGTCTCACATGTCCAGTTTAGAACCTGCGCAACCCAACGAAACCTCGGGCAAAGGTTGCGCCAACGAAGGCAACGCGACACTCCCCGCCGCAAAGGCAATCAGCGACAGTTCACTTAACAATCCGAATCTCACCTGATTTGACCCGGATAGGGTGCTCCGGAGTATCAAAGACACTGTACTCCCATCGCCTCCGGTGCGGTGTTCAGTCAGACCCAGGTGAGCAAGACCGCTAGGCGATGTCCTCTACAATCGGGGATTCACCAGTGCGACAAAAGTTGCTCCGATGTGGGCAATGAGGCAACGCTGAGCTGAGGTACACCCCCTTTGACGTCATGTTTGCGTCTTCCCGTCGCCCGTCATGGTGCGCTTTGTCACTGACGGCGTCGACGCTTCGATGGGTTAATCAGCAGTTCTCCGTGCGAGCATCACACGGACGACCGTAGTGCACCAGTGTTTCCGTCTTCTCCTACGCTCGCCGTGTGTCGGCACGGTCCGATGCGGGCCCCGAGTCAAGTGCGGGCCGCGGACAGCTGTTAATGGCGCGTGTCACTGTCAGCCGGGGAGGGGCTAATCAGTGCATTGTCCAATTGTGTCATGAACGTTTTACGCGCCTACGGCAAAGCGAAGCCGCCAGAAGCGAACACCTGTGCTGCCGACTTTACGCAACGACGCGCCTGTCATGCATGACGCCTTCTAACAACATAATACTGCCATGGTAGCCAGACAAAAAAAAAAAAAAACTAGTGTTGGTTTCGGTTCCGTTTTCGACTATCACTGGAAAATGTCTTTGGACGGTTACGGCGTGTGTGAAATATGCGAAGCTTTCCTGCGTTGCATATATTCAATAATTACGAATATTATTCAAAAGCTACAAGCCTCCACAACTCTATCAGACCATGGTTAGTGCAGTTGCTAAATATTTTCTTGTTTTATTGCACTTTATGGGTAGGAACATTTTGATTCTTGGCAAAACTGTTAGCCCTTTGCGCGCAAAAAGCAAATAAAAACTTTTGGACCCACCAATTTGTTTGTTTTTTTCATTCTTTGGTTGTACCAATCAAGTGGAAAGGGGCAGCCGTCGCCAAGTAACGTAGGTGACAGCAACTGTTTCATTTGCGTTTTATTTTAATAAAAAGGGGGACAAAAGTGCTCTTTCAACTTGTGTTCTTTTTTTTTGTCCTTTATTATTAGTCACAAAGGCGCTACCATATAAATTAGCTATGGGTACAACTGATGACACTACCGATTTTTCAGCGCGCAATACATAATGCAAATATCTTAGAGCGACTAATCTTAGTCCTAAAGTAATAAAGAAAATACCTGTGAGTTATTCGGCAGTTTCGGAAAATATATACCGGGAAGATATGCGCGTTAGCATTTGTTGCACGTGCGTCATAAGCCAACCTGTTGACTAAGCAGTTTGATATTTCGAAAACAGAGTAGGTGCTCAAGCAACCCCAACCACACGAACATTATTCTAAGCTAGTTTATAAATTGTAATACGGATACGCAGGAAAGCGAATTTTTGTTCTGTAAATAGGGGCACGCAAGACCGTTCGCGAATAGTTTGTTTTCATTGACTACGTTTGAGGAATCCATGAAAATGTACTATAGTTTTTTATCTGGTCTTTGTGGATACATAAAAATGGATGCGCTAAATAATATTGACGCGACCCAGACAACACAAATACAACCTGAGGTCGCTCTCAGAATGCCCAGAGAACACATGCCCCCATGAGGACACTACGACTACCTCAGAATGTCCTCTTACGGTACTAGAATGGCACTTATCCAGTGCTCTTGTCCGTTCACATAACAACCTCAGCACATCCTCAAAACAACACTTCAGGACTTTTTCAGTATCTTTTCAGAACGACCATTGCGCGGTCGGTTCGGTATTGTAGGCTCTAATACTACTTAAAGGGGCCCTGCAAGACTTTTTGAGCATGGTCAGAAAACGCTGCCGATCGGTAGTAGAGGCTCCCGACAACACGCGAGCCAAATAATATAGCGCAGCACGCAGCCTGGGATTCACAATGAATTATCGAAGTCAGCTAAAAATTGCTTTCTCTGCTTACGACAAATCACGTTATATGCCCAAAAATCACGCGTCAGAGACCCATCTATTAGCCATTGACTGATTTGAACATGGCGCGCTCGCTCGTTACAGAGATCGCCGCGGGAGGCCGCTACTTGTCCACGCGTGCGCGCGCGATGACACTGAGAGAGCCGCGCATTCGAAGAAAAACAAGTAAAAAAAGTGCTCAAAGTCGCGAAGCACGCGTGACGTTTTTCTGTGGCCCTGACATCCCTCCCTGCTTAGCTTTCAGCGCTTTCGCCGGTACAAGAGAATTAAATTGCAGCATGCGATAAGCCTTCGTATCTCCACTCGCACTGGACGGATTCTTAAAATTTTTGCGTCGTTGAATTCGTGACGCAATTAGCCCTTCAAGTGCATTCATTCTGTGGTTACATAAAAAAAGTGTTTCGGGGCTTCTTTAAGATTTACTTCTTTTAGTGGTATTTACGTACAACAAAGGAAAAACACTTTTGAAGGGTCTCGTGTATGTATACTGTATCAAGCAAAAAAAGGTGACAGAGCTCGACTATTATACAGTAAAACAAACAAATCTTGTTGAGTAAAATTTACTTATTTAACAGAAATTAGTCACAACTAACAGCTTTGTCAGGCATTCAAGCCCGAGTATAGGTTGTAACAAGAAAAACAGTGTAAAGGCTGTCAACACAGCTCAATCACCAATGTTTGTAATGCCCCTCGAAAGCTTGACACACTGTTCTCATCACCACGTGTATCGTGCCCAATGCATTAATTAGTGTTACAGACTCCGCTCTGACAGCTTACTAGTACGCTCGACACGAGCCTTGAGTTGACTTGCCGAAGGTCGGGCCACGTGCTAGACGCCGAAGTCGATTCCTTCGCAATGGGGCCAGGCTACTTCGAAGCACAATTGACCGCGATCAGCTGGTATTCCAGGCTGCTTCGAAGCATAACGCGCCGCGATCGGCTGGTTCTGATACATTCACTATCAGTCAGAACGTTGAGCAACCCGGTGCGCGAATAAATACGGCAGTTGACCTCCCGTCGTCATCTACGATTTACATTCCCACACATATCTCACATTTAACCGTACACACAAACAACAAAGAACACGAACCTTCACTAGTACGCTGTACGTTCACCGAAAGATTCCATCTTGACAGTTGACAGCACGCCGTGGTTGACAGTAAGTTGGATTGGAATGGCTTGACTATTTGACTCTCCAAAACGGCACCATTTCGTCAGTGGTTGCCAGCGGCTAGTTTGTTATTACGCAATAAGCGTAATTAATTTAGGGCTGTGACTTTTATTAACGCATTATTAAATGCGAATGCATTTCTTAGTCGGGGGTTGTCGTGCGTCCCTTGTTAGCGTGCGCAGAGATCTCTCAGCGCGTGCCCCTCCTCACCCCTAGCTACAGCTGAGCCGCGCCTAGTAACCAGAGCAGCTGGTGAGCGGTTGAGGGTAAGAGAGAGGAGGAGCGCGTTGGTGTGTGATGGCGCTCGCATCGTGGAGCAACTATAGGGACCTTAGGAGCAACGGAGGGTAAGGTACAGCCGGGTACAGCATGCTCCTTCTAGCCACCATAGTACAGCCACTGTAGTAAGGGGGAAGAGGAGCGTACCTGGTGAGGGCGCTCGCATCGTGGAGCTTACTCGGCATGGAGACATGAGGTCTGTTCAATTCACCTGCACGAGTCGGAACCGATTCACGAATACTTCGCGAAGTTCAGAAATTGTGCAGCATGAGTTGAGCGGTGCAGGCACAGCACGACACCCGAAGCAAATGACGATGTGCCTACAAGGTGCGGGCCTTATTTCTATTCGCTTAAACACCATTCATCTAACACTGACCGATGGCTAATCACACATGCGGACAGTTTATGAGGCGCAAACATCTTGCCAAAACACTACGCGTTAGTAGAGGCGGTGCTCAGCTGCACGCGCGGCTGCACCAAGCTGGCACCGTCAGCATAGGAGGGGCCGGAAAATTGTGAACCAGTGCTGCGCCTCTTCTGCACCTTTCGAAACGAATGACAGGGTTCAAAGGTCATCAATGCTGCATCGCTGAAACGAATGGCAAGGTGCAGCACCTCGTGAACTGGTTCACGTGGTGCAGGCGAATCGAATGAACCAAGAGGTCGGGCGCTCCTCCCCTCGCGCTTGGACCTGTATATATCATGCACAAAGTGTGCGCATTGGTGTCTTGATAGCGATGGAAGTCGGTGAAGTCGAATCTCTCGCGGCAACCATATCACTAGGACGAAGTGTAATACAATGCAACTCAAGCATTATGCCTCTCCCTGGTGCTGGCGTCACTGCAATTGCTTCAACGTCAACATCGGTTGGAGAAGAAGACACTGCTGCGAAGCTGCGAAACGAAGAGCGCGTAATAGGCACCGCACATTGGCCAGTGGGAGCTGCGTTGCTCACACTGCCGTCTCAAAGTTTCTGACATTCGCCGTTAGGGGCACGCAAAACAGAGACGCGTGCTCACGCCCCCAACCTATCCCGGGCACAATCCGCCGACGGATTCAGGGCGCGAAACGCTCGCGTCGCGTTCCGTTGTCACCGAGGCCGTCTCAAGGTTTCTTTTTTTATCCGCTAGGCTATGTATTCTGGCGCTGTAGTCAGACGGGAAAAACTCGCCTGAACGGTGCCTCTACCGAACGCATGCGCTTGCAGCGAGTCACCGATGTGGAACTCCGGGCTCGGGAAGCCACTGTGAAACGCCAACGACGAGTCAAAGATCCTGATATGTGTGCTCGACAGGCTGCTGTCCGGCAACAACGGCGAGCTGAGGACGCTGTAAATGAACGTCAATTACGAGCCGAGAACGTTGAAGTGGTTCATGTTCGGGAAGCGGCGGGGAAACGTCAGCGGAGAGCCGCCGACCTTCGAGTGAAAGCTGCGGGAGGCAGAGGCAGAGCGCCAACGACGAGTGGCCGATCTTGCCGGCGCTCGCGAGCGGGATCGCGCTTTAGTAGTAGTAGTAGTATTTTTATTTACAGTAAGCCGGATACAGAGCTCACTGCAGGGGCAAAGGGCTAAAGGCGAACAGCCTGACAAAGGCCCTTGTCCCTCCGCAGTTTGTGACAGTGCAAAGCTTAGACATCAACACTGGCAAACAATATATATATTCAATACATTGGTTTCAAACAACCTGAAATTGTAAACACAAAATTCAAATACAAATAGCATAAGAAGTTTACATAACACATTTTAAGAATTAGACGTCACTCTCGTTATAATTCACAACTAAACAATATCAATGAAACAACTCAAAAACAGACACAAAATGCATGCGGATACAATGAATTCCGCTGTATACACTCGTATAATTGACATAGAAGTTTATGAACAATTTAAGCATTTGCAGAGGCATGAGACTCCATTACGTAGTTTCGATAGTGTAGACCGCTGGTTATGAATAAGTTCTTTATTTGTTTATTGAAAGTCGCACTACTAGCCCTAAAGTTCAATTGATCTGCAAGGGTATTTAAAACCTGAGGTACCTGGTAAGCAATACTTTGTTTTCCATACTTGGTTCTTGTTCTGGGAGCTCGTTTCTTTTGTTCTCGCATACTGTAGTGTGGTCTTTCGGTGCAACTTTCTTCATATAGCTTAGTCTTTTGTATTAACTGAAGTAATTTAAAATGATATAATTGATCAATTCTGAGTATGGAATGTTTAATGAATAGTGGAGCAGTGCGCGCAGAGACTCGGATGCACCCAAATGCATTCGCATTTCCTCACGAGCGGTTTGTTCAAATGAACATTTCTCAATACCAGTTTCGATACCCAAGCTGATTATTTGGCGTTTCTATAAAGCGCAACGCGTAATTTGAACGCTTTCTTCCAAAATAGAAGCAACGTACGAGGCGAAAATATTCAATAACTGTACTGTATGAAACAAACGTGCATAGAAAATATTTACACATGATATGCATCTACTTTGCGTGCAAAGGTCTTGAGGAATTATATCTAAGTACTCAGTGCGCAATGATTTTGTCATCCCCGAAAGGTTCATGGCAGCACCTTTTCCGGACCAATTGTTGTCCTCAGAAAGCGCTCGAAAAGGCGCTTAACCCTGCGCTAGTGCATCGCTTTTGTCATTCCTAAAAAGTCCTTGAAATGATTTTTTCAGGATAAATTGTTTTCTTCAGAAATCACTTGAAAAGACGTCTCTGGGTCAGAACAACTTATGTCGTCCTCAGTAAGTACCAAGGTCAATCAGAACTGTTCGAGGACGATTGTGCCATTTGAGGATGCTCTCAAGACACCGAGTGTTGTCTGGGATGGAAGTTCTTAGAGCGCCCTAGAAGGAATGTCAATGTATTGGAATGAACGAAAGATCCATTTAAGAAACACGCTTAAACCTCGATATAATGAGCTTCGATAAAAGGAACTTCTATATAGCAAAATTTTTGATATCATGAAGTATTTCGCTATTCACAACCTTGTGGCCTTATAAAGCCACCTATTTTGGATTTCAATTCAACGAAGCGTGTTTATCTGTGATTTCAGCACAGCGAAGTTTCAGTGCAGCTCAGAGGAAGATTGAGACAATATAAATTGTAACTTGACTTCTGCTGAAGCCAGTGATAAAATGGCTATGTGACTTAGTTTGTAACTTTGCTTTTAGGTGATTTTAGAGCTATTTTTGTTTTGTGCCTTAGTTATTGATGTTGAGCGTTCAAGGAGCGAGTGCAATAAATCGAGGGGTTCGCATCGGTGAACATGATCGACAGCATTAGCTTCGCGCTGATCCGGCCAACACGCGTAGTTTAGATCATAAGCTATGGTGGAGAAAAGACATGCAGGATAGCATCAGATGTTCCGTATTACCACGAAGGGCTTGGCCTGCGTTTCTTTTCGGTTGACGTGTGAAACACTGTGAAGAGGTCTTCGACGGCGCCGCATCAAGTCCTGGTCACCGAATTTCAGGTTAAATAAATTAAATTTTTTGGTGTTGCACTGATCAGACATTCTCCTGGCACATCCTCTGCTCCCTGCAAAGAAAAAAACAGCCTTTTGCGACCGTATCTTGCTAAAAAACACCACATTTTAATTTAACGAAGTTCCAAGGTAGAGACTTTGTCATACGAAAGTGTAGCTATACATTTCTGAATACAGTCCTTAGTGATCTTACATTGGATATATGCAAATATTTTAATCGTAGTTGGCAAGAGCTAACAACCACCCAGAAAGTGTAAGATGCCTCCACTGATGGAAAGCTTGTCTGTCGTATTCACTCCAACCAACCCTGTTTTTTTTTTCGTGTGATTTGGATTTATATTCTTATTTTTTTTACTAGTTGATTGTCGCACAAATGACCTTCGGTGCATCTGGCGGCAAAAACATCAATGGTTCAATGTACCCGATCACGTGACCATTGATTGCTGCCGATTTTCGTTAGTATATTGAACTGACTGTTCCTTTCATTATATTAAAATATATTACCAATAAAACATGTAGAGCCACCAGCAGTCTTAACTCGAACGCTCCACCGCTTGGCCTCATCTCGCTTTGATTGACGCCAGCGCCGCCAAGCGTTGGACATGGCACGTTTGGTGCGGCTAATGATAGATAAAGTGTGGGTCGATTTTCCACGATAAATTTTTTTGCACCGAATACAACTCTTCACGCGTCAGTTTTTACCATGTGTCGCTCATTGTTGCGTTGTTCTTACACGCGCCCATGAAGCCCGTTCTCGCATAGAGTTTCCTAATATACACTAGAGGGATTTCTGGCGCTAGTGTCTATGGGAGCTGCAACGCACGGTGCTTCAGCAAGCACGAGAATGATGGGTAGTACACACATTTGTCTAATCTTCGTACTTCTTACCTGCTTTTGTCTCCGAGTGTGTTCTTGGGGCTTGGAGCTATTTTCTCACGAAACAAAAATCGACAAATGTTCAGCTATTGCGCTTTACCACCTTAGTTTTCTAGACTTACCTTTCCAAATCAGGTCACGAAGTTCGAAAGGGTTGAGTCTTTCTTTGAAAACAAAACCGAAACAACGCAATAAACGAAGCCGCAAGTACGACTCGCCACCCGCAAGTACGAAAATTAGGCAAATGTGTGTACTGCCCATCATTCCCATGGTTGCTGAATGATCGCAGTGACAGAGTCACCTCTAGGTAATTTCAGGAAACTCTATGCGTTCTCGTATACAGCTCACGCGCTACGGTAAGCATTGCGGCAACACATTTCATGGGCACGCGTGAGAACGAATAGCTACAAGCGAAACGTAGTGAAAACGGGAGTGAAACAAATTTACCCGTGAAATCCACCTGCGCTCCATGTATGATTACACTGCAGCTATTGAAAACATACCGTGCCCAGTGGTCGGTGGCGCTTCAGCGCCGCATGTCGAAGCGGTCGTCGAAGCATGTCGAGATCACGTGGTCTCGGTGTCAGTCGAAGCAGGTAAAGGTCACGTGGCGGAGCCTCCTCATTAGGCGCGCTGACAGATACGTTAGTAGCAGCTATTAAATTGGCGCTGCCATCGCGTGACGCAATAGTCCGATGCTCGTCAGCGTGTCTGGACCACCGTCAACGTGCTCGTACGCATGCATACAACCATGCACGCAGGCAGTTTCCAGGTCACGAAGATTTTGGAGTGTGTTTTGCAATCTACACTTTGTCGCAGAAATGACGATCACTGCGCTTCGCAGCACGGCCATGCATATATATGCGTAGTGGCGTTTTCAATGAGTTGACTCAGTGGCGAATCGATAGTATTACAATGCCGTGCGTGGGACAAGGCACCCATGACACATGAGCAATCCTAGGGCTCATGCAGGCCCACACAATGGGGTACAAGTACAGAGAAGGTGTAAAAAAGCCACATTATGTGTACCACCTTGTTAGTTATAAAAATAATTAAAAGTTCAAAACAAAGGAGGTTAAGCATAGGTATACAGGAACTCCGACGAAAGCAGGATGACCACAGCTGTCAGCCTGTCGGGCAGCTGTCACAAGTCGCGAGAAGGGCTAGCGGCATCGCTATAAAGTGTCGGGATTGATGGATCAGAGGTAAACCTCTGTATTTACAGCTTTTCAGATGAAAAAAATACTGTCCATAAAACAAGTACGTACGTTTGGGATGAACTAGTGCAGCTAAAAACACGTGTTACCAATGGCGAGCTTTCTTTCCCGCCGTAAACATACTGGATCGTAAAAAAAATGGTTGTCGGTTCATTTAAGTCGGCAGGAGCCCGGCGAGGAAAAGCATATGGAGTGATGTGGCGGCAGTCATAAGGTGGCCATCTGGTTTTGCAAAGGTTAGCAGCGCAGCTCCAAAAGTCACGAAATCGGCCTTTCATCTTTTATCGCGCCCTTTTTGTCGCCTCTCAAGAATGCTTCACATTTCTTTCCTTTCCTATTGCGAAAGTGCCAAGCCACAGCTTGATTTGACTCACCCATCGAAGACACTGATGTTGTGTGCGATTATCAGCCAACCGAATAAAGAATTTTCAGCATACAATTGTGTTCTTCACCGTCAAGGTACAGTGAACTGCATGTAATGCAGGTGAGAAAGGCATTAGTGTACAGTGAACTAGTGTCTGCATGCATGCACTTTTAAAATGTGCATACACACTTGCGATTCGCCTCCACGTTGCACGAATTTTGAAGAATAACGTGGTTGATTCCTCCATCATTCCATATAACACGAAAGTGAAACGCGCCCTTACAGAACAAGGTGAATGTTTACTGTGTGTCGATACAAAAGAACACTGTGCAATCTCTATCGGTGTTTGACGGTTATACGACCCCGAGATGCACTACGTCAACGCTTGGGGACACATCCAGACCACTAACTTTCGTGATCAGCCATGAAACAAACCGTCGTGGTAGCTGTAACATAGTTAAAGGTGAGGGAGGAGTCAGAGAAAATGGCGTGGCAGCCGAAAAAAAAGCGTCGCCATTTACCCACAGAACTCGGTCTAAGGTCGTCTACTCGTGACACATAAATAAGTTATTGATTGATCGATATGTGAGGTTTGACGTCCCAGAACCCCCCCCCCTCAATTATGAGAGACGCTGTAGTGAAGGGCTCCGGGGATTTTGACCCACCTGGGGTTCTTTAATTGGGCACCCAAATCTGAGCGCACGGCCCCACAGCATTTTCGCCTCCATCGAAACTGCAGCCGCCCCAGCCGGTACTTGATTCCGCGACCTGCGGGTCAGCAGCCGAGTAGCTTAGCCGCTAGACCACCGCGGCGGGGCGTTAAGGAGTCATTGAATACCACGGCCCAACTAGAGAAAAACGCAATGCACGTCGTGTCTCCCTTGTTGGGGAGTTATGATTTTTCTTGGGGCGAGCGTAAGTGGGGAACGTGGACTTACAACCTGGCGACGAAGGCGTGCGTCACTGAGCTATTTTTCGTATGGATGGATCTTATCAATAAGGCGCACGCTTGGGCCAAGGCCGACACCAAGCGGTGCGTGTTAAGACGTCTACAAAACCACACTTCTGTTGGAAACGTGCCGAGTGGGATGGACGCGGAACAACGACGTGTTGAAGGAGCTGATCACGGATGTCACGGTTATGACGCATCACTTCACTTTATCCCTCCCAGAACGCGACCCCACCCCGTCGACCAATAGTATTGCGAGAGTACATTCCTAACTATCCGTAACTTTCACAGATGGTGGCGTCGCCATGCGGCATCCATCGTAACTGTCGTTTGGGGGATGGCCACGCAGCCAGCCCATGCCATCGTTGAGTCCGCCTCACTTTGGCGGTTCACTGGGGCTTTGTATTTAGTAGCTGGAAATTTCTACTACGATTATTCTGAATGGGGTAGGGAACTACCGAAGCTGGACAGGTACTACGAATCGTAGTAGCAATGATCTACTTTTTATTGTTTGCTTGCTGAGCTGGAGGAAACACGAAATAGGTGGGATGTCACTGTGCAGACGCTGTGCAGTCAAAAGCGAGGTTTCTTGCTTTGCATGAGCACGGCCGCGCGATCTTCCCCTGCCGTGGCAAGAGCAGTGTTCACAAAGCTGTACGTGCATTCCTTCACACCGTAGCAGACGATGTACTCGGCGTTCAAAACTTTTTTTCCTTCAATATATGCCACACACGCGTTTCTCAACGCGCAGTGTGGGATATATTACATGCTAGAGTCAATGACCTTCTCAGCAAAGCCTTGACAACACGGTGGCTGCAGCCGAAAATACTACGCAGTTCGAAGTGATGGGCACACCGGCGGCGCCTGCCGGCGCACCGGCTGCATCACGTGGGCTGCGCGATCCCCCAAACGACCGCCATGGATGAATGGGTGGATGGATATGGCTGTACCCTTTAGATCGGGCGGTGGCTAACGTCACCAAGCCGTCATACTTAATGAACCAAAAACTAGATTTATTTTTTTGCCTTTATATAGTGAGGTTTAGGATTCGTACTTTGCAGTGAAGGGTTTAATTTTCACTCGTGCCTTGACTTTAGGGTTTGCGCCATGTAGGGCTTGCGCTGGCGCCCTCTCTAGGCGGTGAAAGTTGCGAATAAAAGCGCGAAAATTATGGCAACTCTGGTTAAAACGTAGATGGCAAAATTAACCCTAAAATAATTAAATTAGACCACTAAACAGCATACATCGGCAAAAAAATTTAGACTTGGCTCAGACTCACCCACGAAAGACACCTCACCCTTAGGGCTCACTAGAACTCAGACTCACTAAAGCTTTCCTTAGTGAGACTCACTCGGACTCAAGCTGACCAATGTAATAATCACTCAGACTCAAAGTGATCAATGTAATACTCACTTGGACTCAGGCTGACCAAAGTGTCACTCACTTGGACTCACTCAGACTCACAGCTCTAACCCCCGTATTCAGAAGTGCTTCTTGACTTGAACTTGACTTGAAACCGCCTTCAATGCAGCACGTTTGAAACGCGTCTGTGCGTCTGTGCTGCCTTGGAACCGACCAAAGACAACGCGTTCAAAACGCGTTTGTGCTGCACTGAAGTCGGTGGCAAGTGAAGTCAAGCAGTGTTTCTGAATACGGGGGTAAGTCTCAGTGAGTCTGAGTGAGTGCGTGAACGACAAAGTGTCGATTCTTTTTAACACCATTATCTCGCCTAATCGGGATTCTACTGATCTCGTATCTTCAACTACGGGCTATCAGGGAATGAAATACGCCAAGGAAATTTTTACAGAAAGCGATGCTGTACATGACGTGTTCATACAATACCTTTGTTTGAGAGATAGCGGTGGGCGTGGTGGGTCAAGAAACCTACTTCCCTCCGTAACACACGCATCAATTGAATTGAGCTGGATTCTGAAGCTAGGTAGATGTGACGAGAGGTCGGCGAAACAATGTGGAGCTCACTCAGAGTCAGTCTTGAAGTATGTTTTGCCTTTGGGGCCCACTCTGACTCACACTTATCAAAGTTTACCTCAGCCGGATTCACTATATTACTTAGACTCAACATAATATTACTCACCTGAACTAGTACAGACTCAGACTCACGGCTTGATGCGAGGACGGGTGAGTGTGAGTGAGTCAACTCACGAGTGCGTTTGTCGACCTATGCCTGCTAAAATTCTTCCATTTGTAATAAATTACATTACAATGTTCAGCTGGGCGAAAACAACTTCATGACATTAGCATTAATTTGGAGAAGCGATCAAATTACTTTGAAAGTATTTTAACGAAAGGTCATCGTTAGTGGACTAACTCATGCAGACTTTAACAACAGCACATGTGCATTAAAATACGAAAGACCTTTGTTGAACCTCTCACACTTGAAATTATGCCCTCAAATTAACCTGCCTTTATATTTTTTCTTTAATTTCTTACTCAATCTTTTATGCTGTCTAGGTGGCAGACATGCTAAGGTTTAGACAATATCGGAACTGGAATGAGTAATCGTCATGAGATTACACGCTTGTATATACTTCATCTCATTACGAAAATACCAGCCCACAAAAGTACTTTATCACATCACTCTTTGCAGGAAATAATAATTTGACTGCTGTAGTTTGAGTAATTTTTCAGAGACTCGCAATACTGCCCTATCATTATTGTGTAATTGTTGCTGTTATATATATATTTTTTATGTTTTGTGATGCCTCTGTTAGACGTATTCGAAGAAAGCGTTCGTTGGCTGCGATTCACCCACCTCATTTTCAAATTTTTCATCATTTTTCATCTGTTTGTTGCCTTTCCTCCGTATTCAACACTTCCCTGTATCAACTGCGTGCGTTCTAGGTCGATGTTATTTTGTTTGTTGCAAATTACGTATATGTCTCCGTGACACTGTGCACCACTAAATATTAAATTTTTACTCCCGAGTCTGAGCCTTTCACTGTCTCCACTTGAGCATGGAACGATTAACCGCTTGTCATGTGGCCGGCTGTCAACGACTTCTTGTCGACGGCGAATGAGTGACAGGCTGTGACAGTGGAATATATATACCTTTCTATTATTATCCCTTCTCCACCTTGTGTTGCGTGAAACATAGCATATACAGTGAGTACAATTATACTGTCGTCTTCCAAGTGCACGTATAGATCGAACGAATCTGTACGTGGGTTAATTCTGTGATAGCGTCTTTCTTTTTGTACAAGATATTTAAGTGTGCTTATTTTTCTGATATTTTTGCGTTTTTTCTATTACATCTCACTATTCGTATAAATTGTGAATCCGAAATATACGAGAGCGGAAATATCCTCGTCAAGTCGTATTACTTTAGCTTTCTGTCTGTGTGCCTGGCGTCAAGATATTGAAGAAAGCGAATGGAATTTAATGGTATCTCTAACGGGTCGAAGTGCATTCATTATTTTTGATGAATTTCGTTTTGGTTCTTTGTGATCGGTTTGTATGACAGTTCACCCAGGAATAACTCGTTATCCGCCTCCTGTTTTAACGAAATGCAATGAATATCAGCTCTGCTGGAAACCAACGGCTCATGGTGACTAGAAGAAATAGAATATATTCGACGAATAAATGCGTCAGAAGATTCGAGTCTGGCTTAGTTAGTGCTCTCTGTTTGGCCTCTTGAGCGCACACAGGAGTCAAGGACAGAGGGAGGTACGAAGACTCGGGCTGTAAGGTAACCTAAAATGAGGCACGGCTGTGGTAACAACCATTTTAGAGCCGTATGCTGAACGGTCTACAGGAGTTGTGTATGAGATTCCCCTGACGTGCGGCCAGTGGCATAAGATGCCTGAATGATCAAGCCAGGGAACACGAACAAAAATTTCAAAAGTGTAATTCAGCATGCCTGCGCACAGCTGTGATGACTGCGCTTCTGAACTACGGTTGCACGGAATTAAGATTTGGCCAGAAGCCAAGGCAAGATAGCTGCGCAGGGCGCGGGTTCGGATCCCGGCTGCGGCGGCTGCATTTCCGATGGAGGCGGAAATGTTGTAGGCCCGTGTGCTCAGATTTGGGTGCACGTTAAAGAACCCCAGGTGGTCTAAATTTCCGGAGCCCTCCACTACGGCGTCTCTCATAATCATATAGTGGTTTTGGGACGTTAAACCCCACATATCAATCAAGGCAAGATAGATGAGAGCTGTTTGGGGCCTACTGCTATAGAACGAAAAGTGGTGACTTTCCCAGGGATACATTCATTGGATCATTTGAATCCGAAAGATGTAGTTTTCGATAAGTGGATGCCCTACTAGGCTGGTGAGGGAATCTAGTTTTGGTTTCTGAGAAAAAAAGAAAAGTTACCACCCGTGTCGTCATACCGCCATCTGTCCTCATCTTTTGTGATCCGTTAAGATCTTAATCGTCAAATATGTTGAAGTATTTCAGTCACGTTGGTCATTTTTGTGTCTGCACTGCGCTACTCAGCACAAATAGACAGTGCGAACAGCAGATAAGACCAATGTAACACTTGCGACCATTCAATCGGGTAACACTTTACAAATGCTTTTGTCAAACTACAACTTGCAAAGCTCTTTCTTCGCTCGAGCCCACCGCCCCCTATTCCCTGAAAATGACAACTTCTTGACTTGTGGTGCTTGGACGGTTACTGTAACCAGCAGATCGCGAATCGACATAACTTGTGTACGAGAGATATCCTGCAAAATATTTAAACAACATTGACACATGATCCTCTTGTGCAACGTCCTTATAATTTTTGCTTGATTATCTCCAAATCATTTCTGGATGGTTTTTTGTCCTTAATAGTCATAAGAGAATTCTAACGTAGCCATTAGTGTGCCATACACTCCCTGAGAGGGTGGTATCTCCCACTCCAGATCCCAAGTATTAACTGTTAATGTACATACAGCGAGATCATTAAGCACTAAGATCCCAAGTATTCATTGTTAATGTACATACAGCGAGATCATTAAGCACTATTACTTATGACACAACACGTTCCCGCTGCCAGCTTCGGAATTAAGTAGGCCAGAGACATCGCATTACGTCTTCTGCATACACTGACGCACCATATAACACGGTCGTGATGAATAAAATTATTACTGACTGGAGTCTATTGTCCAAAAATGAATGATGGTTGTCAAGTCGAACTGGTGGCAGTGAATGCTGCTCAATGTCGTGCTGGCGAACCAACTCAGGGCTGTCCAGAGGGCCCGTGAGCCGGCAGAGGAGGGCAGCCTCTGTCATCTCGACGTGGGAGCATCCCGCAGGGCCCAGACTGATTTCTCAGGAATTCAATGAGAGTGCTTCGTACAATACACAGAAGAAACTTCTTCATGCAATTGTGACAGGCTGACAGGCGTCTTAATGTACATTTGCAGGAGCATAACCAAAAGGTACGAGAATGGACAGAAAGTTTTCTCGCAATTCACTGTGTGCAATGCGGCTGTGCTCCAGTATCCGGTGACGCACAATTTTAGCTGCAGGCTGTAGATGTAGATCCTAAGCTTGTGGCTCACATCCATCATGGGGGATTGGCCAAGAATCGGGTAGCTTAACAAAGAGGAATATATATATATATATATATATATATATATATATATATATATATATATATATATATATATATATATATATGCAGATCGTCACGACAGCACGCACATCATCATTGAAGCGGCCGCTATTGCTCGAGGCATTTGCATCCAAACCCTCAATCGTTTTTACTGACAAAAAAAAAAAAGATTACCTTAGTTCATCCGGTTACATAACCTGGATATACTCCGGTTGCTTTCTTGATGTCTTTTCGCGTTTTCTTGTTCTTTATTTTCATGTTTTATTTTTTTTGCTATTTTGGTGTCGCTTGGTTTTCTTTTCAAGTCTATTATCGTGCGCAAATGAATGAGCGGCCGGTGATGATGTGTACTGTCTTGTTTTTGTTTTTCCATGTTCGCGTTATAGTATTTCAGTTCGGAATCAGCGCTATAGTCCTCGTCGGTTTTTAGCCCTTGTGTTCACCACGCGCTGTTCATGTCGCCATGCTTAAAGACAGGGTTTTCAAATAAAAAAACAACAACGAAGCAATGCTTATGAGCGTGATTATGCGAATTCGGGAAGATTGAGAAGGCGAGGAAGACGAAGGAGCGTCCTGTAGTATTCCGGAGGGCATCTTTGGAATACTCGTGATGGTGTTCGGCAACCCCGAAATGAAGTCTGGCCCTCTAGTCCCGACCGACGCGGAGGGCAGACCGGTAGCTGTGGTCCCTTCGCAAGGTGGAGCCGATGTACACGGAGAGATACCCGAAGCAAACATGGCTGGGGAGGCGGACCCCCACCTCCCGACGGGCAAGTACTACTGACACCTTCCTCTTGCTTATCGCTTCGTTCACCGCGGCGATGGCGTAATGATAGAAGGAAGTATAGGATTGAGCGTGTTGGTACAACGTGATTATTGGTGCGTATCAGCGATAATGACGAGAGGGGGAAGAAGGGATGACATAGAGCGCTTATCTTCAACAGTTTATCTCCTGGGACACCGTTAACTGTGTAGTTACACACAATAGTGAAATGGTAATGCACGGAACGTGCTCATTCTAACACACGTGATTGCAAGGCAATATTTTGTGGGTGTGGCGTTGTCGCAAAACACAGAGATCGTACCATGCGCGAGCTTGTCGATGCAGAGATTACTTCCTTAAATAAATGGTTGTGACAGCATGCACTACGTTGCGCACTCTGATAAAGAAAATATGGAGTTAGTTGTAACAGCGTGCAAATGCGCACAAAGTGATTGCTTTGTAAAAAAAAAAGGAATTAAAAAGATAACTTACATTTTTTAGCGTTTGACTAATTTTTGACTGTTGAAAGCCCAGGGCTCTATGCCATCTGTCCGTACCCCCCTTGTCGTTTAAGCTAATACGCACTCTTAATCATAGTAATGATAGAGAATCTTCCTCTAAATACAGCAGCTACTAGCAAGATGGCAAGTTTGGACAGTAGGACTTATTCATAATTTTCACCTTGTTAGAGCACACCGAAAAACAATCCATCTGTTTTTCGGGGCGCTTCAACCAAATTCCAATTAGGAGTAACTAGGTCAGTATATTTTCCAGCGCCGTCATGCTGAAGTGTTTTTAAGGTGGAGCAGTAAGCTTAACACCATGCTCGATTTGTGGCATTCGTACGCTAGCAAAAAAAAAAAAAACACTTCATAACCCCTTCCGAGGAGGCGATGACGTCACGTGACAACGTCATAGATTGACCTCGTTTCTAGTTAAAAGGTGCGCCTATCGTGGAGGGATTGCAACTGGTGGTGCGATCCCGCAGACTGGGATTTCAGAAGTCTAATCTGAGATGGTACTGATTATCAGGAGACTAGAGTGGTCGCCAAATATCTTCAATTTGAAACACAGCACAAGAATACGACCATAACACGGAAAGGAAACAGACGACAATGCTTTCGTGCGTTCCCTTTGTGTTCTGGTCATGTTCTTGCGCTGCGTTCCATAATGCTGCACCAACAAGCCCACTTTTCGAAAGAAAGATTTTTAGTGCGCAGGGAACGTTTCAAAAAGTACAGAGATAGAACAGAGCGCACAATTACAATCATTTTGTTACACAGATAGCGGGAATATATATATACATTAAAGTGGGCGACGAGATGACACACACACACACAAAAATAAAAAAATGATGGCGCATGCACCAGAACATCTAATTCAAATCTTGAAATGGCATTTTAACTGAAAATATACTTGTATTCATTGCCCAACAGATTAACAGATGGGGCACTTACACGCTCGGTTCCTGCTTTGCGAATCAAAAACGCTTCATATATCTCACGTGCCCTCTTGTCTCTATATCTTGCCATTACTTGGCTTTCATCAAACTTGGAGTTGTGCCTACAATTGGCACCGTGACTTGCCAAAGTCGCTGCCCATTGATACGCGCATGAGATTTGCGTGCTTCCTAATACGATTATTCAGAAAGCGCTCCGTCTGACTGATGTAGTGTCGACCGCATGATAAAGAAATGAGATACACAACGCCTATAATACATTCCACGAACATTTCATTGCGCATACTGCTAATCAAGTTGAGGCGAAACGCGTCAAGGTAGGTTAAGCTAAATGTGTCGTCGCACACTTCGCTGGCATGCAGCGTACGCAACGTAATTTTCACGGCGTACGCAACTTCTCCGTATACGCTTAACTAAATGTAGAGAGCTTTAGAGTAGCGCACCGCGAGCCCTTGCGGTGCGGTCGCTGTTAGTGCGCATGCGTCGTAACGCGAGTCGGCGTTCGCGGACCACACGCAAAAAATCCGAAATTGCGTGCGGTGATGGCGGCCCGCATGTGGCCCGCAAGCGCTGGTTTCGAGGCTACGGTGTCGCTGCGATCGTGCCTTGCGGTTCGCAGCAGGGCCTATAACTCATATGGCACCCGATACGCCCGCAACGCCCGCAGTGCTTGCAAACGGTATTCTAAATCTCTCTAGTGTCTATTGTTTTGCGTTCCCGCTGGTATTCAAGCAACGTAAGAGCCGCTGCGCCTCTCCGCAGTCTTCGAGCAACAGGCGTCGGGGCCCTGTGTGGACGCAGCTTGTTGCCCGGCTTCCGGCGAGCACGACCTCGGCACCGGGCAGGCCTTGGTCAGCTTCCTCCTCATCGTGGTCACGGTCACCGTGGCCTGCATGCTCGTCGTACTGCTGAGCCGATACAGCCATGATTACCACACGGGCCTGCGCGCCCAGGCGCATCGTATGCCGCGCAACAATACCGGCTTGTCGCTACGGCGTCACTGAGTGAACCAATACAACGCGGGACGTTCGCACGCATTGCACTGAGCTTGCCTCGTTCTCGCATTATAAGTGCGTGTACATCTGCGCAGCGGCTGCTGTAGAATTTGGATTTGCTACTATTATCATATAGTCCACCAAACTGGAACATTGTATGTCTGTCAGGTGTGCTTGCCCCGCCGCGGTGGTCTAGTGGCTAAGGTACTCGGCTATACTGACCCGCAGGTCGCAGGTTCGAATCCCGGCTGCGGCGGCTGCATTTCCGATGGAGGCGGAAATGTTGTAGGCCCGTGTGCTCAGATTTGGGTGCACGTTAAAGAATCCCAGGTGGTCGAATTTTCCGGAGCCCTCCACTACGGCGTCTCTCATAATCATTTGGTGGCTTTGGGACGTTAAACCCCACATATCAATCAATCAGGTGTGCTTGCGTTAATATAGCTACAGTGAATATATGATGATACCCCTATGGGATATATGGTGATACATGCATGATCAAGTAACAGCAAGACCACAACATGACCACTACGTCCCTGATAACCGCTACGATGATGGCCACTGCGATGACTACTACGTGACCACTACGTTCCTGAGTCTCGCGAACACATGTTTCCACGCATTGTATTGATTCGATTGTTCTGGCATGTGTGTGTACTACGAGGAGCAGCTGCTATATCATTTGGGATAGTTACTAATCCCGTGTGTTCTACCAAATGGAGACAATTTTGTATGTTTGTAAGGCGTGCTTCTTTTGGTAGTTACAGTACATATTTGACAAGTATAGTAAAACCACTTGATTAAATATTATAACTATGTGTTGGCACTTGTAAGACAAGTATGAAAGAGAAAAAAAATCATTCGGGAGACGCTAGAGCTTCTTGTTGGGGAACGCTAGAGCTAAAGATGGTGAACTATGCCTGGGCAGGACAAGGCCAGAGGAAACTCTGGTGGAGGTCCGAAGCGATTCTGACGTGCAAATCGATCGTCCGATCCGGGTATAGGGGCGAAAGACCAATCGAACCATCTAGTAGCTGGTTCCCTCCGAAGTTTCCCTCAGTATAGCTGGCGCTCGATGGGAGAGCAGTCACACCTGGTAAAGCGAATGATTAGAGGCATTGGGGTCGAAACGTCCTCAACCTATTCTCAAACTTTCAATGGGTGTACGGGAGGCCTTCTGGGTTGAGGCCTCCCGCTGCGATGAGAGTGCCAAGTGGGCTACTTTTGGTAAGCAGAACTGGCGCTGTAATTCATATTTGGAGTCTTCCAGGGGCGTAGACAAATAATTTTCGGGCAGGGGGAGGTTCAGCCACACTTTATCTATGCACGTGTGTGCGTATGTGTGTGCGAGTTTTTATGTTTGCGTTATAAGGAAGTAAAACAGAAAATTTTGAGGGGTGGGGTCGACCCCGCCTCCACCTATGTTACGCCCCTGGAATATGCTATAGGTACCCACTAAGAGCCCGTAAGGTGATACCCGCATGTGCTACGTTGTTGGTGCTTTTATTATTCTTTGGGATTAGTTGGTTTTAAAGTCACGCGCTCATTGCCTAATACGCATCGAGTGGTGCACCGTGAGATAAATAACCTTCTGCCACGCAATATCAGAAGCGCAAAAGAGACTCGAAAAACGACAAACCACCACCCGTGATGTCGACAGACGGGGAGAATACAGTAACAATGGAAGGGAAGGTAGTCGGCACTGTTCAGGCGCACATTACATAACGTGTACACCAACTAGCCAGACTGCCAAGAAGTTTCTCGTGTTTGTGAGAAACTCTATGCCAACAGCATACGTTACTGATCCACCACAGCCAAGCGAGAACAGGAATGATTCGAAGACCAAAGGGAGATTCTGCTGCTGATGCAAGGCCTTGAAAACTAACTATGGTTGGTGGATAGGTCTTTGGTGACAGCAGTGAGCCATGGCTACCTGGACTGAAAGGGCGCACCGTTAAGCCTTTATGATGTTAAGTCAGTGATGCCGCACATATTTTTTTTTTACTACTTCACAACCTGAAACAACGTTTAGTGTTTCCAAACTGCCAAACTGCACAGAAGATTCAGAACGATGCGACAATAGACTGTCGTACCGTCCCAGGAAGTATAGAAGCGCGGAAGCTTCGGCTAGACTGTAACCTATTAAAAACATTAGTGTAAAAAAAAAAACAAAGACGAAAGAGTACTCTTTGTGTCTGCCCTTGTCTTCCGTCCTTGTTTTTTGGCACTTCAAAGTTTTTTCCAGAACGTGTTAAATAATGAAATAGTGGTGGTTGCTGGTGTACAATCTTTAAGATATTGCATAATAAGCACTATCGAGCTTACAGGAAACGTTAGGTACCCTCTTGAAGACACTTAGCAAGTATTATTAACAGCATCAGCAGTATTAGAGACATTAGAACTATATAATAGATAGTAGTTCAAGAAGCAGTAACAGCAGTAATATAGCATCGTTGGTCCAACCTCTTTTTTTGTATATACGATACTTGGAATGGGAATCAACGAACGATTCAGAAACTTTGCGAATCAAGTATGAACGGTATCCAGCAGTAAGTGATTCCCCTCAGTCACACTCGGAGATTTATAGTTGCAGTCAAGGCGACTTTACTTACCTGAAACGTTCTAAATAATTTATCAATTTATGTGGGGGATATCTAGGCAGTTTTTCCGCAATTAAACACCGAGTGTACTATATAGTTATTTTGGCAAATAATTTCCTTCCAGTAATGGAAAGGAAGAAGCACTGCTGTGCCTAATTACAGTACATAGCTGCGGAAGAAGGATGCCGATTGTGGGCGTCTTTGAAAAATTTAAGTTTTGCTAAATTTCAGAGCCGTTTCAGGAAGTCTAATTCAATTTCCCAGCAATCCTAAGTCAAACTCTCGGGATGGGTATGAGCTATACATGGAGGGAATCGCCATCATTAAAATTGTCTTACCCCCTCTATGAATGGAACGTGACAGCTACGAAAACGCATGTCATCCTCGGGAATTATTTTCAAAGCAGGGCAGCTCAGAGCCTGGTAGTACCGACGATAGTTACAGCGCGAGAACAAAGCGACGACACGGAGACAAGAAGGACACGAAGGACACGAGCGCGTCATACTATATACCAACTAGCCCAAGCTGCCACACTGGAAGTACCGCGTCCTTTTCACCCTACCAACAGTCTGATCCAGGGAAGTATACCACCTAACTGGTACCGGGTCCCACTCAAGTGTCGGATGAGCATTCTGCGGTTATGTATGCTGTTCCATGACATGTTGTCACTTTCTTAATTTTTAAGCGAAGCTCAGATGAGTTACAGAGTTCGGTCTTGTCGGCGGCAGGGTATACAACACACGAAAAAGCCGGCTCCGGTGAGTGTACAGCCGGAATCACACTTGTATGGTGCGCCCAGCCACCCACTGCAGCTGCCGTTTTCTGGAGAAATATGCAAATACTGACGCCGTAATGATAACCGAATGTGGTCCTACCACATGCTAGGCCCTTGTGCTATAATTCAAGTGCGAACGGAAGATTGCAGCTAACGTGAGGTAGAAGCTGCGGCCAACACTGTCGACAGCCACGCGCTCCACTGCTCTAGACAAGTGTGAGTCTGTCCGTACAAGGACACGGGGGTACAAAGTGGAGGACCCAAAAGGTGCGCCTGTCAATGTCTCTGCTGAAGCTCACTTTTGAAGAGACGTGCGTAGCGTGATTTCCCGGAGAGAGTCCATGACCTTCAAAGAAAGTACACGTCTCTCTTCTACGAGAGTAATACGTGGCAAGTCCGAGCTTTACAAGTCTCTTCTTGTTCTAAGGTGGCTGACGTCAATGGTCTTCTTGCATGAGAGCGTCAGCTGCCTCAACGTTGGATGTTTCAGAACAGTTGAGAATGCTATACACGTTTGAGATTGTCGACGTTTCAGAGCAGCCGAGAATGTGGGCAACTTGTTTGCAAGAACGACCAACTTGTGTTGGTTCTTGCACCTGTTCGCGCGTAACACTGGCGCGCTTGTGCAGAGCTGGAGCCATGCTGCCCACACGAATCTACGTCCACGGTGCCCCTCATTGCTCAGGCTCAACAAGACGAGTCACCTCTAGGAAGCGACAGGTGCATAGCCCTGTTGAACGTTCCTGGTGCCATGACGGCGCTGGCCATCGCCTGTGCCCTCGTCTTCTTGATCGCAAGCCTATTTTCCAGCCTCAAGGCCTACCTACCCAGGGTGACGCGTATGGTCGCAAAGTCTGCGGCACCCGTAACAAAATCACCATCGCTTACGTGGTACGGCCTGTACATATAGAGCTGAACAGGCTTATTTCAATCGACAGCAGAGTCTCTAAAGTCTGGTAATGTTGAATGGTTGTTATTTTATTCAAACAAATTTCTACGACATATGGTGTCATAGGCTAAGAAAATGAAAATGAAGTGATTGAAAAATGTCGCTCTCAAAGTAAGTTTTTTTGTATGTACAGGAAAAAATTTCAAGATGTAGGACAGTGATGATCAGCTTAAGATTTTCGACGCACACGAATAAGAAGTAAACAGTGTTACAAAAAATCATGCGACAAATCTACGCCGGACAAGTCTGGCCAATGGCCTTCGTGAGTATGAGTCAATCACTACTTGACGACAAAACAAAACAAGCCTGAAGGTTAATAGATAAGCAAACGTAGACTTGAACTACGTCATAGAAAAAAAAGCCAGAATCTGTGCAGCTGCGCACGGCAGAAAGTGAGTTATCGATAAAGAACTGATATGCTATCGTGTGATCGGCTACTGTTCATGTAATAGACGCTTGTGTGCGCGGCTCATAAGCGTCTATAACATGATCGTGCCAACCGAGGCAATGGAAGTTATTGCCTACACCGACGATCCGAATCGGGGTAGTGAAGGGTGTACAGAAACTAAACGAAGAAAGATTAGGGTGTAAGTGCATATTGAGCCATCGAACCTGGTTGTCCACCCATGTGCTTCATTCATGACGTAACAAAAGGTAACACTTGCAGTTTCTTCCTTCTGGGTTTCTGTGTTAGCGCTACGAGAAATACAAGTCAAACACTACGGTATGATTATGAAGGCTGCCAAAATGGAGGGCTTAGGAAGCCTAGACCATCTGGTGTTCGTTTACGTGCACCCAGAGCTACACATACACGGACCTCAAGCACTTACGTTCCATCGAAATGCGACCGCCGTTGTGGGAATTCAATCCCCCGACCATTGCGGGGCAGCCATATCCCGAGGCAAGTCCTGTGGGTTCGTATTAACAGCTCAAACGCAATGATTCAAACAAATAGACTCGTGTGCCTTTCGTGGACATGCCCGAAGATTAAGCTTGATACTTCCGGAGGCCTCTCTTAAGTATACAAGCTTAGCATCATCAAGGTTATCTCACCGTCATTTCTGTATGTACTGCCAAGTTTTTCAAAGCCAGCGTTGGGAACCTTATTCAAATACGTCCGAGTACGCATCTCGTTTCCTTGACTGATTGATATGTGGGGTTTAACGTCCCAAAACCACCACATGGTTATGAGAGACGCCGTAGTGGAGGGCTCCGGAAATTTCGACCACCTGGGGTTCTTTAACGTGCACCCAAATCTGACCACACAGGCCTACTACATTTCCGCCTCCATCGGAAATGCAGCCGCCGCAGCCGGGATTCAAACCTGCGACCTGCGGGTCAGCAGCCGAGCACCTTATCCACTGGACCACCACGGCGGGGCGGCATCACGTTTCCTTGGAAGAACTGTACCTACCCTAATAGCGGTAGCACGTCACATTTGTACTTGTGTAAAAGCGCACTATCACCAAGGGCGGCACATCTCATCACGGTGGACTTTCGCGGCACATTTAATCGGGGTCATTGGCCGAGTTTTAACCATGTAGGTTTCCGCGTGGTTGATGCCATAACCATATTTCGATTTAAATTGTGTCCCAAGAAGCCTCACCCATTTGTCGATACACTGTCGAAGGTTAGGCTAATCATAATTGGCGGAGAGCGTGGGCTCAAAACAAAAACTGAGCGAAAGACACAAAACAAGCGCTCACAAGGTAATCACGAATTCGTACGAGCTAGCCTATAGTTTCCTGCTTTGTTAAGCTGATAATTCGTGTGCGCCTTCCGTTCAAGCCACAGGCGCAAGACTTGGGCATTTCGTGGTTGTGTAAGAGATAACTAAAACAATCAGTTCGTGTGCAAGCTTGTCACGACGTGACAATGCTTGTGACAGATAAACATTTGAAGCAAGTATTTGGCAATCTCAAGCAGGAATGCTGTCGGCGAAAGCCTCAAGTGTAGCAGTGATAATAGCCACTTCAAAATATGTACATGTCAGCACAGTGCGCATAAATAACAGAATACTCGGAAATTGTTCGCTTGCATCGCAGCAGAGAATATTTTTAGACACAGATGCTCACTTAATCACTTCACCGGAGGACTGAAGACTACCCGAAGAATCTTCACGAATAGGCTTCGACGAAATTCAGCGGTAACCAGCTGCACGAATTGTATTTTATTTATTTCTCGAACCCAATATCCGACTGTACGCTGACAAGTTACTTATCCAGCCTTCAAACAGGAAAAGACGCAATAATTACTTCCCCGTTCGAAAAATACACTTAGGAAGACGAGCGACACCCTTCCGATTCGCAGATAAACGGGACCTCGTTGCAACCGAGAGTGTGCGCACTTCTCAGCCAGTACCACCCGAAATTTATTGCTACTTTTGACCCAGGAAGCAACGGGACGGAGGAAACACAAAGAAAAAAAAAACACTACTAAGCCCGCTATACTTTGCGTTTTGGCTTCCCGACAGGTATGCACGCTCCTATAGCGTAGCTTTCCGCTTCGATTCTCGCGACTCCACGGTGACTAGAAGAGCTAGGAGAATTCCTCTTTCATTGTTGCGATTGCATCTGATCGCCGTTACGGGCACGCATGCAAACAGACCGCAATCGGACCCGGATGCGAGCGCCTATACCAGTGAGAAAAAAAAAACCAACAACAAAGGACCATATGCGGACTTTTCACTCGCGGAGAGAGGTTTAAAGTTTCGGTTCGGCAGTTGCGTGCACTGCGGCGGAAGCTGGGAGGCTCGTTCGACGTTCGCCACCCCCTTTGAGATGCGACGTGCACGTGGACACTATCGTAACAAGAGTTCGAGGAGGGGGTGGTTTAAGTTTGCAAGCTTAATATATGAACGAGCTCTCGCAAAAAAAAGTCGCTCCGCCCCGTCACAGACATACGTTGGTGTGGATTGATTGATTGTTTGATTGATCGATTGATTGATTGATTGATTTATTGATATGTAGGGTTTAACGTCCCAAAACCATCATATTATTATAAGAGACACCGTAGCGGAGGGCTCCGGAAGTTTTGACCACCTTGGGTTCCTTAAAGTGCACCTAAATCAGAGCACACGGGCCTGCCGTGTGCTCAGATTACACGGGCCTACAGCATTTTCGCCTCCATCGAAAATACAGCCGCTACGTCGGTATGGAATATGTAATACTTGTTAGGGAGACGCGTTCACGAACAAGGCGCGATTATCATGAACGTCGCTGTCGTCGCCACCTCAGCCAATGGGCAAAGCCACATTTTTGATGTCACAAAGACAATTCAATTTCTCACGCCAGCTTTTACAAATACAATCAGTATCGGCTCACGCATGTCTGGCGATTCTACAACATGCCGCTGCGCCTGCGTAACTGAGGATTAGACATAAAGTTGTGCACAAGTGTTTTAAATCTCTTTTGTTCGCAAACGTGTCAGCCACATTCCTGATGTGGCTCGGACAGGCGTGAAGTCAACCTGCATAGTGCTCATGTTCATAGAACGTCACTTTCACGGTGATTTGGGTTATGTCACAGTCACATGATCATCAGCGGCTGAGAAAAGCGTATTTTATTCTTAAATCATGCAGGACAATTACAATCAACTCAGGACGTTTTTTTTTTCACGAAAAAAAAAAGAAACTCAACAAGAATGTCAACTAAGATCATTGGTTAGATTCAGATGGTCAATTACTAAAATAATACCAGTCAGAAATTGGGAATGCGGTGTTTCTCCGTAAAAACATAAAAAGAACAGCCAACTCGACCGCAGACGAGTTCTGTGTGTTTGAAGTATTTCACAACCATTTGTACCGCTATACGATATCGCACATGCTCTCACAGCTGGCAAAGTGGGTGTAGTATTCCGGAAGCGGCTTCACTATCGCCTCTTGGAATGAAAGCGACAAGGGAGCGTTAGCATCAGGAATAGCTGCACGTGAAATCTACGTTGGTAGAGGATAAATACACAATTTTTTTCCCTAGGCGGAAGCAAACGTGACCGAGAAGTACGCAGGGTACTGCACCGAAGAGTCGAACCGTAAAATGACTCGCTTGGAAGTTAAGCCCGGCTAATCAACCCGAATCGGCGATCTTTTCGGGCATTATGCAAATTTGTCCTTTCATTTCGTCATTGTGTCCACGCGGGCGAAAGCGAGGATTGGGGCTTCGGAATTTCACAGAGGCAGATAAAGCTGACCTGACTTCGTTAGAGGGTATACCACGGTGGTGTAACACAAACCGCGAAACCCGAAGTAAGAGTGCGTGTATATAAGGAACCACCGTGTCCATGCCAGATCACACAGTTCTCCGGGACCAGTGGATACCGCAAGCATTCTCACTATGAACTCTCTGGTAAGGCAGCCCACTCCTCGGTTCTTAACGTTGCTTTGAGCCAGATGTGCGTATACTGCTTTTACTTGTCGTAACCGAGGATAGAACTTCATGCATTAAGCTGCAGAGACAGGTAACTTGCTTACTACGACAGTTGCCAGAACTGCCGCGTAATTAGCCGAAGTTTCCCAACTTTAACGCGTCGGTCGTCACACGAACCGCTAAGGCGTAAACTACAAACTCGAACGTTTTCTTTCCTTAGCGTTATGTCACGAAACTCAAGCGGGAATCTGCTGTAGCTAAGCCTGCAGGCGTCGTCCTCAAAGCAAAGCCGACATGAATCACATTATGTGGCAATGTAGAAACTGTTTCTCTACCCTTAACCATTGTAAAGTTTTCAGTGGCGAGGAGCTACGCATGGCAGCATATCGCATCTGCGGTATGCTGCCATGTGCAGCTACATTTCTGATTTTAGGGGGCTCTTCTAAAGAGGAATGATCTCTTCGAGCAACGCTTCCTAGGAGGCATTGGTTAGAGAGGTATGAACGAGTAGGAAGACCTCCTTCACATTCTTTTCGCACACAAGTTAGCTTTAAAATTTTCTATTTTTCCCTGTCTTGTGCACACATCCTCACGCGAAAAGCCCAGAAGAGGTATTCGTATACTTTCGGAAGCGATCTTTTTTGTCGGTCAAGGTATTTGGCAAACGTATAGGGTTCAGCGACATGATTGGCCGAAGCTTTTCCTTACGAACGATTCTTCTTCTTGTAGGATTCTTGAATTCGAGCACTATGCCCTTTTGCAAAAAAAAGTTAGTTCGTACCATCACTTTGTCACTGCTTAGTACCGCGGGCTACCAGTATGCGGCCCATCTTTTTTTTTTGTATATGGTAATTACAATTGTATCCTTCAGACAGCGCATACACGGCAGCAGTTCTCAAAGTTGACAAGGCTCTTAGTGACACCAGAATTGGCTGGTTATTACAAGCTTTCAAATGGGGACCCTACTCCATTCCGCATATATAGCTTTCCAATAACTCCATCAAAAGCTAAAGCTATCGGAATTCACAAAACGGGCTTATTTCATGCTTCTTAAAAACTTTGCCTGAGCTTCATCTGCACTGCATCTTCAATATACCTTGAAGCCTTTGTGCAGCGTTTCTGAACATAATCACGATTGCTTTCGCATGGCACCACCGAGACAACTGCATTCACACAACACGGCTGTCAAAGCACCCGTAACAGCAGGTTCCTGTACACTGCCTTCACTTGAACATTTAAATGACCGGAGAAGAACGCTTTTGCTATTTCTTATTTGTGTAGTTTCGTTGTTTACTGACTGGATTTACACTATAACATTCCACAGCTGCTTTTATGAACACTAACCATGTCTTCGTGCTTGCTTCGGTGTTTGCCGCAGGCTGCCCTCCTCCTAGGCTCCTCTCTGGTGGTTTGCGCCATGGCCGGTGGTCTTGGATACGGAGGTGGCCTAGGTTACGGCGGAGGCTACGGAGGTGGCCTAGGTTACGGCGGAGGTCTCGGAGCCGGAGGAGGAGGAGTTGGAGTTGGAAGCAGCGTGGTCTTGCTCAGAGGAGGCCCCGGATTCGCCAAGACTGTTGCTGGACCGGCGTTCCTCATCAGGACGGTGCACCACGTTAACAAGGTTCACGGTGGAGGCGCTATTGTGGCTCACAGCGGTGTCGGAGGCGTCGGCGGTGGTCTCGGTTATGGTGGAGGATACGGTGGTGGCCTTGGATATGGTGGTGGTCTTGGATTTGGAGGTGGCCTTAAGTATGGTGGATATGGCTACAAGGGCTAGGTAAGGCGTCCACTTCACGTGCACCCTGAGGCCGGAATCCAGTGGTGATATCGACGGTGACGAAAAGCTTCCCACAGAGACTTTCTTTCCAAAGCGCAGCTTTTTTGGACAATTGTTCTCTCCGCGAAAAGGCAACGACAATGTGAATGGTTGAATCATTCGATACATTCACTTTTCACGTTTTTTGTTCTGCCTCTTGACCTATCCGCGGCATTGCTGTCATTGCTCGTCAACAAGAAGAACATTGTGACTGATCATGAAGCGAATGTGGAAGCAGCAGCGGATTCATGGCTCAACCACACCATACGCCAACTTAGTCGCTTCGAGCAGCCGCAGAAGATCGAAGGATTCTGGATTCAGCACTCAGCCAATACGGCGCAGTTATCGTTACTGCGCACTGTACATAGCTATAACATCACATGAAGTCACAGATTCAGGGTGTGCAACAACTAATAAAGAAAGTACTGGTAAATATCCAGTTGTCTCTACTTTACATTCGTGTTCTCCTTATGTTTTAGAATCGTGCCCATTGACTTTATAGCTGTGGTCTGTGCGACTTTACCGTCTTTTTTCTGGCTTTTATGTAAGATATAAGCACGCCAAACACGGTCATTTCTGAGCGTTTTCAGGGACACTTCACATAGCTTTGCAATAGTCTGTTAGTTGAGTGCAGTTGTACAGCAATTGTGTTAACACATGGTGTAAAAGCAAGAAGGTAGCCTACAACTCCCTGAAGCGCACATTCGAGGCATCTGGCTATATTCATCGGTTACGCTGAAGATAACATTCACCTGCAAGTTGAAGAGCCCCAGATGGTAGAAACTTTATGAGCCCCCTACTAAGGGATCTCTCATAATCATATAGTGATTTTGAGACGTAATGCCCCAGATATTATTGATTTCACGCGTAGCTGACCCCGGAACAATATCGTTTGTTGAAATGTGGACAACAATAACTGAACTTCAGCGGGTTGGTTCATCGTTCGCACAGCTATAGCTGCTAGTTGCGTTATGGATCGTGAGTGCGCCAGTGTTGCTGGACTCTCAGGCTACTCGAGTGTTTATAAAAGTAACCAGCCATATATTAAGCGCTCGACTAAATGCGAATGCGCTAACGTTTCACCAGCTTATTTGTGAGCGCACAAGGGCTAACCCGCATAACGCAGAATATGAACGGAAGTTGGGTGTCATGTTCCTTTTGATTTATTGAATGATTGATTGATTGATATATGCGGCTTAACATCCAAAAACCGCCATATGATCATGACAAACGCCTTAGTGGAAGGCTTCGGAAATGCTGGCCACCTGGGGTTCCTTAACGAGAATCCTTATTCGAGCACACGGGCCTACAGCATTCTCGCCTCCACCGAAGATGCAGCCACCGCCGCCGGGATTCGATCCCGTGACCTGCGGGTCAACGTGGCCTTTATAGGTGAGGGCTACTTTAGGGGTAGTCTTGTCAATCCACCTCTCTCATGTAATGGGATCATGCTCTCAGTAAAATGCTGAATGCAGAATCGCGGGTTGGCAAAGTTGGTGGATGTTCATCGTAGAATATTTTACAGCGCAACGTTTCGATACGAACAGTGAAGGGACGCGGCGCTGAACTCACAACAGGAATTCATTTGGAAAAGGAAGGAACATGTACAGGAAACATTCGCTCATCAAAACTGTGCGCATGTGCACAAGTAGTACAACACCACATGATTCAAGACATGTCAAACGCCCCGCCGCGGTGGTCTAGTGGCTAAGGTACTCGGCTGCTGACCCGCAGGGCGCGGGTTCGAATCCCGGCTGCGGCGGCTGCATTTCCGATGGAGGCGGAAATGTTGTAGGCCCGTGTGCTCAGATTTGGGTGCACGTTAAAGAACCCCAGGTGGTCGAAATTTCCGGAGCCCTCCACTATGGCGTCTCTCATAATCATGTGGTGGTTTTGGGACGTTAAACCCCACATATCAATCAATCAATCAATCAATCAATCAATCAATCAATCAATCAATCAATCAAGACATGTCGAACAGGTAGTCGTATTCTTCATCTAAAAGAATGATAGATGGATGACTTATGCACTTGTTATTCGATCTAATGAAAAATGCTTCGGCTATTTCACGCGTGCGCTGATCGACATTTCTATATTTGATCGCCCTTTTCTGTAAGCGGGGTTGCTGGGCACACACCCACATGACCTACAATCAGCTGCCAAATGAGACCTGATTGCAGCACCTGATAGCGTCAGTTCATGCTATCACATTGGTAGGTGCCGGTTTAGGCAACGCCTTGTTTGGCCTACGCATTCGCAGCCGCAACGCAGTGGAATGGCATAGACCACAGCAGTAGCGCGAGGCGCATATCGGTGGACCTGATTGGACACAGATTTGTTTTCTTTCACTGCCTGCTGGCATAACGCCCTATTCTCCAAATCACACACATTATCCACTTCAGTAGGAGCTTACAGCACGTTTACGCCATAACGGGTACCAACGTTCATCAAACCATGCGTGGTTTCGTGTATGCAGGCGAGCTTGTTTGAAAGGAGGAGCGGCAACGTGCTTTCGAACATGGCGCGCTGTCTGCTCTACTGGCAATGATGCTGCAATCTTGATAGCGAAAATGAGGCGCACGTAATGCGCATCATTCGGCGTCTAGCTGCTATAAGCACCCGCGTGATGGTTCCGAAGAACCAATGGTTCCGATGGTTCCGTCTGGGCACTTTCCAACAAAAATCGATTGCCTCACTATTTTTTTTTTTTTGAGCGGGCGTCGGGTCTTTGATATGAATAAAAAAGAGATATTTTGTTGTGTACACCAGGACACTTCTTTAAGAAATGGTCACCGTAATGTTGTTACGGAAGTACCAAAGGCTTTCCCGACAACATCTATTGGTCACCACCACCTCCTTTCTCAAGCGAAGTAAAAAAAAAATTAAATAAAATATGTTGAAGGAATGGAAGCCTCGAAAGAGAAAATGCGTGCCTGCAGTACCACATGCCGCATTAGTGACGTTGATGGTTACACAAATAAACGGGGCAAATAAACATAAACTTTAGAATACCTATTGTTTTGAAAATATAATAACTCTGACCTGTATTAGGTCTGACCTGTACAGCTACTACCTCTGTTAGATTTCGGGGTCTATGGACAGGACCACCAGCAGCAAGTAAGACTGACGGGAAGCTGATAAGAAGGCGTCAATGTTGAAGCAATACTTGCGCGAAAAAAAGAAAAGAAAACAGAATACTGCGGTAGGTCTCGAATGACTGACTTGCAATTCACATGGAACACCGCAAAATGCCTTTCCCGTCAATGTGAGGTGACCCTCACAAGCTTTCGCTGTAGGATTCCTCTGTTAAATTTTTATCTCAACAAATCAGGATTTTCATTAACTAACCTATGTGTAGTTTGCAATGAACCGGAAACAATAGATCACTTTCTTCTCACATGCCGCTGATTCGCCTCACTGCGCCAAATAATTCTTGAAAGACCGATTGGTATGCTCGGATTGCCAGTCAATACATCCACCCTATCATCGTTTGGAGCCAGTCAGTTGGGTGTGGGCCGCAGTGCTATTCTGTCAGCGCTACATAAATTCATTCAGGCAACCGGAAGGATACGCTGCTAGTGGTACTGCCAGATATATCCAATTCTTTCTCCCCCTTCCTCATTCTTGTTAATTTGTTTTATATATTCTGGTTTATCGCATTCTCCTGCAATTCTTCACGTTTTTTCAAAGGAACATTATTATTGTTCCTATCTAATTTCACTTTATTTTTTTTTAGCAAGCGTTGTAAAAAATGATCTATTATGAGGTACAGTGTGGCCAATCCCCCATGTGGGTATGAGCCAAGATCTCCTAGGAGACAAGACAAGACAAGACTGACCTCACCCATCCTGTATGAGCCGCGCAAACTAACTACGTCACAGCTGCCAATCGATTTGGAGGGTTTAACAAGCCGGCTTTGTATTGCTGTCACACTGAACGTAACTGACATTTTTCTTTATTTTTACGTCTCGTAACTTTAACAACTTCAATTGTTCTCTCTAGACGTAACGCTAGACACCCTAACTATTCAAGCAAAGAGCCTAACCGGAAAAGTGCATGACGTAACTTCCGTGCGGCACAGCAGCCATTCCTGTGTGGCGGTGGCTCGTGCGCCGCGTGGCGCAGCAGTCTCTGTATGTAATAAGTTATAATAATATGTAATAAGAGAGGAAAGAAGAGAAAAGTGAGCCCCGTAACTGCCTGCATCATAGTGCGAAACCTCAACAGTGGCTCACGAAGAATGTGTGTAAGGAGAGATAAAAATGGATAGGGAAGATTAAAAGGGATGTAATAGAGATGAGGACACTCACATACAGAAGTAAAGAGAAGATAGAGAAAGAAGGACACAATCGAAAAAGTCTGACCGAGGACGGGGCACCGCTCAGCGAGAGCTACACGGCGTCAGGAGATGGCAGAGGGCGAGTCGGTCGAACAGAGCTGCGCTGTCGTCGGAGATCGCGAGGGCACAACCGGTCGGAACGGAATCCAGCGAGCGAGGCCCAGCAGTCTCTGCCAATCAACATTTCTGATAGAGGTTCTCTGCCAATCAAAATTTGTGATAAGGTTCATAACATTTTAGCAAAACAGAGCGGCATCTGGATCGTGTCCTGTATAAGCCATCTTTTAGGCGATTAATACATCACAAATCTCGACAGGCTTCTCAAATAGCAACCTGAACGCCAGGCGCCACGAACGGCGTCAGATTCTGATCTCAGCCGCAATAGGTGCACGAATGTAGATTTTTGAAAATTTTTCTCTACTTTTTTTTTCTTTTTCCCCGTCTGCACGGCTGCTGCTGGGGAACTTCCCAACGAATGTCGATTGCATCTCTGGTGTTTTTGAGTTGGCGTCCTCCGGTACAAGTTAGCGCAGCCTAGTCATAGTTTTGTTGTATACTTTTTTTAAATTGCTCGCCTTATTGTGATTGTCCAAGTGTAGCAAACTTATTCGCAATAATAGTCCCCGTCTACCACCACCCCCTTTTTTCAAGCAAAAGAAAAGTAGGTGTCAGGCATGACAACCTTAAACAAGAAAAACGCGCGGCTGTAGTCACCCATACTGACTTCGTCGGTAACAGAGGTATAAATTGGGAACATAAACAACAATACGAACAAACCATGAAGAAAAAAAGTACATCCTGAATGAAAGGATATATTCTCATCGGAAATATCAGATAACAACTTAACGCAACACCTGGCATCTTGAAAAAAAAAAAAAACTCTCTTGGGGAGATCTACAAACCAGGATTCTCGATACATTCACAAGCGTCGCGAAGGAGAACGCGGTCCGTTTGAAACTGTTTGAAGCTATCAAGAAAAAAAAGTGTTGTTTTTCAAGAAAAAGTAGACGATAGCAACAAATAAAGTTTGATACGAAGGAAAGGCAGCAGCAAATTTTCTGAATCCCATCTCGTACAACTCAAGAGAACACTGCTTAATATGCTACGTGCAATTGAGACACCAAAGTAGTTTTCATGCTGCCGGATTCCAAAGAGCGAAAGCTAAGTATTATATTAGATTTCTGGGGCTTCTATCTCTTTATGCGAAATCAATTTTTGCGATAAGGGATCACAAAACTGCTTCGAAAGTGAACAGCTTCTGCACAGGTTCCTGCATTAGTAGTCGTTCAAGCGATCGTTATTTGGCAGATCACGACAGGCTTCTTAGTTGCCGCAGGACAAAAAAATGCCATCGCTGTTTTTTTTCTTCTTAAGACTTATGGTAATAACATAACGCTATTTATCTTGCACTAAATATTAAGAAGCACCTTTTCCCCACTGAAGATTTTTCGCTAATCTTCGCATAAGGTGAAACGATGTCCGCCGATGGCCATTTTTACGGTGAATGCCGCTTGCAGGAAATCTTGAGATCTTCATGCAGCCTATCAATTTGCCTAGAGAATCATCTGCTCTGAACACCACCGACAATTACGTCGAGAATTGAAAACTTTTATTTACAGGCTGGCAAGTGTCAAATGCTAAGTTTTCAAGTAGGCACCGTGACTTCTTTACCAACTATAAACACCAGCGTTATTTACGCGTTGGTAAAGACTGCGCTTCGAGATAAACTAGCTGGGTTCCGGATGTCTTCGAGGCCGTACTCATTTCGGAAAAGCTGTTCTGCTTCTCAAGAAGATGGCAGCACAGCTCAGGCAGTCTTGGTTAACTCGAACTTTGTGCGATTTGTTTATCACGTAAAGCATGCGCTTCAAGATCAACTATCTTGGTGTTTTAAGTCTTTGGGCTATACATGTCTCAGCAGAGCTGTTCTACTTTGCTAGAGGATGGCAGCACCCCTCAGGCAGTATTGCTCGTTTTTCAATTTAGCGGGTTATTATCAGTATGACCTGCTCAATCGATAAAGCATGCGCCTCGAGATGAACTATCTTTGGGTTGAACATCTTCAAGGCCATACACGTCTCGAAAGAACTCTTCTACTCTACGAGAAGATGGCAGCACCTATCAGGCAATTTTGCGGATTTCGAACACGGCGCGTTATTCGGAAATCGGTGCGGTCTGCTCAGTCGGTAAAGTGTGCGCTTCGAAATCAATTAGCACCAAAAAACCTATAAACATTCATTCGGGAGTCCACCGGCTACAGTGCTGTGTCAGAGTGTCAAAAAAAAAAAAAAAACTACAGCGAATTCTCCAAAACCACCGTGAGTGTACTTATCGCGACTAAAAGCAGATACAGCGCTATGCGTGAAGCCTGGTGTCTACAGTGAAGATATTTGAATCATTGCTGGCTCAGCAGCTGACACTAAGTTCAAAATAAAGAGCCGAATTCAACATAAGACCCGCCAAAAGAGTGCTGCGATCTTCCAGCAAAGTAGAACAGTTCTTCCGAGACGTGTATGGCCTCGAAGACTTCCAGAATTCAGATAGTTAATCACGAAGCGCATGCTTTGTCGGTTAAGCAGATCAAACCAAGTTCAATGTAACGCAAGAAGTTCAATATAACAAAGTAGGCTTTGAAGTACTGTCACATTCTCGCATGGTAGAACAGTTCTTCTGAAGCATGTAAGGCCTCGAAGACTTCCAGCACCCATATATCATTGATCTCAAAGCGCGTGCTTTACCGACTAAGCATATCACACTTAGTTCAAGATAAGGCGCCGAGTTCGAAATAAGCGAGACTGCCTGAGGAGTGCTGCCACTCTTGCAAAGTAGAACAGTTCTTTGACACGGGTATGGCCTCGAAGACTTCCAGCATTCAGATAGTTCATCTCGACGCGCATGCTTTACCGATTGAAGAGATCGCACCGAGTTCAAAATAAGGCGCCGAGTTCGAATTAAGCGAGACTGCCTGAGAATTGCTGCCATCTTCTTGCAAAGTAGAACAGTTCTTCCGAAACGGGTTTGGCCTCGAAGACATACAGCACCCAGATAGGTTATCTCGGGGTGCATTCTTTACCACTTTGCGTGGTAGGCTTGCAGTGTCTGCGTTGCATTCACGAATTTAGTATTTGCGTGGCAATAAATAATGGAAAGCAACAGTTTGGCTTGTTCAAAGTTTGAGGCCCGGCCTATACTGGCTTCCTTATGTGGTCCCGCGTTTTCATTCGCTTTTTTTAGTCTTCGTACTCACGTAAATACAGCTGGTGCTTATACTTTCAGGTATAAGATAGATAATCTCAAAGCGCTTGGTTTACCGGTTGACCAGATCGCACCGTGTTCAATATAAAGCGCCGAGTTCTGAAGGTTCGAAATTAGCAAGACTGCCTGAGGAGTGCTGCCATCTTCTTGCAAAGTAGAGCAGTTCTTCTGAGACGGGTATGGCCTCAAAGATTTCCAGGAACAAGATAGTTGATCTTGACGCACATGCTTAACCAATATGTGAAGAAGGTTCGAAGTGCCTGAGCTGCCATTCACGAATTTCGAATGCGCGAAGACTTAAATAATGTTGGCAAGGGCATGGCATGTTCAATTCCAAAGCCCGGTTTTATTGGCTTGCTTTGTAGTCCCCCTTTATCATTTACTGCAGCCATGATTTTCTGCTCCCATATATAACGCTTGCATTTATAGCTGTGCGACAATTCAGGATACGTATTTAAAGATTGTTGTTTATGCACTTGCCTGCCTATCAATAAAATGTTTGCTTATCCTCTAAGTTGTCAATGCTCTTTAGGAACAAACGATTTCCTAGGCCCATTCATTTCCTCTACGAGGATGCCTACGATTTCTGGAAGTGAATTTCACAGTAAAATAATTGCGTACCCTTAACTTGGTCTTTAATGTTGAGCGCGTTAGCGAAATTCTGTTCATTTTGCGTACTTCGAACCCTAATGCCATACACGTCTCAGCACCTTTTCGAACACTCTATGCATCAACTACATGGCCTTAAAGGAATAGGCACACTAAGGGGTGTGCATTTTGTAATGGTTGACCGGCATTAACCGCAAAATCATTATAATCACAAGTCCTGAGGCAGAATCTGCAGAAATTCGTGTTGTATTGCGAAGTATAATACAGGATGCGTGTGTTTTAAAAGAAGAATCCCATTCGCTGCATTTCAGTGCAGAGGAAGTTGTTTTGACTTCATTCATGAGCAGAAGCGTGGCTGTGTGGTAGAGCATTCTCTTGTGGCTCTAGTGTCCCAGTATCGATCCGCACCCTGACTCAGATGACCCGGCTTCGATCTCTGCTATGTCCTAGGATTTTTTATTATCTGTTTTATTTACATCTTTGTATATTTCTAGGTCACGTCCAAGATGATGATGTTTCACCCACAATGAACGAGACTGACTCCGACGACAGAATTTCTGCGAAGCTATCTCTTTTTAGCCCTACCCCGAACAAATAGACCCCCGCGGACATGGTTTAAAATTCGTGAGTGATATCGCGAAAGTTTCAGTAAGAAAATGATCAAATTTACGGAAAAAGTTACGATAGAACATTTAGTTCAACATGAATTGCTTCATTTATGAACACATTAGCTATTACACACAAAAAAAAAACGATAACTTAGGCAGATCGATGACATTTCTTGTTCAGGTAGCTACTGGAAAGCCTGGTTAGCCGAATATACATCGCCTGAACGAGGACTTATGAAGGATAGGATCCCCATGCCATTTTGTTTTGTTACATTGTTATCATCCAATATCTCAAAGGTTGAATCCACTTAAACGGAAGTATAATACAGGACAGGGCTTCACTTTATGGAGAATGGCAGCATGAAAACTGCTCCGGTCTCTGGATCTGGCGTATTCTATGAAACCAGTGTCTTCTTGAGTTACGTGGGATGGGTATTACAAGATTTGGCTGACGCCTTTACTTCGTACACCATGGGACTCTGTTGCAATGTTCAATTCTTCCTGAAAGAGCGCCACATTTTGCTTAGTGAGCTGCAAACGCGTTTCAAACAAGGCTTCGGAATGTACATAGCAATCTCGTGTGACGAAAGCCAACGATTTTTTTCTTTGTGATGCACAGTAAAGTGAAAACTATATTGATATTTCCAATAAAGTAGGCATCCTAAAGCTTATGTTCCTTGTCCTGTTCGTTCAAGTAACCCTCGACGTCGAGGCATGCGTAACGGCAGGTACACGTTTTCCTCTCCAAGGTTTCCATCCCTGCAACATATTTTGTTACTTCGCTTGTGGAAGGTGGTGGTAATGACCTCTGGCCATTCTCGCGAAACGCTTTGCTGCACTTCCGTATCCACATTAAGGTGACCATTTCTTAAGTGGGTGTGCCGATGTATACAACGAAAATACCCCTGTGCTACCATTATCGAGGGCCAATGCCGGTTCCAAGGAAAGAGCAAAACAAATGACATATGTCGCGATGTCACCAAACGACAGTGGTGCAGAAAAAAAAAGAAAAATAAAGTGGAAACTTATTTTGCCAAATGATCGTGCAGGTGCTTATCGCTTCTAGACGCAGTTGCCAGATAGTTGATCTTGAAGCGCCTGCTTTACCACCATGCGTAGTCGGGTTGCAGCGTCTGCGTTGCCACACCCGAGTTTTCCATCCGGGTGGCCGTATGTTATAGTAAGCAAGGGCTTTGTTTGTTCAAGTACAAAGCTCTGTTTTCGCTGGCTTGCTTTGTAGTCCTACGTTTTCATCGAGTGCGCTTCAGTCTTCGTGCTCACATAAATAACGCTGGTATTTATAGTCTGAAGACTAATCAGAGTGCATACTTGAAAACGATTTATTTGAAACCTGTCAGCCTATAAATCAAATGCTTTATTTCTCGACGTACTATCGTGAGCAATATGAGCCTGAACACACGAGCACGCGGAATAGCCTCGAACCCTACATCTGCTGATTCGCAGCGGCCGCTTTCAGAATCAAAGTTGGAAGGGCGGCGCACTTCCTCTTGCTGTTGACCCTCCCGCCTCGATATTGTTGCTGCAATATGCAGCTTATAGCACGTCTGTGGCTGCTAGCGGTGACATGACATCACGTCAACGCGCACAGCCACAACCAATCAGGCTGTGCAGCTACAAAGATATCGGCTATGATGTAGTCTGCCGTTATGCACGTGCCATGCTTTTATTGCATCTAGATGGTGTTCGCTGAACATTGTGACGCGCATCCATGCGCGTATTTCAGTTTTGTTTTTGGTGCATTTTATTTTAGTGTTATCATTTCTAGCAGACGAAGCCGCGCGATCGATCAGCTGCCGTTTCACAGCAACCATCATGCGGGAGTGCCAACAGTCAGTAGACGATCGCCCTCTTCTCCCCCTACTGTTTTGGCAGCGCCATCCACGCATCGCCATATCTCGGTTTTGAGGCCATTTTGCCATGCGCTCGCGTGTTCGAGCTCATATTGCTCACGATAGTACTTGTTGATGGTCTTGTTCTGGGTAGTTTGATATCGCTACTAATCGCGGAAGCAAAAATTGCAGTAAAAATGGGCATCTCAGGACATAACTTAACATATCTGAGTAATACCGCAAGGCTTTTAGTAGAGATGATAGGAAATGTACGGAAGACTTACTATTAAACATTTAACTCAACATAAAAAGCTTCACCTCATGAAAATATTTGCTACTATCTAAATGAAAAAAAAGGAAAACTTAAACACACCGACGACAATCCTTGCTAAGGCGGCCACTGAGAAGCCTGTCTATATTACTCAAATATAAATCGCCTAAACTAGGGCTTAAGCAGGATCAGATCTGGATGCCGTTCTCATTTTTTTTTTTGCAATGTGATCATCCCACATCGCAAAGGTTGAATTCACAAGAAAGGATAGAAGATCCAGGAATATAATTCATGACAAAGCTTTCGGTTTTAAGAGAACGGCCGCACGAAAACTGTTTCGGCCTGCAGTTGCAGGAAAAGGATCCAGAATATTTAGCTGGCGCCTTTACTTCACTTCAACGTTTAATTTTTTGCTGACTTCAACTGTTCCGCGAAGAGAACCCTATTTTTTGAGAGCCCCAAACGCGTTTCAAAATATGTTTTGGGCATCTTCTTACTCACAATGCTTCTGAATGTATTCAGACACTTAGCTGGTGTAAAAAAACTCCCCATTAGTGTTTTTTGTGCTTATGCTTTGTGATGCAATGAATTGCGAAGAGTTATTAATATTTCCAATAAAATGAGTATTCTAATGTTAATGTTTATTTGCCCAGTTTAATAATGTAACTGTCAACGTCACTATGAGGCATGCGGTGTGGCAAGCAGGCGTTTTCTTCGAGGTTGTCATCCCTGCAAACTACTTTTCCTTCACTTGAGAAAGACGGTGGTGGTACCGTTCAGCGGTTGTCGTGACAGCCTTTGGTAGGCATCCATAACCCCATACGGTGACCATTCCGTAAGGAAGAGGGCTTACGTATACCCCCAAATTATCCCTTTTCTACCCCCATTGTGGACCCGATGCCAGCTCAAAGGATCGAGCGAAACAATCGACCTCTCTTGGGAGGTGCCAAAGTGACAGCGCTGAAAAGTAAAGAACAGTACAAGCAAAGTGAAGCGAAAAAGTATTCTTATAACCATGGCGCGTGTGCTTATCGCAGCCAGACGCGGAATGATGCGGATTACGTGCGCCTCAAGACCGCTATCAAGATTTCCGAATCATTGCCAGTAGAGCAGGCAGCGCGCCATGTTCAAAGTGACACGGCCCTTCCTCCTTTCAAACAAGCTCGCCTGCGGAGTGCTGCTGCCTTCCCGCAATAGAAAACACTACTTTCGAGAACTGCAAGGCCTCAAAGACTACTAGCACGCAATGTGTAGATCTCTAAGCACTTGCGTTTTCACATTGCGGCGTTGTGTTGGAATCCTTGCGTTGCTATTCGCGATCCTATTTATTCGCACTGTCGATTGTATTCGCTCCGTTGATTTAATTTTACCTGTCTTCTTGTCTCTTGCTGTTTGGGGGCTTTGAGCATATTTTTTGTGGTCTTGTTCTTCGAAGGCTTTGCCTTCAACCTGAAACGGCTGCTTATTTTGAGTAAATTAAACAAGATCTCAAGTATTCTCTCGAATTGGGTCTGCTGTATTTCTGTGGAAAAGTACACAGTAACAGTAATGTGTTTCAATGAGAATTTAATTATCTGACCAATCTTGACGCTATCAGCATAGAATAAATAAACAGTGAAACAAGGAAATAAACAATACATGTGATCTTGCTCCCTGAAATTCTGTCTGGACAAAGTAACGACATCTTTAAAATACTCCGAAAGTAAAACGCAACACCTCCGGATAGCCATTCTCGGTTGCACCGAATACAGTGGTTGGAGGGGCTTTAATGCGCCCACCTTGTACTCGGGGAGTCTCAGGTCTTTAAAGCTGAGGAGAATGTAGTGGCAGGTGTCTTTGTTCGAATTTGTGATGCTGCAATTGCATCAGAGTTACACTGGTTATTCGGAGAGGCTTAAAGACCCCTCTTGTTGGTCAAGGGGCCTATCTATCTATCTATCTATCTATCTATCTATCTATCTATCTATCTATCTATCTATCTATCTATCTATCTATCTATCTATCTATCTATCTATCTATCTATCTATCTATCTATCTATCTATCTATCTATCTATCTATCTATCTATCTATCTATCTATCTATCTATCTATCTATCTATCTATCTATCTATCTATCTATCTATCTATCTATCTATCTATCTATCTATCTATCTATCTATCTATCTATCTATCTATCTATCTATCTATCTATCTATCTATCTATCTATCTATCTATCTATCTATCTATCTATCTATCTATCTATCTATCTATCTATCTATCTATCTATCTATTATATAGCCATCGGCTCGGCTATGGCGAGCATACGCAGACAACCGGTGCTTGGGACAAAAGAACGCTTTCTCGCCTTTTGCAAGCTTATTTTGTAGCTTCACCTAAGAAGGAGAGAGAGAGAGAGAGAAGACATGTAAGACTGCTATGGCTTCAGCGATTGAAAGAAACACGATGGGAAAGGACAAAGCACAGTCAGAAAAGTTCTGTTTTCAACACACAGCTCTTTATTAAAAAGGGAACCGTGGTACGGGTTTGCGTTGCTTGGTGGTACACCAAAGCAACGGCTCCGCGCGTGCGGTAGCCCCCTCTATAGGGCAAGCCGGTGGCACGGATGTCGCTGGGTCGTCGGGGGGGAGGGGTACTTGTGCCAGTGATCACTTGAGGATGCCATCCAGCATAGTTTGTAGTGGAAGACTGTTCAGGTCGCATGGACACTTTAGACCCCGAGGAGAGTGCTGGGCCCGATGATGTTGGCGATTCGTGTCGAGGGCGCACTTGGTCCACATGGCGTCTGAGCAGATAATTAGGAATTCGAACGGTCAATGCGAAATCCTGACGTAACTTTCACTTGCCCCGGTGTCCACCTTTCCCTAATGCCGTAGTTCCGCACGTACAAGCCGCTTTTCGTGAGCCCAGTCATCCGTACTTGGTGGCGAATCTGCGACAGTTGAGAAAAAATAATGTATCTATTCCTGATCGCAACTGATACCATAGCAATAACTTTGACCGAGATTTTCCTGACTTCTGCGGCGTTCTCCTGTAGTTGAGCAACAGCCTGACAAAGTTGTCGTCCAAGCTGCCTTCCCTAATTTTACAAAGCCCATCTTTCATCGTATGGACCGCTCGTTCGTTCCACCGCTCAATTAAACTGGAGATGAAAAGGCACTGTTCGGAGAAGCATAATGTTGTTCTTGTCACGAACGTGGAAAATTCCTACCTTTAAAACTGTGTGCCGTTATCAGAGACAACCAACCGCCCGCGGAATGGCGAAATGGCTGAACATTGCGCGCAGGTAGATGATTGTGCGTTTCGTGGCATGTTTTACTGGAATGGCTTCAATCCACTTATGCGCATCTACTAGAAATATCTTGCTGTAAAATCGACATAAGTCCGCCACCTTTTTTCATTCGTTTAGGGAAAGTTAATCGGTGGTGAGGCAGTCGGCATTGGCATGTTTCAGACACAGTTGGGGCAGCAAGCTGATAGTGCTTCTAAATCACTGTTAAGTCAGGGCCACCAAAATTTTGATCTTGCCACTGTTTTCATTGCCGACGAGCCTTGGGGGACCTCATGCAACAGCTTCAACATTCGGCTTAGCACTTTTTCAAGTACGACTATGTAATGCCCCCAATAAACCACCCCATGAGCAACGAATAGCTCAAGGTCACGGTAGAACAACGGCTGAATTGTTTCATCCTGCTGTTTCGTACTTCTGAGCCAGCTATGCATTATATAATGCTTCACCACTTTTGGTGCCTGTGTACGATAGCTGCTGCAGATCTTGTGTTGTAATCACACTATCACCTAGGTTTTCGAATGCAGGGACATACTTCGGTGACTCACCCACTTCATCAGTTTCCATAGACCACAGTGCAAGCCTGATCAGGGCGTTCGAGTTGAGCGATTGTTTTCCCGGCGTGCATTGCAGCTTGTAGCGGTAGCTGCTCAAATAGCGTTGTATGCGTGCTATGACCAGCGGTGGTGTTGGGCGGTCAGACTGCACCAAGCTCAAGAGGTGGCCGGTGATCCTTCACGAGCATGAATTGGTGACCTAGAAGGTAATAACGAATCTTAGTGGCACCAAACACCAGAGCAAGGGCCTCTCTTTTTTATTGGAAGTAAATGTTCTCGGTGCCTCTCAATGTACGGGACCGGAGTCCTATGGACTTGCGCATGCCGTCACCTGTTTGGAAAAGCGCTGCCCCAACACCCTACGACGATGCGTAACATTCGAGCTTCAACTCTTTTGTTCGATCACAGGGAACGAAACCCTGAGCTTGCATTAAGAACGTTTTTTCTTTCTCGAAGGCAGCTTTCTGTTGCGCACCCCAGTGCCATGACGTGCCCTTTTCGAGAAGTTTTTTTTTTGTTTTTCAGTAGAGACAGTGTAGGCTATGGACATGTTCGGTATAAAACTGAAATGAAACGCCAGCATTCCAAAAGGAGCGTAGCTGAACGACGATATGTGAGCGAGGCGCCTGAACAAATGGCTCCAAATTTTTCTCGGTGGGATGAAGGCCTTCTTTGTCTATGCGAGGGCTAATATATACGAGGGATGGCTCCTTACAGCAACAGTTGTAGTTTCTCAGCTTCACTCCGTGTTCACAGAAACTTTCTAGAACATTAATCAGGCGTTCACTTCCATCGTCACGACTCTCCGAAGCCTGTACATCATCAAGATACTCTTGCACGCCTGGCAACGCTGACAATATATCCTCCATTTTTCTTTATAAAATTGCCGGAGCTAAGGATATTCCAAAAGGGAGCCTATTGAAACAGCACAGGCCTCTGTCATGCTTTACTACGCAAACCTTGCTAGAGGCTTCATCTAGGTGAGCTTGATTGTATGCATATCGAAAATCAAGAATGATAAAATACTCTCCAAAGTCTCAAGCAGTCGCGCTTATTTTGAACTTGGCGCCTTATTTTAAAAAATGGTGCGATCTGCTTAGTTGGGAAAACATGCGCTTTGAGATGAACTATCCTGGTTCTCGATGTCTTCGAGGCCGTACCCGTCTGAGCAGAATTGTTCTACTTTGCGACAAGATGGCAGCAATCCTCAAGCAGTCCTGCTTTTTTCGGACTCCGCACTTTATTATGAACTCAGTGCCATCAGTTCTGCTGGTCAATCATGAGCTTCAAGATTAGCTATCTGTGTGCTGGAAATCTTCGAGGCCATACGCGTCTCAAAATAACTGTCCTACTTTACGAAAAGATGGCAGCACCTCTCAATATGTTGCGCTTATTTTGAACTTGGCGCGTTATTTAAAAAATTGTGTGATCTGCCGTGTTGGGAAAGCACGTGCTTTGAGATCAACTGTCCAGGTTCTGGATGTTTTTGAGGCCGTAACCGTTTCCGAAGAACTGTTCTAGTTTGCGAAAAATGACAGCAATATTCAGGCAGTCTTGGTTATTTCGAACTTGGCGTCCTACTTTGAACTCGGTATCTGTTCAGCCGGTAAAGCATGCGCTTCGAGCATAACTATCTGGATGCAGGAAGTCTTCGAGGCCATACGCGTCTCAGTATAACTGTTCTGTTTTTCGAGAAGATGGCAGCCCCTCTGAGGCAGTCCTTCTTACTTAGAACTCGGCGTGTTATTTTGAACTGCGATCTGCTCAGCCGGTAAGGCATGCGCTTCGAGAATAACTATCTGCGTGCTGGAAGTCTTCGAAGCCACACACGTCTCGGAAAAACGGTTCTACTCTGCGAGAAGATAGCAGCACTCCTCGAGGAGTCTTGTTCATTTGGAACTCGGCGCGTTATTTGGAACTGTTATCTGCTCAGCAGGTAACGCATGCTCTTCGAGATTAACTGTCTGTATGCTGGAAGTCTTCAGGGCCATACACGTCTCGGAAAATACTGTTCTACTCTGCGAGAAGGTGGCAGCACCGCTCAGGCTGTTTTGCTCATTATGAAGTTGGCGCGTAATTTGGAACTGCGATCTAGCTGCTATGCTGGTACACCACTAATAAGCAATATAGAAACAATAAACATTTGTTGAGAATTCCCCCGGCTGCAGCGCTGTTGCAGAATGTAAAAAAGGTGCAAAATTACAGAGCCTTCTTCAAAACCATCGTGAGTGTGCTTTTCGCAGCTACAGGCGAAATATAGCACCACGCGTGACGCGTGGCGGCTACAGCGAAGACATTCGAATCATTGCCGGCACAGAGGATGGCATTCAGTTCAAAATAATGAGCCAAATTCAACAAAAGAGAGAGAATAAAATGTTTATTATGATTTTCTTCGCCAGTATATAGGTGAGTGGAATCCTTAGTCCAGAATTCCATAAGCGCGGGCCACTGTCCTCGCCCGTTTCACGAGGACCTCTTGGATTTTCAGATCTGAGCTGGACAGAGCTGCCTCCAACCCTTCATATTGTGTTGTTCCTGGGTTGCAAAGGAGGATTGTTTGGCACTCCCATACCATAGTACAGGGTAGTTACATTATTGGTGCAGAACCTGCGCTGTGGTGCGTGTGTGTGTGTGTGTCAGGATCTATCTTTGACAGTATGTACGGATTGGGGTAGGAAAGAGTCTGTAGGTAACGCCATGCTACCCGTGATTCCTTACTTAGCTTTTGCCCTGGGGGGGGGGGGGGGGAAGATTCTGTTGTCCAAGTCTTTGGTGTTTCAGAATTGTTGCATACGCCAGAAGTGGGTATATACGCAGAGCTGAAGGTGGATGTGATGTACCGGGTTCGGAGGCCCAGAAGAGTAATTCTCAGACCCAGGCGTGGGCGAGCTCATCGCCTCTAAATCTGCAGTGACCGGGTATCCATGTGAGCTGTTTCCAGTCTCCCTCTGAACGTGGGGCAGATGAAACCCACCGGAAGAGTGCTGCCATCTTCCAGTAAAGTAGAACAGTACTTCTGAGACGTCTATGACCTCGAGGACTTCCAGCACCCACATAGTTATCTCGAAGCGCATGCTTTACCGGCTGAGCAGATCACACCGAGTTAAGTATAGGGCGCCGACTTCGAAAAAAGTGAGACTGCCTGTGTGGTGCTGCTATCTTCTTGTAAATTGGAACATTTGTTTCGAGACGTGTATGGGCGCGACTTACAAAGGGAGTTCAGCTTAAATTGAGGACGACGCAGCGAGCAATGGAAAGAAAAATGGTAGGTGTAACCTTAAGAGACAAGAAGAGAGCAGAGTGGATTAGGTAACAAACGGGGGTTAAGGATATCATAGCTGAAATCAAGAAGAAGAAATGGACATGGGCCGGGCATGTAGCGCGTAGACAGGATAACCGCTGGTCGTTCAGGGTAACTATCTGGATTCCCAGAGAAGGCAAGCGGGTTAGGGGGAGACAGAAGGTTAGGTGGGCAGATGAGATTAAGAAGTTTGCGGGTATAAATTGGCAGAAGCAAGCACAGGACCAGGTTAACTGGCGGAACATGGGAGAGGCCTTTGTCCTGCAGTGGCCGTACACAGGCTGATGATGATGATGATGGGCGCGAAGACTCCTAGCACCCAGATACTTATTCTCGAAGCGCATGCTTTACCGGCCGAGCAGATCGCACCGAGTTCAAAACAGGGCATCGAGTTAAAAAAAAAAAGCGAGACTGCTTCAGGGATACTGCCATCTTGCAAAGTAGAACAGTTCTTCCGAAACGGGTATGGCCTCGAGGACTTCTAGCACCCAGATAGTTCATCTTGAAGCGCATGTTTTACCGTCTGAGCAGAGCGCACCGAGTTCAAAATAAGGTCATGAGGTCAAAATAAACTAGACTACTTGAGGAGTGCTGCCATCTTCTTGCAAAATAAAACAGTTCTTCCTAGACGTGTAGAGCCTCAAAGACTTCCAGCATCCGGAGAGTCAATCTCAAAGTGCATGCTTAACTGGCTGAACAGATCGCACAGAGTTCGAAATAAGGCGCCAAGTTCGAAAACTCAAGGCTGCCTGAGGGGTGCTGCCACCTGCTTGCGTAGTAGAACAGTTCTTTTGAGACGGGTATGGCCTCAAAGACTAACAACCCTCACAAATTTGATCTCAAAGCGCCTGCTTTACTGCTACACGCAGGAGGTTCACAGTGTCTGCGGTGCAATTCATGTATTTTGAACCCGCGTAGTTGTAAATATCAGCAGGCAAAAACATGGCTTGTCCAAGTTCAAAGCCCGTTTTTGCTTGATTTGTAGTCCTCCGTTTTCATTCACCACGGTTTAAACGTCGTGTTCCCGTATGTAACGCTGTCATTTATAGTTGTACGACAAGCCAGAATGCGTATTCTAAAACGGTTCTTTGGACACCAGGCAGCCTATCAATAAAATGTTTGTTTATCATCTAAACTGGCAATGGTCTTTTGGAATAAAATATTTCCTAGGCAAATTGATTTTCTCCATGAAGATGCCTACATTACTTGTAAGGGAAATCCACAGTAAAAATTGCGGACCCTAAACATCGTCTTTAAGAGTTGATTCCGATAGCCAAATCCTGTTCATAGTGCGTACTTCAAACAATGTGTGCATGAAACCTTTTCGAAGTTGCTATACACCTTCTAAGTGGCCTTAAAAGAACAGGCATACTAACGCTGTGCCTTTTGTAGTGGGTGACCTGCTTTAAAGCGGGAAATCGTTATGAAAATGGCTTTGGGCGGTTGCAAAAGTCCTTATTTTGATAGTAGTACGTGGTTTGATCTGAAGCATAATACAGAGGGCGCGTGTTTTTAAAGTTAGAGTTGCATTCACGTCGCATTTCCAAGTAGAGCAAGTTATTTTGCCTGAATTCACAAGCAGACGTGTGGCTGTGCAGTGGAACATCCGTTTGTGGTGTAAGTGACCTAAGATAAATGCCTTCTCTGACGCGAATGGCCCATATTCGACTCTACTGCGACCTAGGATTTGTTCTAGCTTATTTTATTGGTATCGTTCTAGATCGCAAGGTCCCGCTTAAGGTGATAATTTTTCGCTCAAAATCAACGATGACAACGACGCCGGAAATTTCGCGACGCTAGCTTTTTAACACTATCGCTTAAAAATGAGCACCTGAAAACATGGCTTATAATTCGTGAGTTATTTCGCAACAGTTTCAGTAAGCGATTGATCAAATTTACGGAAAAATTGGTATAGATTAGTGCAACACAAACAGCTTCATATTATTAAATCAGTTTTTACTACATAAAGTGAAACGCTAACGTCAGGAGATTGATGACATATCTTGTTCAGGTGGCGCGAGAAAGCATGTGCGATCAGTCAAATATATATCGGATAAACGAGGACTATTGCAGGATGCAATCCATATGCTATTTTTGTTTTGTTACAATGTTATCAACCAATATCGCAAAAGTTGAATGAACTTAAACAATGAGAATATTTAGAAATGTAATACAGGACAGAGCTTTAGTTTTCGGAGAATGGCAGCATGAAAGCTGCTCTAGTCTCAGGATGTGACGTATTTTATTAAACCAGTCTTATTCTGAGTTACACGGGATGGGATCCACAAGATTTAGCAGACGCCTTCACTTCGCGTACCATGTGACTTTGTTGCCAAATTCATTGATTGATTTGTGGGGTTTAACGTCCCAAAACCACCATTTGATTATGAGAGACGCCGTAGTGGAGGGCTCCGGAAATTTTGACCACCGGGGGTTCTTTAACGTGCACCCAAATCTGAGTACACGGGCCTACAACATTTCCACCTCCATCGGAAATGCAGCCGCCGCAGCCGGGAATCGAACCCGCGACCTGCGGGTCAGCAGCCGAGTACCTTAGCCACTAGACCACCGCGGCGGGGCTTGTTGCCAAATTCAATTCATCCAGGAAGAGCGCCACATTTTTCTTCGCGAGCTGCAAACGCGTTTCAAACAGTGCTTCGGGCCTGTTCTTGCTTAGGACGCTCTTGAATGTACCTAGGAACCTGGTGTGACGAACGGCCATAACTTTTTTCCTTTTGAGGCAAGGTGTTGCGAAACTGTATAGATATTTGCAGTAAAGTAGGCATCCTAAAGCTTATGTTTCTATAAATAGCGAAGAGGTATTAATATTGCAAAAAAAATGGGTATCATAAATTTATAGCTGCCCTGTTCATTTATTTAACTGTCTACGTCGCTATGAGGCATGTGGTGCGGCAAGCAGGTGTTTTCTTCTTCGAGGTTGTCCTTCCTGCAACCTACTTTTCCTTCACTTGAGAAAGACGGCGGTGGTACTTGTTAGCCGTTGTCGTGAAATCCTTTGGTAGACTTCCGTAACCATGCACATACGGTGACTATTCCTTAAGGAAGAGGGCTTATGTATACCCTGATAATATCTATTTCCTACCCGCGCTGGGGGCCCGACGCCAGCTCAAAAGAAACAGCGAAACAATTGACCTCTCTCGGGAGGTGCCCAGACGACAGCGCCGAAAGAAAAAAAAACGAGAAAAATAAAGTGAAACCGTATTCTTATAAAACATGACGTGGTTCTTATCAGAGCCAGACGTGGAATGATGCGGATTACGTTCGCCTCAAGTGTGCTATGAAGATTTCCGAATCATTGCCAGTATAGAGCAGGAAGCGTGCCATGTTCAAAATAACACTGCCTCTCCTCCTTTCAAGCAAGCTCGCCTGCAGAATGCTGCTATCTTCCCGCCATAGAAAGCACTACTTTCGAGAATTTCAAGGCCTCGAAGACTACTAGCACAGAATGTGTCTATCTCGAAGTACCTGCTTTTTCACGTTGCGGCGTTGGGTTGGAATCCTTGCGTTGCTATTCGCGATCTTCTTTATTCGCATGGTCCATTCTATTCACTCTGTTGATTTAATTTGAGCTGTCTGCTTGTCTCTTGTTGTTTGAGCTTTGAGCATATCTTTTGTTGTCTTGTTCTTTAAAGGTTTTGTTTTGATTAAACCGGAAACGGTCGCTCATTCTGAATGAATGAAAGAAGAACGATCTCTTGAATTTTGTCTGCTAAAGCTAGGTAGAAAAATACACAGTAACGCTGCTGTGTTTTCATGGAAATTCCGGCATCTGATGAATGCGCCATGCTATGAGCAGAGAATAATTAAACAGAGAAGCAATAAAATAATAAAAAAAACTACATGCGTGATTCTGCTCCCTAAATTTCCGTATGAACAAAGTACGGCCCCTTTAAAATAATCCGGAGGTAAAACGCAACAACTCCGGATAGCTCTGCTGGGTTGCGCAGAATATGACGGTTAGAGGGGCTTCAATGCACCAACCTTAAATTCTGGGGATCTTAGTTCTTTACAGCCAACCAGCAGGTGTCTTTGTTCGAGGTTGTGATGCTCCAATTGCACTAGAGTTATAGTGTTTATTCGGAGAGGCTTAACCCATCTGAAACATACTTTCTGAAACAGAGTGTAGTATGGGAACATCGCAGAGCGCGTGCAGATAATCAAGCTGGCGGTCATGTCTTCTCGCTTATAGTGTACTAACTTACTACGTGTAGCGTTTTCCGGTAGGGGCCGTTGTGGAATCTTTGACGCGCTAAATACGATGGGTGCCATGGTTGGCGCGAAGCGTATGGTGCCAACTTTACCCAAATAATAATATAATTAAGGTGCTTTATATCAGTGACGAACTTGGGCAGCATACACAAAGTTAGATCCATTTTGTGGGTGTGTTTGGTGTGTGTTAAAACGTGTTGCCTGGAACTGCAATACGAATGAGGGCACCAATGACGAAAAAGCATTGAGCCGAAAAATATTGAACAGCTTACAAGCATGAGAAGAGCTGGTCCAGCTGCTCTGCGTTATCTGTCGATAAGGGCAAAGCGAGTGGCATACCCTTCACAGCCAACGCGTTCCCGTCTACGTTAGTGCGTGGCGGATTTAAACAACAACAACAACAACAACAACAACAACAACAACAACAACAACAACAACAACAACAACAACAACAACAACAACAACAACAACAACAACAACAACAACAACAACAACAACAACAACAACAACAACAACAACAACAACAACAACAACAACAACAACAAAACAAGCAACCCCTACCGCAATACGCCTCATTCCATTAGTTAGCCTGCTGCAAGAGCGTAGAACATGGCCCAGAGCGCTTAAGGGTGCACACGCACACGGTGATGTCTCGTCAACAGAAGCTCATTGCCAGAAGGTGTGCCGATGATTTTTAAAAATCTAAAATCTCTATATTAAGGGACTTTAGTTTTATGTAGTTTTATTTGAATGCAGCCGCCGCTGGCACGTGCCGACTTATTTTGACGACGGGTGTACCTACAGATTTGATTGCAGGTTAAAGAACGAAATAGTCGCAATTGCTAGAGCCCCTTCTTCTGCGTCCCTCTTAATCATATCGTGGTTTCGGGACGTAAAAACGCAAGAATGGTTATAGAAATTACGCGCAGTACGTGTGTACTCTACAGCTTAATCTTGAGCTTATGCGAGCACCCGAAATAAGGCTGTATGCTACGATAACCGACGTATAAAACAAGACGCATTTTCACGGTGATCTGATCACTTAAGACCAATGGCACTGGAAATTTGACAGTACTGATCACATTTCTTGTACTTTGTGTGGGCTTTCTGGACACAAGTTAGCTTTCTACGAGAGTGACTGCTGCTTTCTTTCTAGCCTCCTCGATATTACAAAAACTCTGAGGCATCTGTGAAGTGCATGTTCTTTTCTCGAAGAAAAAGGATTGGACGTTAGAGAGTACAAGTATAGATAAACGATGCTTTAAGTGGGCAGATAAAGAATTTATGGTATTCGATTGCAAGTTTAAGTGCCCTAAGTATACAATGCGTGAAAGAATTGTTGCTGTCAGCGTTGTGTCTGTGGTACACCCGTTATTTACGTTGAAACTACTCAAAGTGAAACTACACCATGACAAGGTGAACTACACGCAGTAGTATTTGCGCCATCGTGCTAAGGCTTGTCATTGAAGCTCATGTGGTTAGATCGCAATCCTCTAGCTGGTCGGCGAGCTGAGAAGCGCTTCCCATTGATTACAGAAATGAAAAGCAAGAACAGTGGCCCCCGAAGCCTTTACAGAGCTGTCCTCTCAAGCAGCCACAGCAGACTTTGATCAGATCTTTTGGAGGTAGACTAATGTACTTAGACAAAAAAAAACTTTTTAGATATTGACAAGCATTTCATTAACATGAAATAAGGGCTCACACGAATACAATTCTCAGAAAAACAATCTAGCCCATAGACGTTCAGTACTACGCTATGAGAGTCACAAAATCACAAAAAATGTGTGATTGTATCGAATTATATTAAGACACTTGGCAAGTATCGTATGTGGTTCACTTATGGCATGCAGTAATATCTTGTATATCTATCACCAGTACTTCTTGCATGAATATCTTGTATCGTATCGCAATACAATTTCAAAGTCTCTGTGCACAGCCCTCCCTGGTAAGCCACCGACGTGCACACAACTACTGACCTTACAGGAAGCACGTAGATTTACTTTGTGACGCTTGGCTGAAAGCCAAGTAAAAGCAGCATAATCAAATATCACCCACTGCTTCACAGACAAGCGATTGCTTCAGGATGTATATTCTGCCGAAATATTAAATTCGTATCTTTTTCTTTTTTTTCATCTGGCCTTACTTCATGCGTCTAAATGTCTTTTCAATGGTGCGTACTGCGCCAATCATCATTACATTTTTTAAACTCTCCTTCGAAGGTCACTACAGACTGGAGTGACGGGTTTACCCTCAACCCCATCCAAAACCCACTAAAGAAGGCAGTGTGATCATCAGACGCCTGCAAAACCACATGCAGATACACAGGATAATAATGCGTTGCCTCTATCCGTGAACATATGGCAACATTTGCCGGCTCTGTAACGTACCGTACACCCCAGAGCACCTGCTTCTGTAATGCCAGTGTCATGTAAAACAATGCATGCAACCGGAGCGGGACGAGAAGCAAGCACCAAACACTAACTACCACCTTATAGAAGTGTGGGGGGCCAAGCTCACCCTCGAGGACCTAGAAGGCAAGAAAAGGAAGCCAGTCGAAGCCAGGAGGTCCCTGGAATATAGGAAACCATCCCATCTTATGGTGATACCGGGCATAACTCAGGTCATTGCTTTAAAATAAAAGCTGATTTTTCACTCTCTATCCTGCGAAATAATTAGATGGTAGCAATGTTTGCATATTGCTAAACGCTCTGCGACACACGTTTCAGTCCCGCAAACGTTTTTGAGAGCCTATTTCAAGCATATATAAGCTCGTATTTTAATCGAAACTTGTAATAGGTAGTTCTCGGTGAATAATAGAAATTGTTGAGTGACCGCGTTTGTCCTTTGAATTCCCTCCAAATATATATAATCAGTAAAAGCTTTTGTGAGCGACTTCAGCCAAACAAAACAGCAACGACGCGCACCCGTCGTTGTCGTGGCGGCAGCACTTGTCTGACGTAGGCTGTCGACTCACCGATACAAAAAAGGTAAAATGTGATGTTGCTATTTTAATTAGCCAGTGCAGGAAAAACCGGATTCGACATCACACGATCACGTGTACAACTCAGCGCTGCTAGCAATAGCTGTCGGGCAAAGCTGTTTTCGTTTGTTTGCCGCTCGCCTACTGACGTCAAAACGAGCACCAAAGTTTTTCAAACCTTGCGCGGTTCCCTGTATGTATGGGATAGCCGCATGCGTCTGTTTCTTGCTACCTTTTGGGGCACTAGAATCACGTTGCTGAAACTTCCCGAGCTTTGATGTAAGTTCTTTGAATACGGGGCAAATGACGTCACTGGGAAAGCCAGAATTTGCAGGGCGAGCAACTTGCGCATCAAATGCATGCAACATAAAGTGTTGGCATGACTTCTTATCTTCTGAAGAGCAGCATTCAACACATTTGACACAATGCCTCTATTTACGGTTTTTGAGTGGCCAGAACTAGAATTTAAGGTCGGTTTTATGGATGTAGGTTTGTAATGCCAACAAACTTGATCCTTGAGGAGATGCAGTCTTAAATCGAGAAACTGTAGCACATCGTTTATTGGCAGCTCCAAATAGCAGTGCAGACCCACATCATATTTCCTAAAAACCTTCAAAATATTAACAACCAGTGCAGAGCTAATGTTAGTGTCTAGTAGAACTAAGAAGTCATCGACACATCAAACAACGTAGTGTGTTTCTTTGATATAAAATGCATAGGTACTTAATTCTAAATACCCTGGTGTGTTTTAGGCTGAGCTGAAACTGCGTCGCAATGCTTGAAAAAGCGTAGTTCTGAGAATGTGGTGCTGCCTACTTCAGCAGATGTCTTCTTCGTTCCACCAGTAGTACATGCGCACAGCCATTGACCCTTACACGCAATAAAATACATTCATGTCTTGCAAATAGTTCTTTGCAAACCATGTGACAGTTTACAACACAGGCCTTTGATGACTTCCGGTTTCACTCATCGATGTGCCTTAATTGTATCGGTCGGTAAGAACAGCTTTAGAAAATAACCCTCTCATTTTCTACACTTTCCTCTCCTCATTTGGCAAAATATTATCAAATAATTGTTCAGTGAGCTACCTCAAACTATAACAGATTTTCTTGTACTAAACGCACATTCCTATCTAAAAAAAAACTGAAGAAAGACTTTCCCTAACATTGCAAACAACTTCAAGACGTGCTTCCAGTTTCGACAATAGGAGCTGGTAAATGAGGTGACTGGAAGTTTTTTGGGGTACAACGCTCGCAATTTTGAAACCGTGTCCAGCAGAAAACGCCATTTGCAGCGAATCGCGGCAATACCCAGTAATTTTGTTACCTCGCTTTGCGGCTATGCCTGGTGCAATAATTTTTGCTTTCACTTCAATCGATAGACCATGCGGGTCCTTCTGTACCGTTTTTTAGACGAGTTGTCCAGCGAACATCGCAATGTGGCATTTGTTAACCTTCAAGGGGCAGAGTGGTACCTGTTAGGCCTTCTAGACTACCTTTCTTTCTAACAACAGCACGAAGCCTACGAGCATGTGTTGGCCTATGCACGTTTCAATTACATCATCATCATCATCATCATCATCATCATCATCATCATCATCATCATCATCATCATCATCGGCCCGACTACGCCTCCTTAGGGTAAAGGCCCCTCCCACTAACCGCCAATCAATCCGGCCTCGTGCTTTTTACTGCCAAGTTATAATGCGAAATATTTAATCTCATCAGCCCACCTAACTGTGTTCTCTGGGAATCCGGGCAGTTACCCTAAATGGTGAGTGGTTATCCTGCCTATGTACTACGTGCCCATCCCATGCCGATTTCTTTTTCTTGATTTCAACCACAATATCTTTAACCACTGTTCGTTTCCTGTTTCCTTTCTGCTATTTTCTTGTCTCTTAAGGTTACACCTATCATTTTGCTTTCCACTGCTCGATGCGTCGTCTCCAATTTAAACCGAACCCTCCTTGTAAAAGCCTTCAGGTTCTGATTCGTAGGTAAGCACAGGCAAGATGCAGCTGTTATATACCTTCCTCTTGAAGGTTATTGGCAGACTACCATTCACTATTTGGGAATGCTTGCCCAATGTGATCCACCGCATCTCTATTTCTTTCAAATATATATATATATATATATATATATATATATATATATATATATATATATATATATATATATATATATATATATATATATATATATATATATATATATATATATATATATATATATATATATCAGATCAAACAGACAGTAATGCCAAGGAATGTACAGGGGAAGTTATTAAAAATAATCGAATGTAAATAAGAAGAAAGAAAAGTGGATGAAAAAATAACCAGCCGTGAACAGGAATCGAACCTACGACCTTCGAATAACGCGTTCGATGCTCTAACCACTGAGCTACCACAGCGGCCTTCCCTCAGTCCACTTTTTTGGGTTTATATGTGAATTTAGAAGTAGGAGTGACAGTCAGCGCCATCTATAAGCCAAACGACGAGAGTAAAAACACTCTTATGCACATGTTTGGCGTCACGTAGCACGGGAACTTATTATGAGCGGGCAGCTGATCAATTGTCCCTCTTATACAACCTGCTCATGGCTGGTTATTTTTTCACCCACTTTTCTTTCTTCTTATTTACATTCCATTATTTCTAATAACTTCCCCTGTACATTCCTTGGCATTACTGTCTGTTCGATCTCATTAATATTGTGTTAAAACACAGAAAAACGAGCCCTTAGGTATACACTTCTTTCCCATATATATATATATATATATATATATATATATATATATATATATATATATATATATATATATATATATATATATATATATATATATATATATATATATATATTCATTCTAGTAGATCCTCCGTGAGCGGTCACAACGTGGTTTATTTCGACGTTTCGGCCCAGTCTGCCCTTCAACAGGATTGAAGGTACAGTGTGTTGGTGTTCAGCTTTATACAATCTCAAATCAGAGGGAGGGAGAGAAAGAGAAAAAAAGGTACAAAGAAAAAAAATAAGGAAAAGAAGATAAAAAAAGTATAAGGTGGACTCCCTCCCCGGAGCACCCCCTTCCACTCTTCCTTCCACTTCCCCCTCCATCTCTCTCCCCTTTCTCTCTTTCACCTTTCTGTTCTCTGCGGCCTGTGTATGCATCCTTTCACTAACGCATTCTTCCCGACCAGATGGTGCCTCCTGGCTCTGGCAGTTCGGTGTGGGGCAAAAAGAGCTTTTCTAAGAAGCTTAAGCCTTTAACTACTCAGCGCTCTGTCGACATCTCGTCGTAGAAAGAGGGGTGCTGCGTATTGCCGCAGAGGTTGGCAAGCGGGCGCAATGAGAACTCCTTGCCCGCTTCTGGATTACGCGTGCAGTAGGGGCCTCCCGACTGTGTACAAGGTTGCTGTTGGGCATGTCATGCTTGGCACAATTGATTGGGTAGTAAAGTAAAAACAGAAAACAGACGACAGCTGTACTTAGGAAGAGTAATCAGACTTGGCATTGTTTTGAGTTGTCCAGTGCCCTTCGCAGCTGCAGTGCCGGTAACTAACTTACTATTTTCATTATTGCCGTTATTGTTTTATAATGCTTTAATTGCTGCAAGTGTACCAAGATTCTCATTTATTCCTCTATCGAGGGTGTTAAATCGGTGGATAAGGTATGACTCTCGTTGTTCACGTTCTCGATTTCATTTAAATCCCGTCTCTAAGAGCGTAACTGATAGTTTGTCGAATGCATGGTCGGGAAGATTGAGATGTTTTGATAGAGGTAGACTTGGGGCTGATTTCGCATGGGCTCTGTGATTATTGAAGCGGATCCTAAATGGTGTTTCTGTTTGTCCGATGTACTGCATACCACACACATCGCATTCGAGTAGGTATACAACATTAGAGGAATCGCATGTTAGGTTTCCTCGTATGTTAATCGAAAACTTGGATTGTGTGCTGGTTGCTTCGTCTGTTTCTCGCATCGCCTTACATACAAGACATCGTTGCTTTAAACAAGGTCGGCATGAATTATTGGGGGGTGATGTATTAATTTGAGAGTGGACAAGTGTGTCTTTGAGGTTACGTGGTAGTCGGTAAACGACGCCTGGAGCAGATGGGAACGCGCGTTTCAGACGTTCACTTTGTTGCAGAATGTTGTAATGTCGTTTAAGGATTTTGTTTATATTGGGGAAGTTTGTGCTGTAAGTCAAGTAGAGGTTTGTTCATTGTGGGTCTTTTTGCGGTGGTCGCTTCATAAGTAAGTCTTCACGCTTTATTTTTCTCGCTTTTTGAACAGCGTCATCAAATACATGTGGGGGTATTTTTGTTTCGCGAGCATAAGTTTTAGCCTCTGTGAGCTCGTGTCAAAGTCAGCGCCTCTAGAGCAGATTCGCTTAAACCGGTGAACCTGGCTGCATGGAATACTGTTTTTACAGTGGCGTGGGTGATCGCTTTGGTAAGGAAGGTATTGTTGTCGATCCGTTGGTTTGCGATATAGGGTTGTAGAGAGCTTCTCTTCTTCTATCGTTATGGTAACATCAAGAAAATTTACGGTAACTTGCGAGTATGTGTGTGTGAAGTGTATGTTCGGATGTACAGCATTGTAAGCGTCGATAAAGCTGAGAAGTTCATCCTCACTGTGGGTGCAAATAAGAGACATGTCGTCTATGTATCTTCTGTATAACAATGGTTTCAAGGAACTTTGTGCAAGAAATTCCAATTCTAGCTTTCCCATAAATATGTTGGCATAATTAAGTGCTATTTTGGTGCCCATAGTGGTCCCGCTGATTTGTCGAAAATAATCTTGGTTAAACTTGAATGAATTTAATTTGAGGACCATCCTCGTCAAAGTTGCGATGGCAGAGAAATCTGGGGTGTTAGATTGTCTATGGTTTGTGTACATGTTTTGTAATGCAGCTATGCCGTCATCGTGACGAATATTTGTATACACTGAAGAGACGTCAAGAGTAACCAAGTGCGAGTTTTTCGGCACACAGATACCCGCAATGTCTCGAAGAAAATGTGTGGTGTCTTTTATGTACGATGCGAGGGTGCATGGAATGTGGCTTATTAGTTTGTCCACGTACCCTGATATGGGTTCAGTTATTGTACCGATGCCTGATATGATTGGTCGACCTGGGTTACCAGATTTATGAATATTTGGGAGGATGTAGAAGCGACCTGGGCGAGGGTATGCTGCTCGCATCAGTTTGTGGTCAGTGTTGGTTATCTTTTCTGCATCCAACAGTTTCTTTAGTTCTGTTGATACGATATGTTTGTATTCGCCTGTCGGATCACCTTGGAGGCGTTCGTAAAATCTTGAGTCGTCTAGTTGGCGGTATGCTTCTTATAAGTAGTTGGTTGTATTAAGGACTACAATTTCTCCTCCTTCGTCAGCGGGTTTTATTGTTATGTCTGTCCTAAATGCAAGATTTCTCATACTTATTTTTTCAGATTTTGTCAAGTTTTCTCGGTTTCCTTTCTGTCTGTGGTATTCGTGTACTACATCTTTCTGTACTGCGGTGATATAAAGGTCCAGGCACTTGTCTCGATTACTGTTCGGTGTCCAATCACTTGTTTTACGACGGTGAATTGTTTCGTGGTTAGAAGGCCTGTCCAAGAAATATTCGCGCAACCTTAAGCTTCGAGTGAAGTTGTCGAGGTCTCGGAGCAAGTGGAATTCATCGAAAAATTTTGCGGTCGGGCAGAAGCTTAGTCCTTTAGATAGCAGTTTTTCTTCGTCAGGTGACAAGCTCGTGTCCGATAGGTTTACAACCACAGTGTCACAGTGTGTGTTCCTAGATGGGTGCTCGTTTGTACCGTTAGTGGTTTCCTAGGTGGTGTTGTTGTAGTGATAAGGAACTACATAAGGGAACGCAGGTTTTGGCACATGGTCTCTTTTGAGTTTATGAATTTTTGTGGTCATGATGACTTGGTATTTATTCTGTTCAAATTCTGTTAATCGGGTGATTTCTTCGCTCGATAAAGTGTTGTGGCGGAGAATGGTGTTGGTAATAGCGACCAGTTTCTTTACCTGCTTATCACTGGGATTAAGAGCTATTTATGTTAATTTAAGAGATGCCTCAAGAAGGACATTTTCCATGTCATTTGGTCGCATTCATCTAGGTTTGTAGCGGCTGGTGGGAGGGAGAGTGTCATACCCTTGGGGGCTATTCTAGCACGAAGGTACACTTGCAATGTTGATTTATGCATTTCATGTCTAATTCGTTTGTCAGCAAGTTTTCGTACTTTAAGGAAAGTGGCACTGCCACTGGGAGCGATGAGCTGGACTTACATTTCAGAAGTCAATCTGCTTTTGGGTGCGGGGATGGCACTGATGAGGTGCGCAGGTTGTAGTTATGTCCGGAAGCCCTTCGTCGTTGTAGGGAAGATTTAGGCGGGCTCCCGACGAACGTGTTCGTAGGCAGTTCCGGGGTCCGCAATAGAGGGACGCGGTTTCGTAGTTCGGCAGGCTTCCCTTTGAGGAGTGGTGTAGTGGTGCTGTCGTGTAGTGCTTTTCGTCTCGACATCTGCAATGGAGGTACGCGTGTTGGCTGTTCAGCAGACTTCCCCCCTAGTAGTGGTGCGCTGGTACGCTTGAGCATATACAGACCGCAAAGAGCAGAAAGGTGAAAGGGAGAAAGGATGAGAGATGGAGGGGGAAGTGGAAGAAATAGTGGAAGGGGGCGCCCCGGGGGGGAGTCCACCTTATACTCTTTTTATCTTTTTTTCAGCTTTTTTTCCCCTTTTTAATCTTTCTCACTGATTTGAGATTGTATAAAGCTGAACACCAACATACTGTACCTTCAATCCTGATGAAGGCCAGACTCTGGGCCGAAACGTCGAAATAAACCACGTTGTCACCACTCACGGAAGATCTACTGGACTATATGCAACGCTACGGCCACTCAACCACCATGCCTGCCTATATATATATATATATAGTTGCATCAAGGAAGTAACGCTGGCCACGGTAGAATAAGGGAAAATAGAGTACGACACACGTTGGTTTTGCACGGTATATTCAGACTGACGTTTCGGCTGGTGGACCAGCCTTTGTCAAAGTAACAAGTACATGTCAACGCGCTTGCTTATAAATACGATTCACATGAGATAATAAAGATCGGCGACGTATATCAGCGATTAGACAATTCATAGCGTGAAGTGTTCATGACGGTACAGTTAGATATCATGCAAAAACATAAATAAATATATACACATGTATTAAAATGTGGAACACCAAAGAACAGAAATTACTTCTTCGTGCACACAGCATAACTCTGTAAGAACCGGAGATAGATAATGATAAAACAACAATGAAACATGAATATCAAAATATATAAAAAACCGCGTGATATTACAGTCAGATTGCGCGTCATATACACTGCTCAGTCGTTGTGTTATGAATAAGATGGGTAGTCGATGCTTTTATTGCGCGTGCGCGTTAAAATACAGTCTCGCATCCACATTCGTAATAGCGGCGGCGATTAAAAAAACTCAAGTGACTGTAAACATTGGGTACACAAATATACACAATAACAGAAGCATTAGAGACGGTATCCAACAAGCTTAACCGATCACGCTACGGGCCATGGGTTAAGGCTGATAATGCTTGGTGGGCACACTAGAAAGCGTGCCTGTACTTTCGTTTATGCATGATGACACGGTGTTGAATTTGTAGATGAGGTACGATTCGGGAATTCCCGAACATGATGAGAATGAAAGCCCGATTCAAGTATATTGACCCTAATTTTTTGTATATATATATATATATATATATATATATATATATATATATATATATATATATATATATATATATATATATATATATATATATACCCCTCCCGAAACTGTTGGGAAATATATTTATCCTTGTTGACGACGCTCCCGCTGTGCCATATCCCATACCTTCACGAAGACTAACTGGACCATTGAATTATTACTCCCACTATACACACACACACACATATATATATATATATATTTAATATAATTTATATATATATATATATATATATATATATTGTGATGTAACGGTGAAGGCAACCTTTATTAGGCGCAGAAGACACGATGAAGCGACCACGCTCAAGGCACAGAACTCAGACAAGCCAAGTCCCCACAGCAGATGAAGATGACGACCACTCATGATGATGAATATGTGTAAAGAGAGTAGATGTGCTTAATGAATGCCTACACTAACCCCCCCCCCCCCCCCCACGTGAAAGCGGTCATCCTGACCGCAGTTCTTGGCCGCAGTTTAAAGCGAAGATGAACGCCGTATGAAAAGCTTCATGTGGGATACGTGAACTATTTCTGCTGCCCTGTAGCGGCGGTCCGTCGGAAGAAGAACGGGTGCCACGCGATAATTCACAGGAGACGTTTGCTCCAAGACAGTGTAGGGGCCAATAAGACGTAATTGAAACTTCTCGCACAGTCCGGGAGTGCGAATGGGTGTAAGAAGGAGGACTTCGTCGCCAGCGCCAGGGCTCAAAGACACGGCACGATGAGAGGCATCCTATTCAAGCTTGCGATCGTGTTGCTTGGCTTCAGTGTTGACGCGAGCCAGCTGGCGGCAATGAAGTAGACGAGACACGTATTCTTCACTTGAAGATGAACATGGTTTGACAGGCGCAGAGAAGAAGGAAACATCGAGGAAAGAAGAAGGGAAGTGACCGTGGACGAGGTAGAACGGCGAGTAACCGAATGTGCGCTGTACAGAGGTATTATACGCAAAAGTGACAAATGGCAAAATGGTGTCCCAGTTTCTGTGGTCAGGTTCGATATAGATCGCTATCATATCTGACAGTGTACGATGAAAGCGCTCAGTCAGGCCGTTCGTCTGAGGATGGTAACTGGAGCTTGTTTTGTGTGTAGTGCCCGATGCCTTGAGCACTTCCTCAACGAGTTCTGAAAGAAATAATCTTCCACGGTCGCTCAGGATTACACGAGGAGCTCCGTGTCGAAGGATTATTGCTCGAAGGTTGAAGTCGGCCACTTCCGAAGCTGATGCAGAAGGCACGGGAGCTGTTTCGGCGTAGCGAGTCAGGTGGTCGACAGCTGTAACTATCCATCGATTGCCCGTGACAGTCATAGGAAGCGGATCATACAGGTCAATGCCAACTGCCTCGAATGGTTGCAGGGGACACGGGAGCGGTTGTAATTGTCCACTTCGAGTTGATGTAGGTAGCTTGCGACGCTGACAAAGGGCGCATGCGGCAACGTACTTCGCGACACAGGTGGACAAGCCCGGCCAGTAGTAGTGACATCTTATGCGTTCATACGTTTTCTGGAAGCCCATGTGTTTAGCAGACATGTCGTCGTGATATGTCTTGAGGACTTGAGCCCGAAGAGTGCGAGGTAGAACGAGCACCCAGCGTTGACCATCAGGGTGGTAGATATGATGGTACAGGACGTGGTTGTTGAGCTTCAATTGCGTCAGCTGTCGGCGAAGACGGGCGTTAGGGGGCCGGCAAGTCCCGTCAAGACGGTACATGATGCGGCGACAGTAAGGATCAGCACGTTGGTGAGATAAGAACAAACCACACTCGCTTGGGTCCACAGTAGCTAATGACAAAACATGTAGGGAAGAGACGGCCGAAAGCTTCTCGAGTGCGGCAGTGGCGGGTTTGTTAAGTGGCTCTGAAGAGAGCGGGCAACGCGAAAGTGCGTCGGCGTCTTGATGCTTCTTTCCCGACTTGTATGTGATCGTGAAGTCGTATTCTTATAAGCGAAGAATCCAGCTACCAAGGCGGCCGGACAAGTTCTTGATTGTCGAGAGCCAGCACAAGGCGTGATGGTCCGCAACCACAGTAAAGTGGCGGCCGTGGAGATAAGGTCGAAACTTTTGTATCGACTATACGACCACTAGGCACTCCTGTTTGGTGATGGTATAATTTTTTTCGGCAGGGGTCAGTGCACGGCTCGCGTATGCGACGACTTTCTCACGTGAAGATTTGTATCGCTGTAGAAGAATTCCACCAATGCCTCGACCACTAGCGTCTGTATGCAGGAGCGTAGGCGCGGTTTCGTCGAAATGGCAGAGGACTGGTTCAGATGTGAGTGCACACTTCAGTTGGGCAAACGCCACTTCACATTCAGGAGACCACACAAAGGTGACGCCTGATCCAAGCAACTTGTGCAATTGTGAAGCTATTGAGGCGAAGTCTCGAATGAATCGGCGAAAATAAGAAGCGAGGCCGAGGAAACTGCGCAAATCTTTGGCTTTTTCAGGACGCGGGAAGTATTGGACAGCGGAAACCTTGTCAGGATCGGGACGAATACCGTCCTTGCTTATGATGTGGCCTAACACTTTAATCGTCTTGCTCGCAAAACGACACTTCTTGGTGTTCAGCTGAAGGCCTGCGTTTGCAAGGCACGTAAGAACTTCGTCCAGTCGTTGCACGTGCTGAGGGAAGGTTAACGAGAAAATAACGATATCCTCTAAATAGCACAAGCAAGTCTTCCACTTCAAGCCTCGTAAAACAGCTCGAATGTTGCTGGAGCATTGCAAAGGCCGAATGGCATGACGTTGAATTCGTACAGCCCATCTGGTGTTGAAAACGCTGTCTTTTCTTTGTCATCCTCGTGCATGGGTATCTGCCAGTAACCTGAACGCAGGTCTAGGCTTGAGAAGTACTCGGCACCTTGCAGTGAATCCAAAACATCGTCTATGCGCGGCATGGGGTAAACATCCTTGTGGGTAACCTTATTAAGTGCTCTGTAGTCCACGCAAAATCGCACGGAGCCATCTTTTTTCTTTACTAAAACGACAGGGGATGACCAAGGACTCGCGGAAGGACGTATAATGTTCCGTCGCAGCATATCAGCTACATTTTGTTCAATGATCTCACGCTCGGACGAAGAGACGCGATATGGTCGACGGCGTACGATGGAAGTGCCATCGGTCTGGATACGATGCCTAATAATGGACGTCTGTCCCAGAGATGAGGAATGGGCATCAAACAATCTTTTATGCTTTTGTAGCAAGGCAAGCAACTCATCTGTCTGTGAAGAGGTCAGTTCTGGACTAATAGTCGCAGCAAGAACAGAAACGCTTGATAAAAGTTCAATAGAAGGAAGGTCAGAACACGCTGGAATAAGCGGGACAACAGAGATAGGTTGACATTTAGAAACGCAAGCCATTGTGGTGCCTTTAGGAATGAGAATTTTCTCAGAAGTCTGGTTTGTAGCGTAGAGAAGTCCGCAGCCATTGTGGAACCGCGCTAGACCTGAAGCAAGGACTATACCTCTTGCGAGACAGCGTGCAGATGGTTGGACAAACACGTCACCAGAGTCGATCACATTAGAAGTGATGGCAACTATCCGCTGATGACCACGTGGTAGCTCGGTATCTTCAGCAGCGAGCAAGCGAACGGGCTTGTCATCCGCATACAGGGCACAGTCAGTTTCCATCATATGACGAACATTTTCTCGACAGCAGATGGAAGCGTTCGCCATAGACAGAAAATCCCAGCCTAATATAAGCTGGTGGGCACAGGAACTCAGCACTGCAAATTGCACAAAATGAAGAAGACCAGCTATGAAAACACGAGCGGTGCACATAGCGGCAGGTCTAATGGCGTCCCCTTGAGCAGCGTGCAGTGTAGGTCCATCATAAGGGGTGGTGACTTTTCGCAGACGTGAGCAAAAAGAACAATCAATCACAAATAAACAAGCACCAGTGTCTATTAAAGCGTCCACGTACACACCTTCTATTAAAACAGATATCGTATTATATGAACGCACTGGAGGAATTTCTGTCTTTTCGTTCGATGCAGCTTTTCCTGCAAAAGCTGCAGGGGTTAGTTTTCCGGGCGTTGGTTGGTGAATTGCGAGACAGGTCGCAATGGAGACGTGGAGCGGCGGAGGGGTGAGGGTGAGCGGCGTCTAGTAGAGTTGTAAGAACTGGTTGGCTCAGATGTCGTAGTTGAGACGGTGAGCGGCGTAGCGGCGGATCATAAGGACGACGTTGGAAAGCGTACCAGCTTGTCCCATCATCCCGTCCGTAGGTGTCGAATCCACGACGTTCGTCCTGCTGACGCTTCCGACAGACGCGTGCAATGTGGCCCCGATAGCCGCAGTAATAATAGATTGGACGAGGCGGCCGCCACGGTGGGTGAAAGGGTTGGCTAGGTGCACTCGGAGTCAACGATGCCAGAGGGACAGGCGTCGAGTGTGCAGCCATCGGTTGTACGACGGGTGGTGATCCAGCGAGGACTTGTGCGTACGTCGGCTGGGGCTGTGCGTACGTCGGCTTTGCGCGACGTTATCTTTGATAACGTCGCGCAAAACAGTGTTGGAGGGGGGAGGTGGACTCGGTGTCATTGAGAGGCCGAAAGATTGCAGCTCTTTCCGTATAATCGCCCGGATAATGGCACGCAATGAGGCATCAGTCGTGGTGGTGTTTTCAGCGCTGTCCGGCGGTAACCGTTGTGATTCAAGTTCCTCTAGGCGTTGGCACGTGGCAACAACGTCAGCGACTGTAGTCGGGTTTTGAATGACCAAGGCATTGAACGCGACCGTGCCGATCCCTTTCAATAGATGACGAACTCTCTCTGAATCAGACATGGACGTGTTCAAGCGGTGACAGAGAGCAAGCACATCCTCTATGTAGAATGTGTAAGACTCCCCGCATTGTTGCTTGCGAGCATCCAGTGTCTTCTTCGCGAGAGCTGAACGAACCCCCGGGGTGCCGAAAATTTGGCGAAGCTGTTGCTTGAAACGTGTGCAGTCCGTAATGTCAGTTTCATGATTGAAAAACCATGTTTTCGTTACGCCTGTTAGATAGAAAGAAACACAGCGAAGCTTGGTAGGATCATCCCAGTTGTTAGTGGAACTCGCTCGATTGAACTGGTCCAACCAATCCTCCACATGTTCACCTCGAAGTCCGGCGAACGTGGGTGGCTCACGCTGGTGCGCGGTGATAATCCACGATGGATAGGGCACGGTAGCCGGGGCCGTGGAGGAAGACGCAGAAGCGCCGGTTGGCTCGTCCTGAGGCATGTTACCGGACACCTGGAACAAACGACGACCTGAGCGGAGCTCCAGGAGGCAGATCGGGCTGGGATAGGACGGAAGATCGTAAAGCACACTCCACCACTTGTGATGTAACGGTGAAGGCAACCTTTATTAGGCCCAGAAGACACAATGAAGCGACCACGCCCAAGGCCCAAAACTCAGACAAGCCAAGTCCCCACAGCAGATGAAGATGACGACCACTCATGATGATGAATATGTCTAAAGAGAGTAGATGTGCTTAATGAATGCCTACAATATATATAAGGGAAAGAAGAGTATACTTAAGGGCTCGTTTTTGCGTGTTTTGTGGAATGCTTGCTCAATTATGTGGGATTGCATTATGCGCATTATGTGGGAATGCTTGTCCAATGTGATCTACCGCATCCTTATTCTTCCGAATATATATGTATGTATATATATATATATATATATATATATATATATATATATATATATATATATATATATATATATATATATATATATATATATATATATATATATATATATATATATATATATATATATATATAACGGAAAGAAGAGTATACCTAAGGGCTCATTTTTGCGTGTTTTGACACAATCATAATGAGATCTAGCAGACAATAATGCCAAAGAATGTACAGAGGAAATTATTAGAATCAATGTAACGTAAGTAGGAAGAAAGAAAAGTGGGTGAAAAAATAACTTGCCGTGAGCAGGATCGTTTCCTGTTCACGGCATGTTATTTTTTCACACACTTTTCTTTCTTTCTATTCACGTTACATTGATCCTAATAACTTCCCCTGTACATTCCTTTGCATTATTGTCTGTTAGATCTCATGATATATATATATACATACATATATATATATATATATATATATATATATATATATATATATATATATATATATATATATATATATATATATATATATATATATATATAAATGGAACGGTAGGAATCGTGTAAAAAATCATGTCACATGACTTATCATCCGTTTGTCTTAGGTCCAAGCTATTATGTCGTGTAATATTAAACTGAAAGTGGCGGAAATGGCTTGATGTGGATACCAATAAACAGAGAGTGCAACGCGGCTTGAGGATTTAGGGTTGTGAACTTAATTTTTACTGTAATACCTTCCTCGTATCAAAAGCATTGAAGAAATACCCAGCTTCCACATAATTGATGTGTTTGTCGAGCGCCGACAGCCAAGACTTGCAAACACACACAAGAACCAAAAGTATCACCAGTTGGATCTCATTCAAAGCGAAGATACTGCGTCTATGTAAATATAAGACCTATTATCACGTGTGTTAGACATAAAAGTTTATTCTTCTGTCAAGAGTATGTCGCATGGCTGCATATGATCTCAGAATGCTTAAAAAACTTGTTCTGAAGCGTTAGGGTTTTAAGCTCAAAACCAGCTTCGGGAACGTTACTGAAATAAATTTTGCAATCAAGCCTGTTTCATTTAATACAACTTCTCCTCGGCATGCTAATCGTTGGTTCTGCTAGCTTCGTGGGCACTATGCACGTACTGGGACGGCTTTCTGTAGTAGAGTACCAAGTACTCTGTATCTTTAAACACCTTTTCTAAGCACACTGTCCTGAATTACGTTTCAATAATTTCTGTCCTCTTTACTCAAGTAAACCTTTGCGATATAAAATGATAATATTAGAAGAAGAGGGTCTGCATCAGATTCTGCATTAGCCATCGTTCCAGCGATTTACATTTCGCAAACTGCTGCTAGCAACCTAAAAGAGGAATGTCGTTGATGTGTTCATGGCTGTTGGTTGCTTTGAGCAAAGGTAAGGGAAGTGTACTGCAAAACAAAAGTACTCCCGTTTAGGAGTACAATGCCTGTCCTCTATCAACCTCCTTGCGCAGAGCAATTTTTTACTCCGAACCTCAGGAGTTAAGCTTCTACTTCGGCTGGCGGGAGCTATGCGTGGCGCAGCCGAAGTACTCTTCCCAGATATTTCACTCCGGCCAATTGGAGTCATTGCATGGTGCAGCCGGAGTTCTCTTTACCCGCATTTCTCTTCGGGTGACTGGAGGGACTACGAGACACCTCCGGAGTATCTTTTATTGAATTTTCCCTCAGGCTATCTGGAGCTCTTGCGCTTTACTCCGGAGTATGACAAAGATGTCTTTACTTTGTCCGAATAGAATTTTAATGAGCAGAATCACGAGTATCTTTTATTTTCTTGTATCGCTGTTTATTTATTCCTTGCTGATTGCGTCCCGCTTTGAATACATGACGGCATTCTCATTTAAAAAAAGTAGCTTTGCTGTGTATTTCTCCACAGAGCTATAATACAAAATTAAAGAGAAAGCTTCAGTTCTTTTTTGATGTATATAAAAAATAAGCGGCCGTTTCCGGTTGAAGATCAAGCATTTTGAAAAGAAGAAAATAAAAAATACATAAAAAGTTACCAAACAATAATACACGAGGCGACAGACCACATGGAATCAACAGCACTGACAGACCACAAAAGCCACAAAAAGCCGGAACCGAGAAAAAAAAAGCATAGCAGCAGAGACAGAAAGCCGAGACACGACTTTTTGTGGCTGTTGTAGTTGACTAGGTATGTACCAACTTGCCCGACAAGCAACTCTCTTAAAAGCGCTAATAGAATTGACCACACGAATAAAACAAATCGTGAACAGCAACGCAAGGATTACAAGTCCACCTCGCATTGCGGTTAAGCAGGTGCTTCGAGGTCGCGGTTTTGCGTCGTGCTAGTCTTCGAGGCCCTTACGGTCTGGGGAGTAGTGTTTGAAATCGCGAAAAGACGATAGCACCCCACAAACTAGTTTGTTTGAAAGAAGAAGCTTCAGATATACTCCTTTTTCGATTTTCGGCTTTTCTTTCTATATTTTTTTTTCAGCCCAAAATTACGTTTTGTTTGAAAAACCATTAGCCTTTCAGTTAAGATCCTGCCGCCCGGCTCTTGGCCGATCCTCCTTTTTGGGTGTGCGCTAGACTATCAAGGATCATCATCATCATTATCATGAGCTGCAGTGTTATTTGGATCATGCCATGCCACCTATCTACCGGCATTGATTCGGCAATCTTGATTGCCGATCTTGGGCGCACGTATTCCACACCATTCCGCGTCTGGCTGCGATAAGCACCGGTGCGATGGTTTCGAAGAACACGTTTCCGCTTTATGTTTCTTGTTTTTTTTTCTTTTCCAGCGGCGTCATCTGGGCAGTTTTCAAGAAAGGTCTATTGTTTAGCCCTTTCATTTGGCTAGCATCCGGCCCTCAAAACGCGTAGGAAAGGGATATTTTTATTTCATACTTCATACACCAACACTGTTGCTTAAGAAATGGTCCCCGTATGTGGTTACGGAAGTCTACCAAAGGCTTTCATGACAACAGCTAACGATTACGGTTAGCACCACCGCTTTTCTCAAGCAAAGTTTATATATATATATAAACAGCTTTATATTATGAAAGTCATTGAATTGCTATTATATAATGAAAAACGATAACTTAAGGACACCGATGACATTTCTTGTTCAGGTTGCGTCTCGAAAGCCTGTGCGATTAGCCAAATATATAACGGCAAAATGAGGACTTATGCAGGCCACGATCAACATGCCTTTTTCTTTAGTTGCAATTTTATCAATTTTACCCGAAATATAATACGGGACACGGCTTTAGTTTTTGAGGAATGGCAGCTTGAAAACTGCTTCGGTCTCTGGATCTGGCGTATTCTATGAAACTAGTGTCTTCTTGAGTTACACGTGATGGGTTTTACAAGATATAGCTGATGGCTTTACTTCGTATACCATGGAACTTTGTTGCCATCTCCAATTTTTCCATTAAGGTCGAGACATTTTTTTTTGTGAGCTGTAAACTTGTTTCAAACAAGGCTTCATAATTTACCTATCAACCTGGTGTGACAAAAGCCAACGATTTTTTTCTTTGTGATTCAAGGTATTGCGAACATTTATTGATATTTCCCATAGAGTAGGCATAATTAACCTTACGTTCCTTTGCTCTGTTCGTTTAAGTAACCATCGACGTCGAGGTAGGCTTGCGCAACGGCAGACATGTGTTTTCCTCCTCAAGCTTCCCATCCCTGCAACATATATTTTTACTTCGCTTGAGAAAGGCTATTCTGAAGGCCGTTGGCCGTTCTCGTGAAAGGCTTTGCTACACGTCTGTATCCACATTAAGGTGACCATTTGGAGGTGTGCCGATGCATAACACAAAACATCTCCTTGCTACCAGCATTGAGGGCTGATGCCGCTTCCAAGTAAACAGCGAAACAATCGACATTTGTCGGGAAATCGCCAGGCGACAGCTGCGCAGAAGAGAAAAAAATAAAATAAAAATGAAGTAGAAATTTATTCTGCCAAAAAATCGCGCAAGTGCTTATCGTTGCTAGACGCAACCGTCGGATTGTTGATCTTTCGCCCCTACGCGTTGTCGGGTTGCAGTGTCTGTGTTGCCATACACGAATTGTACCAACTAGCCTGCCTGTGAACCCTACTACTAATTTTCTATCCGGGCGGTCGCTTTTAATGATACACAAGGACCTGGTTTGTTGAAGTTCAAAACTCTGTTTTTGCTGGCTTGCGTTGTAGTCTCACGTTTTCATTCAGCACGCTTTAGTCTTCGTGCTCAAGTAAATAACACTGGTATTTATAGTCAGAAGACTAATTAGACGGCGTACTTGAGAACGGTTCATTTGGAACCTGTCAGTTTATAAATCAAGTGCTTTATTTCTGAACGTGATTGTCGAGGGTCTTCAGGGAGAAATGATTTTCTGGGCAACTTAAAGATCCGCACATTTCCTGGAAGTAAAAATGGGCAGCGCCGTAAAAAAGGACATCTCAGGTGGTTTAACATAAGTGAGTAATAGTTCAAGGGTTTCAGTAGGGAAGATATGAAATGTGCGGAAGTGTGAAAGGGAAGATATGAAATGTGTTACTATTAAACATTTAGTGCTACGCAAATAGATTCATCTTGTCAAAACATTTACTAGTACCTGAAGAAAAAGTAAGGAAAACTGAAACACACGGACGACAATCCTTGTTCAGGCAGCTACGCAGAAGCCTGTCGATATAAGTCAAATATAAATTGCCTAAATAAAGCTTTACGCAGGATCTGATCTAGATGGCATTCTCTTTTGTTGCAGTGTCATCATCCCACATCACAAAGGCTGAATTCACATGACCGGATAGAAGATCCAGAAATATAACACAGGACAGAGCTCTCGCTTTTAGGAGAATGGCAGCACGAGAACTGTTTCAGTCTGGATCTGTCGTACTCTATGAAATCTTTCTCTAGTTTTCTCTAGTGACATGCTTTTTCTAGAAACGTGTATATGATCCGAAATATTTAGCTACCACCTTTACTTCTCTTATACATTTAATTTTTTACTGACTTCAACTGTTCCGCGAAGAGCACCTTATTTCTTGATAGTCACGAACACGTTTAAAATGAGGTTTTGGGCTACTTCTTGCTCACTATGCTTCTGAATGTATCCAGAAACCTGGTGTGAGGAACTTCTATGAGTGTTTTTTTGTTTATGTTTTGGGATGTAAGGTATTTCAAAGAGTTGTTAATATTTTCGATAAAAAGTGTGTTCTAAAAACATGTTTATTTGCCCTGTTTATTTATCGAACTATCGATGTCACTATGCGGTGTGCGGTACTGCAAGTACGCGTTTTCTCCTTCAAGATTGCCATTCTTTCAACGTACTTTTCTTTCACTTGAGAAAGATGGGTGTGCTACCGAAAGCCTTGGGTAGAGAGAGAGAAAGAGAGAGATAAACGAGAAAAAAAGGAAGGCAGGGAAGTTAACAAGATGCTAGTATCCGGTATGCTACCCTACACTGGGTTTGGGGAATAGGGGGTTGAAAGAGAAAGGGAGAGTTGAAAAATAAATAAGAGAAAAACACCGACACACACGCACGCACAAAATCAGTCAACTCAGAGGCGTTCCGACAGGCCAGTAGTTCGTAACAAGCCCAGTAGCGCTTGCACGGCTTTCTTCTGTGACGATTAGTCATGACGATGGCGCAGTGTACTTTCTTCTGATAGCGGTTGGTCATCTAACCTGTTTAGTTTATCAGAAAGGTGTCTTTCCAGGTTGTATTTCAGGCAGTCACAAAAGATATGTCGAATTGTTTCTTCATTTCCGCAGTGTGCACAGTCGGCGGTGTCGGCCATACCTATGCGGAACGCGTACGCACAGGTAAACGCGACTCCCAACCATAGTCTGCACAGAGCACAGAGCTTAACGTTGGATTAAGGGATCGTAATCTTGAATGCGTAAAGAGAGGCTCATTCCAAAGAGCCATGGAGCGTTGGCGAGCAAGCATGCGGAGCCTCCTAGCAGCGTCCGTCCTTGAGAGAGGTATTGACTGGTCGTTGTCTTCTGTATGGGCTGAATGGGCAGCTTGATCAGCTCGTTCGTTACCGATAATTCCACGGTGGCCTGACAACCACTGAAATATAACGTGGTGCCCTTTCTCTGTTATATGGTGTAGCATTTCTGCTGTTTCAAATACCAACTGCTCGTGTGGACCACGGCGTAGATTTGACAGAAGTGACTGCAGTGCCGCCTTGCAGTCGCAGAAAATCGTCCACCGTTGCGTGCTTTGGTCGTTAATGAAACGCAGCGCAGCGCTAAGCGCGGCAAGCTCTGCTGCTGTTGTTGTGGTTGCATGAGCTGTCCTGAGTTTGATGGTTGTGGCGTGCGTTGGAATAACGACCGCCGCAGTTGAGCTGTTTGGGAGGACGGAGCCGTCGGTGTAGACGTAGACGTAGTTGCAGTCTTGGTACTTCTCGTACAGCAGAAGTAAGGCGAGCTGCTTGAGTGTTGGTATTGAGAAATCTCGTTTTTTCTGGATGCCTGGTATTGTCAGGTTGATGATTGGCTGTTTGAGGCACCATGGAGGAATTGAAGGTCTCGCCGCGGGCGTAAAATCAGTTGGTAGGGAGTCACCATGTGTAGTCATTGTTCGACAAAAGGAAGTATGAGGTCTATCCACTGGTAGAGAGGCTAGGTGGTGATGGGGAGTCCGGCCCACATGCCTTATGTGTGTCCTCAAAGCTTCAATTTCAATATGGGTCTGCCCGAGGTGGTCTTTGGCTATAGCTATAGTCGCCATTGTTGAGGCACCCTGAGGCAGACCTAGACATATTCGAAGTGCCTGTGCCTGAACGCTTTGTATCATGCGTCGACTTGTTTTGCTGGCGTTTGATAACGCAGGCAGACTGTATCGTAGAAAGCCAAAGAAAAGCACCCTGTACAGTCGTAACATAGCATTAGGCTGCATTCCCCAAGTCTTTCCAGCGAGAAACTTGAAAAGATGGCATATGCCTGTGAATCGCTTTTTCAAATACGACACATGAGGGCTCCATGATATGTCTCTGTCGACTATCACACCCAGAAATTCGTAAGATCGACGATATGGTATATTTTGACCGTTAATTGACACTCTGTAATTCGACATGGGTTTGCGCGTAAATGCCAGAAGAGCGAACTTTGCGGAGGAAATTTCCAGGCCTCGATTGCGTAGATACAAAGAAGTTGCAGTAGCAGCTCTCTGTATTCTCGCTCGTAACTGCAGGCGAGTTACCACAGATGTCCAGATGCAGATGTCATCCGCGTATGTTGATAGATGAATATTGTTTGGTAAGTGCGTACGGAGAGCGATTAGTGTTATATTGAATAGCACGGGGCTCAGTACACCACCCTGAGGGACGCTACGACAACTGAAATGTGTAGACGTGTTCCCGGTCTCTGTACTCACAAAATAGGATCGTATTTGGAGATAACTGCGTATCCACTTAAACATTCGGCCACTCACTCCAATCTCTTCTAGTGCGGTAAGGACGGCTTCATGTGTAACGTTATCATAGGCTCCTTCGACGTCAAGGAACAGAGAGGCGCAAAGACGCTTATGGCCTTTCTCGTGTTCAACGTACGTGATTAGGCCGATGACGCTATCGATCGATGATCGACCACGTCGAAAGCCAGCCATGGCATTTGGGTAGATCTCATGATACTCCAAGTACCACTCTACTCGGCTGAGAATCATTCTCTCCATTACTTTACCCACGCAACTAGCCAATGCGATCGGGCGATAGGAGGAGAGTTCCAATGGTGATTTGACAGGTTTTAGCAATGGTACTAGGCGACTAGTTTTCCAACTTAAGGGGACAGTGCCGTCTAGCCAACAATCATTATATAGCTGAAGTAGAGCTATTCTCGCGCACTCACCCAGATGACACAGGGCTCTGTAGGAGATTCCGTCAGGTCCTGGTGCGGAGGTACGTTTGCATGAAGCGAGTGCTGCCTTGAGCTCCTGAATGGTGAACGGGAACTCCATACAGGAATCACGTGGTGGCGGACAACTGCTCCAAAGTGGTGAGCTACTGATGGCTGTAGTTTGCCCTGGTAATCCGGTACAGAACTCTTCAGCAACGTCCACATCTGGTCGATTTTGGTGAAGGACTAAGGCCTTGAATGGTGACTTCTGAATGGGCGATGACCGCAAACCTCTAACCGTCCTCCGTATCTGCAATAAAGGCTCACGAGGGTCGAGTGAGTCGCAGAAAGTAATCCAGCGTTGGAATTCTAGCTTGTCCAACCGACGTTTGATCTTCTTCTGCATGCTCCATAAATCTTCTATGTCCTTCGTGCGCCGGTAACTTCTTTCAGCTCGTCGTCGCAACGCTCGAAGCCGCTCCAGCTCTATGTCGATGTCCATAATTCTTACAGGGCATGGGATCGTACACAAAGTCTCTTTTACAGTGCTCTTGATGGCCTCTTGTAAATCGGATATGTGTTCTTGGCATTGGTCTTCCATACGAGACTGAAACTTTTCCCAGTCAACTCTTTTAACCATGTCGCGTACTTTAAGAGGCGACAATCCTCTGATCTTGACGTATGTTGGAATGTAATCACTCCCATGCGATTCTATATCCGTGAACCATTCAGTATGTTTCACTAGGCTTCACGAAACAAAAGCCAAGTCGAGACAGCTACCGTATGTGGAGCCACGTAAAAATGTAGGACTGCCATCGTTCAGTAACCAAAGTTTGTTGTCGGAGGCAAAAGACACCAAGTTTCTGCCCTTCATGTTGGTATTCTGACTTCCCCATAATGTATGATGAGCGTTAAAATCCCCAATGCGCCATCGTGCTAAGGCTTAATTTTTATTGAAGCAAATATGGTTTCCTCAAGCTTGTCGGCAGACTGAGAAGCGCTTCCCATTGATTACAGAAACAAAAAGCAAGAACAGCGGCTCATGAAGTCTTTACAGAGCTGTCCTTTCAAAGAGCCACAGCAAACCACGATCGAATCTTTTTGGAAGTAGACTAATGTTCTTAGACGAAGAAAAATAAAAGACCGTTTCCGATACTAATGAGTTTTTCATTAACATGAAATAAGGGCTCGCACGAAAACAATTTTCAATGAAATTATTTTGCGCATAGACGTTCAGTACTACGCTATGGGAGTCTATAACAAAGAAAATTTGTGATTGTCTCGAAGTATCTGAAGACAGTTGGCAAGTATCGTATATGGTTCAAATGTGGCATGCAGTAACATCTTGTATATCTATCTATCTGCACTACTTCTTGCATGAGTATCTCGTATCGTATCGCGATACAATTTACAAGTCTCTGCACATACCCCGCCGTGGTGGTCTTCTGGCTGAGGTACTCAGCTTCTGACCCACAGGTCACGGGATCGAATCCCGGCTGCGGTGGCTGCATTTCTGATGAAGGCGGAAATGTTGTAGGCCCGTGTGCTGAGATTTCGCTGCACGTTAAAGAACCCCAGGTGATCGAAATTTCTGGAGCCCTCTACTACGGCATCTTTCATAATCATTTGGTGGTTTTGGGACGTCAAACTCCACATATCTATCAAGTCTCTGCACAGCCCTGCCTGGTAAGCAACCAATGTGCACGCAACTGCTGACCTTACAAGCAACGAAAGATTCACTTTATGGCACTTGGCTGGAAGTCAAATAAAAGCAGCATAATCAAGTACTCGTTCACTGCATCACTCGCAAGCGATTGCTTAATGACGTATAATCTGCCAAAATCTTAAGATCATATCTTTTTCTCTTTTCATCCGGCCTTACTTCACGCGTTTAAGGATGTTTTCAAGGGTGCTTATTGTACCAACTACGAATATTCCTTTTTCTTTAAACTCTCCTCCAAAGGTCACTACAGACTCTTACGACAGGTGTACCCTCCAGCCAAACTAACACTCACTAAACAGCTTCGTGATCCCCAGACGCCTGCAAAACCACATGCAGATACACGAGATATTAATGCATTGCTTCTACTCGTGAACACATGGCTATATGGATGGATGGATGGATGAATGTGGCTGTACTCTTTAGATCGGGCGGCGGCTAACGACACCTAGCCGTAATACTTAGTGAACTAACCATTAGATTTATCTTTTTTTTCCTTAAATAGTGAGGTTGAGGATTCGTACTTTGCAGTGAAGGGATTAATTTTCACTCGTGCCTTGACTTTAGCCACCAGTCAGATAACCTCCTTCTAGTCAATTCTACCCGCTTAAAGTCTATTTTGCCCTCACTGTCCCTAAACCCCAGTGCTTTGAAAAACTCTGCGCCATCAACCTGAACTACAGGGTGAAGCCCTTTGCAGAACATTATCAAGTGTACGGCAGTTTCTTTTTCCTCTCCACACGCACTGCATACCGTGTCTACCACTTCGTATTTGGCCCGATATGCCTTTGTTCGCAATACTGCCGTCCTGGGCTCAAACAGTAGAGAACTACCCCGAGTATTATCATAGATCCTTTTCTTGGACATTTCCTGCTTAAAAGTTCGATAGATCTCTAGTGCGGACTTCTTAATCATGCCAATTCTCCACATATTGGTCTCAGCTTCCTTCACCTTCTTCTTAACCGATAATTCTTTTTGGTTTGGCCCCCTGCTGTTTTCCAAGTATTTACCAGTCAATTTTCTGGTTTGCTTCCGCCATTTTGTATCGACATTCTTAATATACAATAAGCTGAATACCTTCCTAGCCCAACGCTCCTCCCCCATTTCTCTCAATTACTTTTCAAATTTTATTTTGCTTCTAGCTTCTCTGCCCTCAAATGATGTCCATCCCATATCACCTTGTACTCCCTGATTTGGTGTGTTCCTGTGATCTCCTAAAGCAAGCCTACCTATTCCACGTTGCTTAATCTCTAATCATGCTTGAACTTCTGATCTCATGCACAAGACCGCATTGCCGAACGTCAGACCAGGAACCATGACCCCTTTCCATATTCCTCTCACAACATCATACCTATTGTAATTCCACAGTGCCCTGTTATCATTACCGCTGCATTCCTTTTACCTTTAGTCGACACGTATATTTCGTGTTCCCTTAGGTACTCGACCCCATTGTTTATCCATACGCCCAGATATTTGTATTTATCTTATCTCCAGCGTGACCTCCTGTATTCTAAGCTCACTACCTTCATTGTCATTAAAAATCATGATTGCTTATTTTTCCTCACTGAATCTGAAATCTAACCTATCTCCGTCATTACCGCAGATGCTCACCAATCTCTGCAAATCTTCCTTGGTGTCGGCCATTACCACTATATCATCTGCGTACACCAATGCTGGTAGTGCCTGTTCAATGAGTTTTCCTTGTTTGACGAAAGAGAGTTTGAAGCCCAGTTCACTTCCCTCTAACTTGGCCTCTAATCCTTGTAGGTACATCATGAATAACAAGGATGACAAAGGACACTCCTGCCTAAGCCCCCGTTTCACCTCTGTGGGCTTAGATACCCATTTTTCCCACTTTATAACTACCTTGTTACTTTTATAGATCTCCTTTAAAAAATTACACTACATCACACTACATCTTCCAGGCCTAGTGTGTCCAGTATTCCCATATTCCCCACAATTCCTCTTGAACCGCGCTATAGTACGCTCCCTTGATATCTAAAAATGCTAGCCACAGGGGCCTGTGTTCCTTTCTGCTATTTCAACGCACTGCGTCAGTGAGAACAGATTGTCTTCCAACCTCCTGTGTTTCCGAAACCCATTCGGCAGTTCCCCCAGCACGCCCTCATCCTCTATCCATGCCTGCAGTCTTTCCTTTATAATCTGCATCGCCAGCCTGTAGACCACTGATGTCACTGTTATAGGACGGTAGTTGTTTATTTCAGCTTTGTCCTCCTTTCCTTTATAGATCATGCTCATCCTGCTAAGTTTTCATCCATCGGGAACTTCTCCATCGATTATTATTTTGCTCACTGCCTCTCTCAAAGCCTGCTTAGACTTCGGACCTAATGCCTTTATCAGCATAATCGGAATCCCATCTGGGCCTTTTGATGTACTACTAGGAGCCCTCATGCCACCTCTAAAGCGCCTCGCCGCGGTGGTCTAGTGGCTAAGGTACTCGGCTGCTGACCCGCAGGTCACGGGTTCAAATCCCGGCTGTGGCGGCTGCATTTCCGATGGAGGCAGAAATGTTGTAGGCCCGTGTGCTCAGATTTGGGTGCACGTTAAAGAACCCCAGGTGGTCGAAATTTCCGGAGCCCTCCACTACGGCGTCTCTCATAATCATATCGTGGTTTTGGGACGTTAAACCCTCCATATCAATCAATTAGGGCTGAAATGCAGAGCCTCGTCCCAGGGCCTGCTAACGATGATGTCCGCATACTAAACGAGTATATTCACACTTTTCGGCACATTATACGAAACAAAGAAAGCGGTATTCCCCCCCCCCCCCGGCATTTATGTCTAAGAGGAGTGAGGAAGTGTTTACTTGCAGGAAACCACTAGCCGGGGCTCGTGCAACAACCATTAATGCACGCACTGTATTGTCTTTTGCTCACGGACATGAACACCTTCCACCACATCAGCTAGAGGGCAAGAAGTATTCCTCCGACAGGAAAATCAATGGGACAAGGCAGTTTTTCACCCGTTGCTGGCCCATACTAGCGTTTTTTTCAATGCGCTTTCGCTCCTCGGACTGCCCTTGCTCGTCAGATAATTGCCAGAGAAGACATTTCAAAAGCACAGCGGTTCCGATCATCTTGTAGTCCACCACTACGCTGAAGAACGGAAAATAGTGAAAAAGAGGTGTTGGGAGTTCTGTCATTGGATGCGCTCGGAGCCGTGGTAGTAAGTTGATTCTTCAGTTAGCGGTGTTAAGCTTATTGAAATCGTCTGACCTGCTTGCGTTTATATTGTTTTAAGGTATGATTAATTCGGAAATTACAAGCACAAAATGTTTTGCGTAGATTCTGCAGTATTATGCAGTGATTTTATGCAAGGAGCCCTAAAACGCTCACACATTTTCTAGATAGCGAAAACGCCTTGTATTTACCCATTTGCCGCTACTTGACAGCGCGTCGTCACTCGTCACTGCTGCTGTCGTTGTGATGAACGTCCGCAATGAGGCGTAACGCGAAGTTATCAAAATGTTTTCCAAGTTAGGTGGTGAGGTTTAGCTGTACTTGTTGTGTTGTGTTGCCACACTTCCCGAGTGTGGCAACACACTTGCGAAGGCTTCATGAGTAGAAATCGCAGGCTTCATGAGAAGGCTCAGGCTTCATGAGTAGAAATCGCAGCAGGTTCACATATTTGGGGTGAATTCCAGCCAAAAGTTGCAAAATCCTGCGCAGCCTGGGCATGAGAGGTCATTTATGTCCGTCAAGATGGCTGAAATGACACAAATCAAGCTCTCAAGCATAGCGAATGGGCCGCTTACATGACTCAACTCGAGTTTTGTTGATTTAGCCACGTTCCATTCAGATTCAGTCAGTATTCTCATACACAACAGTTGTGTCTGATTTAACGACACAGGTCCCCCATAATATCTGCACGGAAAACATTGCCACCTGCGCTGTAGCAGTGGCAATTCGGGAGTTCAGCACAAGTGGGAGTGCCAAGAATGCTCCTGAGCTGGAAAGTCCGAATTTTATTCAAGGTCAGCATTGTGGTGCTGCCACGACATGTAGAGTAGAAAATTGGTCAGTGTGAAGGACGGTGAAGAGCTGTTTTTTCGGCTTATAGATCTCGGCACGTTAACCACTTTTAAAAGTCATTACTTTCATTTCTATTTTAAATGTACCGTAAAGTGCCGTAATAATTTTTAAAATATCTAGTGGCCTTGCCACACACAAATACCATAACAAAACTTACGCAACAAGATTGTTAAGACAGTCCTCTTAACAGAATTGTTAAGAGGACTGTCTTGCAGTCGTTATGCAGCAAGCACCATAGGCGTGCGAGGGTTGTCTTTTAGGGGAGGGGGGAGGGACTAAGGATTCATTGCAGTGCTCCACCCTTGATTAGGGGGTAGCCCCCTACAGCCCCTCCACGCGCACGCTGATGGCGGGCACTGATTATCAATATGGACTTTATGCTCCTCAGTGCTGTACCCTTGACGATTGCCTCTTTCCGAAAATCAGTGCTACTTACAGAGACCCGATCAATAGTGCCCCGATAACTTTTGAAGCAAACGAATTTTGCCTAGTTTTAGATATTTTTGTGTGAATACTTTATGTTTACGTCTGTGTTTTTTGTTTTTGACATGAATCTTTCCTGTTTCCTCTTTCCTAAATGAAGACAACGCCTGTCTGTGCTTCTGGAAGATTTTAGCCTGTTCTTTATCTATTTTCTCCGCGTGTTCGTGTTTTCTTGGAATGCAAATAATAATGGTAATTTTCACAGGCTTCCTTCCTCCTGGGACCCTTTTTTGTGGTTTGCTCAATGGCTGGTGTTCTTGGCAGTGGATACGGACTTTGTTATGGTAGAGGCTGCGGAAGTCCCCTGGGTTGTGGCGGAGCTCTCGGATCCAGAGAAGGAAGAGTTGGAGTCGCAAGTAGTGGTCTTAGGCAGAGGAGGTCCCTGGACCAGCGTGCCTTGTCCGGACAGCTCATCCCCTCAAGGTGCGCAACTGAGGTACTCCCGTGGCTCAGTGTTATCGGAGGCGTCGGCGGAAGTCCCGGATACGGCGGAAAATATGGTGGCCTATGCGGATATGGTGGTCGTTTCAAGTACGGCGAACTCGAATATGGCGGTGGGCTCAAGTACGGTGGATACAGCTGAAAGCCAGTCCTGAAGCCAGAATCCAGTGTGGTGTCGTCAATGACGTAGAGCTTTCGACAGTAACTTTCTCAGTGCACTGCTAGTTTATACGATTCTTTTCTCTTGAAAAGGACAAGGTCATCATAAATTTAGGAATCGGTCAATTATTTTACTTTTTTACGCTTAGTATAAGCGCTTGGCCCATTCCCCTATAGGCATCGTCACTGAAGAACAAGCTGGTGACTAGTGAAGCGAATGTGCGAAGAGCAGCGGATTCCTGGCGCAACTCATCGCACCATGGATCGGAGTCGTCACCCCGAAGAGCCGGAGATGATTCAAGAACACGGAATTGAGCATTCAGATCTTTCGGTGCAGTTGTTGCTACTGCTCGTTGTACATAGCGTTACCATCTCATACGAAGCAGGGGGGGGGGGTGTTGTGTAATAAACAATTACAACCACTACCCCATTTATTTCGCATTCGTGCTATCCCTGTATATATATAAATTGTTAAGGCGTTTACTAGCCGGCAACGAGCGAGAATATGTAATGGCGACAGTCACAGCCAAGCACGGGCTCCCAGCGCGAGCGGCGTCCTTGTTGGGTAGCCCCACTAGAAGGTACTCAAGAGTTCGACCCATTCCAGCGTTCGGAGGCTTCGCTACAATTACCCCGGGGTCGAAGAGGGAGCCGCCTGGCGACCTAACAGCTCGTTACTATGAGCGGGTCATAATAAGCCTTCAGGCGCTCCACGTTGACGATGTCTCGCCCACGGCGGCGCATGTCCGAAGATTGTTCAACGGGTTCGATGAGATAGTTGACGGGTGAGGTGCGCTCGATGACACGGTAGGGGCCTTCGTATTTTGGACGTAGCTTGAAAGAGGGGCCAGCTGCAGATGTCGGGATCGAGAGCCATACAAGCGCACCAGGAAGGAACGTGGGCTCAGAAGTGGTGGAGCCATCACGAATACTCTTCTGCCGCTCTTGCTCTTGCGTTGTAAAAGTCTTGGCAAGCTCGCGACACTCTTGAGCAAGCCTGGCTGTCTCGGAAATCGGTGCACACTCAGATGGAACCGGCGTGTACGGGAGTATCGTGTCCATGGTGTGTGACGGGTGCCTTCCGTACAGCAAGTAGAAAGGTGAAAAACCAGTCGTGCTCTGAGGGGCGGTGTTGTAGGCGTAGGTGACGAAGGGCAGTATATTATCCCAATTAGTGTGGTTGGCAGCGACGTACATAGAAAGCATGTCACCGAGGGTGCGGTTAAAGCGTTCGGTGAGGCCATTCGTCTGTGGGTGGTAAGCAGTAGTTTTGCGGTGGACAGAATGGCACTCCGTCAGAATGGCTTCGACGACTTCCGACAAGAAGACACGGCCTCGATCGCTGAGAAGCTCTTGGGGTGGTCCGTGGCGCAGTATAAATCGATGCAGCAGGAAGGACGCAACATCGCGCGCAGTAGCCGCAGGGAGAGCGGCGGTTTCGGCGTATCGCGTTAAATGATCAACGGCAACGATGGCCCAGCGGTTACCAGCCGACGTCAGAGGAAGTGGTCCGTACAAATCGATACCTACGCGCCCAAAGGGACGGTCAGGGCAAGGTAACGGTTGCAGACCGGCGTGCGACATGTGGACTGACGGTTTACGGCGTTGGCAAGTGAGGCAAGAGCGAACGAACTGCTGCCCATAGCGGTACATGCCGCGCCAAAAGTAGCGTTGTCGAATGCGATGGTAGGTCTTGAATACCCCAGAGTGCGCGCATTGCGGATCTGAATGGAAGGATTCACATATTTCTGACCGCAGACTGCGGGGTATCACGAGTAACCACTGCCGGCCGTCGGCGTCGTAATTGCGTCGGTGTAGAAGGCCGTCACGGATGGTGAAATGGCGAGCTTGACGACGCAAGGCACACGTGGATGGCGTTGCGGATGGATCAGAGAGCATGTCGATGAGCGTGCCGATCCAATTATCATTTCGCTGTTCGGTAGCGATGATGTCAACATCAATGGCAGAAACAGCAGCCGTGGATACTGAGCAGAGCACATCACCTTCAGGCAGAGGGGAGCGCGAGAGGGCGTCGGCGTCAGCATGCTGGCGTCCGTTGCGGTACAGCACGCGGATGTCGTAGTCTTGTAAGCGAAGAGCCCAACGGGCGAGACGGCCTGAGGGATCCTTCAATGAAGAAAGCCAGCATAGTGCATGATGGTCGGTGACGACATCGAATGGGCGACCATACAAATAAGGTCGAAACTTCGTAAGAGCCCAGACGATCGCCAGGCACTCTTTCTCCGTGACGGTGTAGTTTTTCTCGGCTCTCGTGAGCGTACGGCTTGCATATGCTACGACATATTCAGGGAATCCGGGTTTTCGCTGCGCCAGGACAGCGCCGAGGCCTACGCCGCTGGCGTCTGTGTGCACCTCCGTTGGGGCTGTCGGGTCGTAGTGGCGTAGAATGGGAGGCGACGTCAACAAATGGCGGAGCTTCGCGAACGCGTCGTCGCACTCGGATGACCATGAATTGAAGGGCCCGTTACTTCCAAGGAGCTTCGTCAGCGGTGATATGATCGTGGCAAAATTTCGTATGAAGCGTCGGAAGTAGGAGCACAGGCCCACGAAACTACGCAGTTCTTTGACAGATGCAGGTTTGGGGAATTCGGCCACGGCCTGAAGCTTGGCAGGATCAGGAAGAATGCCTTCTTTGAACACGACGTACCCCAGTATGGTGAGTTGCCGTGCTGCAAAGCGGCACTTTTTCAGATTTAGTTGCAAGCCGGCATTGCTCACACGTGCGAAAACTTCTTTCAGACGTTGGAGATGCGTGGAGAAATCCGGAGCAAAGACAATGACATCGTCGAGGTAACACAAGCACGTGTACCATTTCAAGTTGCGCAAAACGGTGTCCATCATGCGCTCAAAGGTCGCAGGTGCATTACATAGACCAAACGGCATGACGTTGAACTCGTACAAGCCGTCTGGCGTGATGAAGGCGGTCTTTGGTCGAGCGTCGTCAGCCAAGGGTACTTGCCAGTACCCCGAGCGCAGATCAAGAGAAGAAAAAAAATCGGCTCCATGAAGGCTGTCAATCGCGTCATCGATGCGTGGCAGTGGATAAACATCCTTGCGAGTGATCTTATTGGGCCGTCTGTAGTCCACACAGAACCGCACAGAACCGTCTTTCTTCGCAACAAGAACAACAGGAGACGCCCATGGACTGTCCGAGGGCCGAATAACATCACGTCGGAGCATATCGTCAACCTGATCATTAATTACTCGACGTTCAGCAAGCGACACGCGATATGGACGTTGCCGTAAAGGTGGATGGGCACCAGTGTCGATGCGATGCGTAACAACGGACGTGCGACCGAGAGAACTTCGCCCGACATCGAAAGAAGAACGATATTCTTGCAACAGGTCCAGAAGTTGGGAACGCTGTACGGCCGTAAGGTTGTCAGCGATGGAGGGGCCAAATACATCAGCAGATGACGAATCAGAAGTGGAAACAGCATTGATGGTACACGACCTGGGACCGCGCGTGTCATCGGGTACGTCCAGGACTTGTGCGTCGTCGACTGGTTCCACTCTGCCGAGACATTCCCCTCGAAGCAAGGTAACAGCATACGGGGACGGGTTGGTTACAAAAATAGCAGTGTTGCCCTGGTTGACCTGCACGGTCGCGAAAGGTACTAGCAACCCTTTCCTGCTGCAAGCGCGGTCAGATGGCGAAACAAGTCCAATGGTGTCGGAGAGACCAGCGCAGTAGACAGACACAGCCGTCGTCGAGTTTGGAGGCACTGTTGTATCGTCTTTCGTTAGAATCTTGCTCAGTGTCGGGGGACTGTCTTCTGGCGTCAAATGCGAGAAGGGTGAGAGCTCAATTTCGGCGGCGGCACAATGGATGACGGCGTCATGGCGGGAGAGAAAGTCCCACCCCAGGATGACGTCATGAGAGCATGCCTGAATGACGATGAACTGGGCGACATACAGAACGTCCTGGATGACAACGCGAGCTGTGCACCCTGCTGTAGGATAAATGCGGTGCAAACTTGCAGTACGGAGGGATAACCCAGAAAGTGGCGTCGTCACTTTTCGAAGTAAGCGGCAGAGTTTTTCGTCCATAACTGATACGGCAGCTCCCGTGTCAATAAGCGCCGATACACAAACACCGTCCACAAACACGTCAATGACATTCGAGGGGCTGCTCTGAGGGCTTTCACATTGCGATAGCGTCGCAGTCCTTGCCTCGGGGACTGCGACGACTAGTTTTCCCGCTCATGAGCTGCCGCACTTGGCCGCATGGGGGACAGGGAACGACGTCGTGGAGACGGCGATCGTCGAGATGGACCTGGGCGAGATCGAGGTGGCATAGACGGCGGTTCTTCGCGATAAGGACGGCTGAGTTGGCCAGCAACAGGTGAAGAAATTGGAGCCGGCTGTACGCGATGGCAATAACGGGCCACGTGACCGGCGTAACCGCACGCAAAGCAGATGGGCCTGTTGTCGGGTGTGCGCCATCTGTTCACCGGGGTAGGTCTCACCCACGTCGCAAGGGCTGATGGACGGAACGGTGGCTGCATGGTGGACTGAAGCTGAGGCTGAGGGGTTACGTCAACATACGTAGCGGGAACACCCGCTGCAAAGGACGGAGGTCGAGCGGCAGCTTTGGCGTAAGTCAGAGGGGCGGTTGCTGGAACGACTTGGGGCGGCCTGGCGACCACTTGCGCGTAACTCAGGGGCGCAGGAGCCGGAGGCTGTGGGGGGTGGTACGCAGGCATTACCTCCGCTATTTCCTGTTCAATCGCTCGACGGATGGGAGGGAGAAGGGTAGTAGGCGATTGTTGAACAGTCGGTTGGTGGGCGAAGGGCAGGAGCGAGAACTGACGTGCGATTTCCTCACGGATGAAGGACTTTAGTTCTGCCATCAACGCCACTTGGTCACAACTGGCCTCCAAGCCAGCAAGCGTTGCAGCTCGTGGTGGGGAGCGTCGGGTCATCGAACGCTGCCGGCGGAGCTCCTCGTAGCTCTGGCACAGTGTGATGACCTCAGCCACTGTGCCGGGGTTTTTGGCGAGCAGCATCGTGAAGGCATCATCGTCAATGCCTTTCATGATGTTCCGGATCTTTTCAGACTCGGACATGGTGGGATTAGATTTGTTGGATAGGTCCAGGACGTCTTCAATATAGCTCGTGAATGACTCACCAGCCTCCTGAGCACGTTCACGCAAGCGCTGCTCGGCTTGCAGCTTGCGAACAGCAGGGCGGCCGAAGACGTTGATGATTGCGGTCTTGAAATCGGACCAGGTGGCAAAATCGGACGCGTGGTTGTTATACCACAAACTGGCAACACCCGTAAGGTAGAATACCAAGTTGGTCAGCTTGCCGTCTTCGTCCCATTTGTTAAGGACGCTCACGCGCTCGTAAATAGCGAGCCAGTCCTCCACGTCAGTGCCATCAGCGCCAGTGAAGATGGGTGGATCGCGGATTCTGGGGACACCGGGACAAGGGGGTGGCATTGGAGGAGGCGTTTGCTGAGAAGCGTCGTGGTACATAGTAGATGGCAGGGTACGTGATCGTAGCTCCAAAGGCATAGACAGGGATCGCAGCACTCTCCACCAAATTGTTAAGGCGTTTACTAGCCGGCAACGAGCGAGAATATGTAATGGCGACAGTCACAGCCAAGCACGGGCTCCCAGCGCGAGCGGCGTCCTTGTTGGGTAGCCCCACTAGAAGGTACTCAAGAGTTCGACCCATTTCAGCGTTCGGAGGCTTCGCTACAATATGTATATATATATATATATATATATATATATATATATATATATATATATATATATATATATATATATATATATATATATATATATATATATATATATATACTGTTTGTGTGTAATGCGCATTGACTGTAGCGATTCCTTGTGCTGCCTTCATTTTAAACTTCACTAAGGGTGAACGGACTAGTGAACAATCGCAGCGTTTTAGTGGTTCTTATGCCACGCAAAAAGGAAGGAAGACAAAAATTTCATACGCAGGGTCCCACAAGGGCACTAGAAAAAATAACATCTTTGCGTGTGCTACGCCAAGACAAAATGTATAGGATGTTATCAAAATGTATAGTATGTTGTCAAGTCAAGTCAAGTTTATAAATAGTTCAGTTGAGTTACATGGTTAGCGTTATTACAGCAGCAGGTCCCAAAGTTTCAGAGAAACTCACAGGGGGACCTCCTATGACTACATGGATGGGGTAATTACAAAAAATGCAGCAATAGTATATGGACTTGTGAGTAATAATGAATAAGCTTGATTAACAATAAAAATACGATCAATACACAGCATACTGGTAATACTTACTATTGAAAAATAACATAGAAATAGTCAAAAGCAAGTGAAGACAAAAAATATAAATGAACAACTCTACGTGACAAATACAACACGTTTCATTATCAGTGTTATCAATTATACAAAAGCAAATCGAAGTAGTAAAATAGCACAGAAATGTGGAGAGCTATTAACAGTTAATTACACAAATCGGATGAGTTGATTAATTCCTGAACGCAATATTTCTTGCTGTGCGAAGTGAAAATATGAATGTTATGCGATGATCTCAATTCGAAAGGCAATGAATTTCAAATGGCTATGCTAGTAAATAAGGTTGAGAACTTGGCGTAGTTTGACCTTACGGCCGGCAAAAGAAGAGTATTGCACTGGGAAAACCGGGTGATGTTACTATTAGTTAAGTGATGATGATCAATACATGCGATAAAAATATGCGTGATGAGTCTAAAGGCGACAATGGACATTCTATGACAAAATAATTTTCTCAATGGAAGTATGTTAAGCTGAGGAAACAACGGGCTACAGGAGAAGTAAAATGAGCTGAAAGTCATTAATCTAACTGCTTGATTCTGAAGTCACTGCAAACGTTCGATGTGCGTGAAATATGTGTTGGCCCAAGATGATATGCAATACTAAATATGGCTCTGAATATAAGCAAAATACAAAGTACGTATGATGTGAGGCCGAAAATAAGTTCGTGTCTTGATTATAACGTGAATACCGAATGCAATCTTTTTAACGAGTGATGCTGCATGTTTATGAAATTTTAGTTCGCTATCTAAGATGACGCCAAGAAACCGCGCTTCACTGGCAATGTTTATGACGGTATTACCAATGTGAAGGGAAGGTTGTATGTCAAGTGAAATGCGCGGGGAATGAAACAATATAAACACGGTTTTACTAGCATTGATCTGAAGATAATTGGCCTGGCACCATAAAGTTATGTTATGTAAATCTGTGTTGAGGTCAGACTGGAGTGAAGAAACTGATTTAGATGACTGAAAGATGGTTGTGTCGTCAGCGTAAATTATGCACTTGGTCCTTGTAAGAATGATAGGTAGGTCATAATTAAACATCAAAAATAAAAGTGGGCCTAAAATTGATCCCCGTGGAACACCAACGTTAATTAACTGGGGCGTTGAGAGATGGGAATTAACATGAACCATTCGTGACTGGTTACTGAGGTAGCTCTTAATAAAATTTAGTGGCGGACCAGACATACCAAATGATTCGAGTTTAGCAAGTAGTACGTGATGATTTATAGTGTCAAAAGCCTTCGTCAAATCGATAAACACAAGTTCCACAAGTAACCCTCTATCAATAGCTTGTTTAATTTGCTCCATTGAGGTAATTAGTGCCAGCTCAGTTGAATATCCTTGACAAAATCCGAATTGTTGTGGAGATAGAAGCTTAAATTGTTCTGGAGATAGAAGCTCTCATAATCTAATGGTGGTTTTAGGACGTTAAACCCCACGTATCAATCAATCAATCAATCAATCAATCAATCAATCAATCAATCAATCAATCAATCAATCAATCAATCAATCAATCAATCAATCAATCAATCAATCAATCAATCAACCCATCGATCAATCAATCAATCAATCAATCAATCAATCAAACAATCAATCAATCAATCAATTGATCAATCAATCAATCAATCACTTCAAGGAGTGCAAGGTATCGACCATCTTCTTTACAATTGCAGCTCACGCATAGAGTGAGATAGCGGCCGTATTTTGTCGCAAGTCTTGTTATTGATTCTTTTTGATGTTTTGATGGTGGCTTGTGACAATTACGGTAGCTCGCTGCGATATGAAGTAGTCATGCGAGGTTGGTTGTAGCCATCGTAGCGTATGCTTGTGGGTACCCTGTCGCGGTTACACCAAATTGCGAAAGAAGGTTGTGAAACTGTTTTGTGGCTCCCTTATGCCACACAAGACGGTAATAAATTTTGCATGTTATCCCCAGATGTTCATTCTGATACTTGCAAATTGTGCGGCTGGGCTAACAGCAATACTTAGGCACATTCTCTTGTAATGTGCAGTTCTAGAAGGAAATGCAGCCTCCCCAGTACAGGATGCGGTGCGGTGGACGGCTGCTCTGCGCAGCTCCAGCCTCGACGATCAACTGTGGGCCATCCAGCAAGTTCGCGAGGCGGCGAGGAGACGGGGTCTCCGGTCATCCTTGGGGGCGGCCTTGGCGGGGACCACGAATTTTGCGCAGTTATATTACCACCACTTTTTTTGGTGAGGGGGGCGATCCTCCTTGATTTTTGGGGAGGAGGGCATGCCGTTGAAGTGGTTCATTTCGCTCTGCATGCCCTGGCGAAAAGAAATTGAGGCGAGGGAGGAAGCAAAGGCCTGGTGTGTCATGCCTTGGTTATGCCACTGCTTTACAACAAGGTCTACTTGCCGATATCTGCCCCTCTATATCCAATTACGCAGATCCTAATTAATCAAAGTGAACTAATTCTTACTTATTTGTCAGACAATTGCGTTTAACGCAATACGTTATATTGAAGCGCGCATACACGCGAGTGTGACCTTTTGTCTTCAAAAGCCATTCTTGACTTTGGGACCTCCTCGCATATACAAAACGCGTGTAATATTGCTGTGTTTTTTTCATTAACACTTCAAGATTAGCATGGCCCCTGCGCAAGGATGACACGCGATATCGTGAAGCGTTCCACATCTTTCGAAATACACAGTGGAGCCGACAAAAAAAAAAGTTTATTGATATTCTTGATGCTGTCAGTAATTGGTGCACTGAATCTAAAATGGAAATAAATCAAACTAAAACAGTTGCTTTGCGCGTCACAAACAAAAGTAAGCGTGTCTTCTATTCCAATTACACTTTATGTTCTACCCGCCTGTCTGCCCTCAATGAAATAAAATATTTAGGTGTAACAATATCCAGTATTTTGAATTGGAGGACCCATTTGGAAAACATTTGTGTGGTGGCGGAGAGAAAACTATGGTACTAGAGAAGAAAATTAAGACTTGCTACGACTCCCGTTAGGCTAGCGGCATATCATACAACATTGGAATATGCCAGCATTGTGTGGGATCCCTCGAAAATCGGCCTCATTAATATGCTAGAAAGAGTACAAAGGCGAGCTGCCAGGTTTATTCTTTCAAAGTACTCCTCGACTGAGCCAGTAACAAAAATGCTACGCACTCTTCAACTGCCCACTTTAGCCGAACGACGGCAATTGGCAAGGATGAAGTTCTTGGTTTTTTTTTTGTGAAAGAATAAATAAACATAAACACAACAAAATACTTAACGCCACGCCGTGGAAGAAACCTAAGAAGCGTAAACGATTACACATACGAAGTGCCACAACAGCGTGTCAATGTATATGCGAATTCACTTTTTCCAAAAACAATTTGTCAGTGGAATGCTTTGCCATTACCACCCATGGTTCATTGTGATTCACTGGAAAAATTTGAGGAATGGCTCAAAGATATCTTTCTGTAAGCATGGTCTACTATGTTAATTTGTTGCAATTAATTTGTATGCTTAACGACATCACTGTTTTTCCTTCAGCCTCAATGCCGGTGTTTCCAATGTATGTCATGTAACATTTCCAAGTTCAAGTGTTGCTGTTTAAATTGATGCATGATTTGAATGTATTGATGTTTGTCATTCTTAGTATGTCCCGCCCTTGTAGCAGCCGAAAGGCTAACAGTATGTGGAAAATAGATAAATTTGATTTATTTTTTTATTATTTATCAACTGATATGGACGCATAGTCCAAGCAGGGAGGGTAATAAAATGGCACACAGTAAATGCGTTCAAAAAAAAAAACAATCGCGAGAATACAGCAAATATTTATTTATTTATTTATTTATTTATTTCTGTCAGCTTACTTTGCAAATCATAATCAGGAGTGGATTGTACGAAAAGCTAAAAGAAACAACGAAGCTAAAAGAAACAATGAATACACATTGTGGGAAAAAGAAACGAACTGTGAATACACATTGTGGGAAAAAGAAAAGTTAGGAGATCTGTCTTGAACAATATTTACAGCATGTGAAACACTGGGAACAGTATGTAATAAAAAGAAGGCAAAATATTGCGGCTGAAAATAGCGGCAAGCAAATACACGGATGAAAACAACAGAACAAACGAAGCAAACTGTAGCTAAACAAAGTAAAGACAGAGTAATGAAAAAAAAAAGAACGCGACAAGAATGCGCAAAACAGCACTTGCTTACTGAGCACCCAGCTCTGCAACAAAAATATGTTTGTGTTGAAACACCCCTTGTCATAGATTAGTAAGAGTATGGACAAACAACGGTATGGTTTGGCTCTGCAGTACATATTCAGGCAATCCATCCATGGATGGCACGAGAAAAAAAAAACTTTGAAGATGTTGGTTCGGCAGGAATATTCGGTTATTTTGAGCGAATGAGATGAGCACATAGGGCAGCCCGTCACACGGTTTGATGTACAAGTCCTTGTATTTTTTAACGTGTTCGTGGTGAATTAGGTATAACATTTTAAATCTTTCTCGATGGCGTCGTATTGAACCTCTAGAAATTTATTTAATAAATCTCAAGAGCTTCAAGATTCGCGTCCTGTAGTAAAGCACTTACGAATGTGTGGTGATGATAGGAAGTGAAAATGAATCTGACTGATTCTCGTTGTATGCCCGCGATTTCATTTAGGGTCGACTGGCTGTTGGGACCCCAGACAGGAGCAGCATATTCTAGCAGTGGCTTCATGTATGTCTTGTATGCCGAATATTTTATGTTACTCGTGCGTTTAGACAAGGTTCTGCTCAGATATCCAAGCTTTTTCATGACTTTATTTTTCATGTAAACTATGGGACTATTCCACCTAAGGTCCGACGTGATCACCAGGGCAAGATATTTATATTGTCGCAGTGCAACGCGAAGAAAAGATGACAGCAGCTTACGGCAGCGAAAAGAGCGTATTCAGGATCAGCTGTACAGCAAGATGCCTGCTTCGTTGTCGTCCCGAAAAACCACCTGACCCACTAGCTGGAATCTACAAAACATTCCTATCATCGTTCTTTTTCTTATAAACACGTGTCACTTGCCCCTCCTTATAAGAGCATCGCCCCGATGCTGATGCAGACGCACAGTATTTTTTTTTAACGTGCAGCCAGTCACTCACGTACGGCTTCATACGCACTACATGAACAAGTTCAGGCTAGTGCTGGTGACGCCTCGGGCATTGGGGACTGTCGGAGACAACCTCGTAGGGGACGTCACTTAGCTGGCGTGATACTCGGTATGGCCCGAAATATCGCCTTAGCAGCTTCTCAGACAGTCCACGTTTTCGTACGGGTGTCCAAACCCACACTCTGTCACCGATTTTGTACGTTACAGTTCTATGGCGAGCATTGTAGCGGCCTGCATCGTAGTCTTGTTGCTTGTGGATCCGTAAGCAGGCGAGCTGTCTAGCTTCTTCCGCGCGTTCAGTGAACGTCAGCGCCTGTGTCGGTAGCGTCCCATTCACGTGGCAACATCGCATCCAGCATAGTCCGTACCTCCCGTCCGTGAACCAAGCTGAATGGAGTCATGCGAGTCGTCTCTTGTTTAGCCGTATTGTATGCGAACGTGATATAGGGTAAAATCTCGTCCCAATTCTTATGTTGGACGTCCACGTACATCGACAGCATGTCTTCAATCGTCTTGTTGAGGCGCTCCGTTGGTCCATTTGTTTGCGGGTGGTACGCAGTGGTCTTACGGTGAGTCGTTCCACTAAACATGAGGACGTGGTCTAAAATAGCTGCCGTAAATGCTGTTCCGCGGTCCGTGATCACGATAGTCGGAGCACCGTGGCGTAGCACAATATTTTCTATGAAAAATCTCGCCACTTCTACTGCGGTGCTCTTTTGAATAGCTTTTGTTTCGGCATACCTGGTTAGGTAGTCTGTTGCGACTATAACCCAGCGATTCCCTGCAGTAGTAGGAAGGGGTCCCAAAATATCCCTTCCTATCTGTTCAAACGGTGTACGTGGAACCTGTACTGGTTGCAGCTGACCGGCGGGTCTCTTTGGAGGTGACTTGCGGCGCTGGCAATCAATGCAAGTGTGAACGTGGTGCTTGACGGCTGTTGTGAGTCGTGGCCAGTAGTATCCCTGCTGTACTCTTGCCAATGTGCGAGTGTAGCCTAAATGGCCAGACGTCGGCTCATTGTGACATGCTTGGAGCACTTCAGTTCGAAGAGGTGCAGGAATAACGAGCAAATAGGGAGCTCCGATGGACGAAAAGTTTCTCTTGTAGAGGACGCCATTGCGTAAGCAAAATGACGATAATGTCCTTGCAAAGACTCTAGGTGCCCTCGAAGAACGTCCATCCACGTAATTAATCAAATCAAGCAATTCAGGGTCACTTCGTTGTTGTTGGGCAATCGTGGACGCGTCGAGAACACCAAAGAAGGCCATATCGTCGTCGTCAGAAAGAGAAGCTGACTGTACTGGTGCTCGAGACAGGCAGTCGGCGTCCGTATGGCGCTTACCAGACTTGTGTATGACCGTCATATCAAACTCTTGTAACTTCAGACTCCAGCGTGCTAATCGGCCGGTTGGATCTCTTAAATTAGTCAACCAACACAGGGAATGATGGTCACTTATAACTTTGAAAGGGTGGCCATACAAGTACGGGCGAAATTTCATAACTGCCCAGACCACGGCGAGGCATTCTTTCTCAGTTGTTGAATAATTGGCCTCAGCGCGTGTTAGCGTCCTGCTTGCGTAGGCGATCACTCGTTCCGTGTCTTCTTGCCACTGCACAAGCACAGCTCCGAGGCCTGCATTGCTTGCGTCAGTGTGAAGCATTGTTGGCGCTTGTTCGTCGAAGTGAGCAAGCACTGGGGGTGTTTGAAGACGTTGGCGAAGGTCATTAAACGCTGCTTGCTGTTCGTGATTCCACTCAAAGGTGGCGTCGTCTCTAGTGAGGCGAGTTAACGGCGACGCAATCCGTGCAAAGTCGGCGATGAACCGGCGATAGTAGGCGCATAGGCCCAGAAAGCGCCTGACAGCTTTCTTATCGGACGGTACTGGGAACTGTGCCACAGCCGCAAGTTTTTCGGGATCAGGCCAAACGCCGGTACAGCTGACGACATGACCAAGAAACAGCAGTTCTTCAAAACAAAAGTGGCATTTCTCTGGTTTCAATGTGAGGCCTGCGGAGCATATGGCTCGTAAAACAACTTCTAGCCTCTTAAGATGATCTTCAAAAGTTGGGGAAAACACTATGACGTCGTCTAGATAAACTAAACAGGTCTTCCATTTTAACCCTGAAAGTGCAGTGTTCATGAGCCTTTGAAAAGTAGCGGGCGCTGAGCACAGACCGAAGGGTAGAACTTTAAATTCATATAAACCATCCGGCGTCACAAAAGCGGTTTTTTCCCGATCTCTTGGGTCTACCTCAATCTGCCAATATCCCCTTCTGAGGTCCATTGAAGAAAAGTAGCGAGCGTTCCGAAGCCTATCGAGGGAGTCATCAATACGTGGAAGCGGATACACATCTTTCTTAGTCACTTGATTCAGCTTCGTGTAATCCACGCAAAAACGCAGGGTACTGTCCTTTTTCTTAACTAATACTACAGGCGATGCACACGGGCTCTGTGATGGCTGAATCACATCATCTTCAAGCATTTTAGCGACTTGTTGCTGTATCACTTTCCGTTCCTTTGGAGCCACACGATAAGGATTCTGGTGTATAGGCCTTGCTGTGTCGTGGGTAATTATTCGATGCTTTGTTAGCGGCGTTCGACCGACCCGTGATGTCGATGAAAAGCAGTCCTGGAATTCAGCTAGCAGCTCAAGAAGTCTAGTGTGTTCGTCCCTTGACAACGTAGTACCAACGTCAAGATTAGGTAGTGATTCTCCTTGAGGTGCTTCGTCTAGGGCCGATAAACTGCCTTGGATTTCTGCAGTAGTGTCAAAGTAAGCGACGGCTGTACCCTTCGGGAGATGTCGGTGCTCAGTGCTGAAGTTAGTGAGCAGCAAGTTTGTGCGCCCAGCAGTGACAGTGACAAGACCTCGAGCAACTGAAATACCGTGGCTAAATATCAGTGAGCTTATTTGGTCAGCAATGCCGTCGCCATCAAACGGCTCATCCCCTGCCACCGAAACAAGCGTACACGATCGTGGCGGGACGACCACATCGTCATCCGTCAGACGCAAAGGCCCTGAAAAAGACGTATGTCTGAGCTCTGAACAATCGACTAAAGTAGGGCTGTTGTTGCGAAATGTAACGACACTGTCAGGGATGTTGATCACGGCGCCATGTTCTCTCAAGAAATCCATTCCGATAATCAGGTCTTTACAGCATGAAGCGAGAACGACGAACGTCGCCACGAAAGTAGAGCCACCGATGTCGAGCCTTGCTGTGCACATTCCGACAGGCATCAGTAATTGGCCGCCTGCCATCCTTAAGTGAGGTCCCGTCCACGCTGTCTTTACTTTCTTGAGGCGTACGGCAAGGTCATCACTGATAATAGAGAAGTCCGCCCCGGTGTCGACTAAAGCTTTGACTTGTTGTCCATCCACAAGAACGGTAAGGCCCGGGGTCACGGTTTCGTCTGTATTACGTCTTGTCGGCTTTACCGCGTCCTGAGGTGGGAGTAATGGGGTCTTTTTTTCTTCGTCTTGACAGCCTGCAACCTTACCCCCTGAGGTCGCCGCCTTCAGTTTCCCCGGTGTGGGCTGGGTGACCTCGCTCCTCTGGTGTCGACAAAAGTGCGGCGCTGCAACGAAGGTGACTGGGCAGGAGAAGTAGAGCGTGGTCGATGTCGGAAGACCGGCTCGTAATCAGTTGTAGCCTCGTCATCATTGTTACGGCGGCCGTCGAATGGGTGTCAAGGTACCGGAGGTCCTTGAGAACCGACATTTTCACGGCGGGATACGTACTCGTTGGCATGTCGAATGTCAAACCATGGCCTGAGAGGGCGAGACGGATCGGCGCGGTGCCAGTAATAGCGGGCTATGTGGCCTACACCTCCGCAGTTGAAACAGAGTGGACGCCTGTCGGCAGTGCGCCAGGTGTCTGTTCGGCGAAGCTGTGGTTGCCGTGATGACTCCTCACGCGACGAAGGCCATGGCAAGCCAGAAGACGACTGGTCGTATGGGGGCTGGATGGATGGGCGCCACGATGTCTCCCCTTGTGGTGGTGACCAAGGAACAGTTGCAGGTGGCGGGTAGTATGAAGGCGGAGCGGGTGGGGAGCTTCTAAGGGTGGCGGCGTACGTCATAGGACGTTGTTCGGGGGCAGGATCAGCTGTCGAGAATGCTTGGCGGATTTCGTCACGGACGACTTGAGCGACGGATGCCATGGGTGTATCCACTACCGGAGTCCGCAGCCTTTGCAATTCTTCACGAACAATCTCTCTATTTATGTCACGTAAGGAGCTATGACTGTCAAACGTCACAGCGGCGCCCTGAGTTTGGGGGCTGCTGCACAAGCGGTCATATTGTCGGCAGCGTTGGTGAAGGGCCCGCTCGATAGCCGACGCTTCTTTGATGAAGTTCTCGACAGTGCTTGGCGGGTTGCGCAGAAGTCCGGTGAACAGCTGCTCTTTCACGCCGCGCATGAGGTAGCGCAACTTCCTATCTTCAGTCATCTGCGGGTCAGCCCTCCGAAATAAACGTGTGATGTCTTCGGCGAACATGGCGACCGTTTCATTGGGTTTTTGGACCCTTAGCTCTAGTAGTTGGTGGGCGCGGTCACGTCTGTCGACATTGACAAAAGTTTCAACCATCTTCTGGTGAAAGTCGGTCCATGTGGACAGGTTGCCTTCTCTGTTCTCGTACCAAGTACGAGCGCTGTCATCGAGATAGAAGTAGGCCCGGCCGAGCTTTTCTTGAGCAGACCAGTGGTTGATCTTCGCAACACGGTCATAGTGGTCTAACCAGTCTTCTACATCTTCGTGTGCGCCACCACCAAAGCGTTTAGGCTCCAGCGATTGAAAAAAACGTTACCTGGGATGGAGCGGGAGCACTGGTGCCGAGAAGTACAGGCTGGGGGCTGGTGTTAGCCATTTCTAGATGGACAGGGGTTGCAGTAGGCACGTCCGGGCTGGATGAACGGCTCCCACTAGGACTGTGAAGCATCGGGCAGCGTCATCGCCCACACCTCCACCAGTGTCGCAGTGCAACGCGAACAAAAGATGACAGCAGCTTACGGCAGCGAAAAGAGCGTATTCAGGATCAGCTGTACAGCAAGATGCCTGCTTCGTTGTCGTCCCGAAAAACCACCTGACCCACTAGCTGGAATCTACAAAACATTCCTATCATCGTTCTTTTTCTTATAAACACGTGTCAATATTCATGAACAAACGATAAGTTATGAGAGCTGATGCTGTAGACAAAGGGTTGTGAATTATTTTTGTGCGTTATGACCATTGAAACAGTTCTTTTTTTAGGTTAAGGTTCAACTGCCACTCTAAGCACCATGTAGCTATTACGAATAAAGATGGATTCAGCAGAGCCTGATCTACCTCACTGCGAATTCCTGGGTAAAGTATAGTCGTCTGCAAACAGCCGAATTTTAACTTGTATGTTTTTTACTATGTCATTGATAAACAGTAGGAAAAATAAAGAACCTAGGACTGATCCTTGTGACACAAGAGACCGCACATCGAATGAGACAGATTTAGAGTCTTCAACAACAACTCTGCCGCCTACCAGTCAAATACGCCTCTGTCAATCGAAGAATGCAGTCATTTTTTAGAATAGATTTTAGTGTTTATTACAACTTTTGATGGAAAGAACATAATTGTCGATGTGACCTATTTGGTTGGCACAACGTTGTAAAAAGTTTTAATCGAAGTCATAGCATCATCAATTTGCACAGGCCAGCTCGAACTAGAAAACTCGAGTATTTGCACCTAAAAGTGCTATCGAAGCGCTTTCCATTGTGGACCGTAGCTCGTATGAGGTGTTTCGATATGGGAATATCTTCCTCAAGCCTACTGACCAAACACGACAGCGTTGTCCCTTTTCGAAGGGCCGAAGTAAGAGAGAACCCTGCGATGTGTATTCATTATATTAATGCGTACGCCAACGAACATCCTCCTTACCTCCTCCAGCCCCACTCCGGTGATAATGTTTTGCGTCATTGACTACTAATTTTTGGGTTATTACCTGCCAAGATCATATACGATGACGCACGCCGTTGCACATGGTTATGAGAATCGCTACCACCCAGGGTGCTTTAACGGGCACCTAAATCTAAGTACTTGGCATCTAGCCCTCCGCCCCCATGAAAGCGCTGCTGTCACGATTATGGCCAAACCCACTACGTTTGGTTTAGCAGCAGAGCACTGACTGACTTCAGAGACTCAATGCACCCCCTAAGACTTGCATGATAACGCTAAGGCGCTGTCATATTGAGGTCTTCATGCGTAAAATTCCATAATTTCCCCCACCCACCCACCCACCCACTCACGCCCCGTCGAACTGGCATAAAGTCAAAATTATGCTCTTTTTTTCATTCATTTACGACAATTCAAAAGTACTGCAAGATGCTCGCAGTGTATGGATTATACCGACCGGGCCTTGCCTGCTAATGGCATCACTTTTGCCAGCATGGCACCGCTTGCCCGCGCCCTCGGTACTCGGCTGTTAATGGCTGTGCTGTACAATACCTGGCTATGCCATGTTTATTTGTCTGCACTCACCCTCACTTCCCTTTATTTTGCCCTTGCTTCCCATAAAGGGCTATGCTATGCACAGTTTAGCCGGACAGACACCGAGCGATGATATGAAATGACAAGATATGAAAACTTGACCACCCAGGCCCTTAAATGCTGTGCGCTTGATATTACGGTGTTGTCTTCAGATGCAGCCAGGGTGAAAGATGGTAGTTATGGACCAGCTCCGAACATGGAGCCGTTATACACAAAGATCACCATTTCACGACGTTAAATAAAGGTGCCGATTTCGCGCGTGTAATACAAAAATAACTCACATCACTGAACTGCACGGTGCCAAGGAAATCATAATTATGTCAAAGAGGTAATACACTCACGCATAAAAGACTACTTGAGGGGACAACACGGAGTCAGCATTTCATGGGCGGGTACGAATAAGCGCAATCGAACACTCGGTCGAAGTTCGCTGAAGTGCGCAAGGCGAAATGCAGCGGCGCTATCTCCGTGCCGTTCTTCCCGCAGTAAGTACGCGCGTACCGCAGGTAGTGCAGCGCGTCCACCTCCTTCTGGTGGTGCGTTTCGTCCTCCATATGGGTCGCTGCTAACGACACCTCGACGGCCCAGCGAGCCCGCGTCATGTCGAACCAGTCGCCTGGCTCTACTTCCAGCCTGAGCGTCTTTTGCGAATACTCGGCCAAGCATTCGGCGTAATTAGTCGGCTGGGAGCCGATGTCCGGCAGGCCCATACCGAACAGCATGATGGCCGTCAGCGCCCCGAGGGTGCCCGAGTTGAGCGTTTCCTCGGTGGCGCCCGCGTAGTAGTAGTCCGGTATGAAGTAGTTGGTCGGCATGAAGAGGTAATAGTGGAACACGTCACTCCAGTAGTCGGAATTCCGGAATACACGCCTGCCACGCCGCTGGTAGCGAACTAGGTTGGCCAGAAAGTCTTCGTCGTATTTCTCGTCGAAAGCCGGGTCGTTGAGTCCGGAGACCTCTGCATGCACGAACACGAGTGTAGCGTTACGATGACGAAACTCTTAAACGGCTCACCAAACGCGAAAAACGACCGGCGTATACAGTAGGTTACGTCAGCAGGGAGGATGCAAAAAAAGACGTCATCCTGTGGCGTCATCGTGTCGTCACTGCGGATCGCGTGACGTCGTCGCTTGATCGATCTAAGCGGCACCTATGCCAGTGCATGGTTACAGACCACTTACAATTCCTCCAATTCTGAAGGAATTGCAAATTCACGTTAATCGTGCAGAGCTTTTGATGGAGGGTGCGGTAGCCCCCTGCAGGCCTGGCACGGCGTTCTTACACAGAAGAGTAATAGGCGTGCCGCCTCGCGGAGGTGGAGCGTGTGCTTATAGAGTTGTAAGTGATTATAAAGGTGAATTCCCACACCACGGTGGTCTATTCGTTATGTTGCTTGTTTGCCTGCTGACCCAGAGGTCACGCTATAGAATTCCCGCCACAGTGGTCACAATGCGATGGAGGTAAAATGATGGGGCACCGTTTTCTTATAAATTTTAGCGCCCGTGAAAGAAGTCCCAAGGAGAATACTCTTCTGGAACCATCCAGTATGACGTCTCTCAGAATCATTTCCTGGATTTGGGATTGTACAACCACAACAATTATTATAAAACCCAATCACTATTGTTCAGGCGCATCGTATTCGGGAGCTTCCAACATGTGGCATAAGCGCCAGAACCCAAGGCTTCTAGGACGGAAGTGGTAAAAATGGTTGTACATGATAGCGACTAGGTGGCATATCTGGATTTTTTTTTTTGGTACAAGCCAAGACTATCTGTGATGTCAACGCGCCCTTTCGCACAAGCACTGCATGGTTGGGACGATGAATTATCCTGAGGACCTTTCTCAAGTTCTCAACGCTCTTTCATTGTCCTCGTACCCCTATCGGTGGGTGCGGTGAATGATTGGCGGGATAAAATTAAAGCTACATGTGTGTCCAGGTGCAGTTATCGCGGGCGCTATCTCATGCTCACCCTGGTCGCCGAGGGAGGCTGCCATGAGATCGTCCCTGCTGATGTCCAAGTCAGTGCCAAGGTGGAGTGCGTTGGTTCCGGCTATACGCACGCCGCTCCACATGTTGTTGAAGTACACGGCTGCCTTTTCCGTGCCCAGCCAGGATTCGACCGCCGTGTCGAAAGGTACGGTGAAAAGAAAGGCCATGTTGTTTACGCACTTTGACCAAGCCCTGCGACCGAGAGCATATAACAGCCACACTCGTTCACAACAGCTCCACCTATAGGAACCCTGCTTCAGCTGTGAAAGACCATCGTGTGAGCTAGTTCCCTTTAGAACCGCAACTACTTCCCGGAAATATTAGAGAACGCTTTGTCTTTACTACCTAAAACATTTTGACTGACTGAGCAGCGAGTCAATGACAGAACTTACCGCTACGTTTAAACATTACGACCTTTAGCCAGCGGCTCGAAAGAGAGATATTGCAGACACGAAGCTTAAAATTACACCACGTGCCAAACAACTAATGTGGATTACTCACTATTGGGTGTTTAAAAAAGCAATTAATTACAATACGCTCAGACTAGCTTCGTCTTTACCGTGAGCCATGCATAGACGTAGTACTACCCTCCCCACATAACGCAAACCAAAGTGCCAACTTCCTCCGTCTCCTCATCTCCGTTTGTCGAGTCCGAAATAAAATTTGGCACTTTGTCTGCAATTTACACTGCAAATGTCGTTGAAAGACGGTAGTATTGCGTCTAGAGAGAGTGAACAAAACGTTTACTTGATGTTCTGCGCAAGAAAATTTGTGAATGGTATTCTGGAGGCGCTACGTTAGAGTGCCTCGAGCATGCAGCGGAGGCGAACGAGCGCATCAAGCCACGTCACACGTGAGACAAGAGCGCTATCTGGCAGTTATCTTGGAAAACGAAGGGTGCGGCTCTGAGATGGGCGTGTGTGCCCTTGTTAGAAGTGATAAGGTGCAGAACGCAAGGTGACGGGTAGGTGCCACCAACATGTCGTCTTAGGAAAGCGTTGGGAACACTTGCCTTTTCGTGCAAGCGTTGCATGGTCAGCGTAGCGTGTTAAACGCTACGGTCCTTAGAATTACTTATGTATGTCTTTTCTAATAAAAAGACACACGTAAAGAATATTGACGTGCTGGTGTGAGGCTTCAGATATGCGCAATATTTACTTTTTAATTGACAATCACCCAGGTATGAACGCTGAATCTTGAGCAATATTGGTGGGCGCTGCGGATGGGGTCGGCCGTTTAGGGCATCGTTTAGGTCATTTTGGTGCCGTTTAGAGTACCGTTAAGGGTGGACAAACAGACAAATAGACAGACACGTCAAAATTCTTGCGTCGATGGACCCCAAGAAATGCTATCGTCTTTAAAAGCAAAACAAACTCCACCAGATATTCTGATAAAATAAAACGCCAGGCCCGCGCAGGAATCGTGGCACACTCAGTGCGAAAACTGGACGAGCGAAATTTCTAGAACCTGTCATACACGATGCCAGTTCAGGTTCAGGTTCAAGCCAGCGGATCCCTGGACCAAGGCACCACCCAGTTAGCTCCTGAATTCCCCTTTACCTCTTCACTGGAAACAGTTGCTTCTTCTCTTTGGGGCCTAATAATAGAGGTAGACTTGCCAAGTGCTTTACTGCATCATACATCTTATTATCTGTAAAGTACAAAAGCGTCCACTGAGCTATTACTCGTGATTCGGCGCAGAAGCAAAGTATCAGCCACAGATATGCAAGCCATCATGAGCACACTTTTGATGTGGCCTCTTGCCCCTTTCCCAGGGCAGGTTAGCCAACCGGATGTTTGTTTTCCGGTTAATCTCTCTGCCTTTTTGCATCAGATCTCTTTGTTTCTCTCTCTCTCTGACGCGGTGGCCGATGACGATGAAAACATAAAAACGTTCCACTCATTACAAAGGGCTCCATTATAAGACCCGCTGGCTACGTAATTCTCTATGAGTGAATGGCGATCGTCATTTCATTCTTCTACAGCGGTATATTACATACGTTATCGGGGGTGATAGAGCGAGACGAATTTATTGATGTCCGGCGAAACGGATCGAGGGGACCCTATGGGCTTCGTCGGCTTCTAATAGCAGTACGCTTCCGCGGTACCTACCACGCTGTAAGATATAACTTTTACGAATTAGAAAAGCATCCTCATTAGTTTGAATTCTGGAGAGAAGTGCCGTATGTATACCAGGGACACACCCGTTAGGCACTATGTCCACATTGCTGATGCTGGGGCGGATGACGAGAAATTATTATGACTATTATTTTCAAGGGTTTGGAAGCATTTTGCGACGCACTCTTTGGAAAAGTCGCAATGTTTAACGACTGGTTAGTGATAATTGTGACGGCTCGTTATTTTAGTCTACTACCATGCTACATTACTAATGAGTACATCGTTTCTTTTTGACATGAAGCCTGTACAGGGTCTTCTTGCGAAGTACTTTTAGGCGCTGGCATGGCACTGAGATGCCACGGAAATATCCTATATAAGATTCGAACCCTGTTTTATACTTGATATTGTTATTCATTTACTTATTTTTTTTCTGATATCGCGCGACAGCGGTGGCATTAGCAGTGGCGGCGGCAGCGGGCAAGTACGGTGCGACAAATGGTGACCGTTGTGCCCTCATAACAGCTTTCGCAAGAAAACGTGAATGAAGATAGGGCGTGCATCTCATAGGTCCCGCCTTGTCAGTGGTGAAGGTATGGGCGAATTGTTGTTTCCCTTTACCATATAAAATCCAGGGCTGCCATTATTGTCCGGAAACGAGAAGCCACCACATCGCGACTTACAGCAAATGGCCTCAAAGGTTGCACTGAATAGAAGTATAAGACTGAATTGGCGTATGGTTCAGTAGAGGGGGGGAAGCACTCCTCAGAGACCCCTCATGCACCCACCCATGCTATCAGCAACAGCATCGACTGTGCAGCAATGTAAGTGTGCACATTGCCATAGTATACGTGTAGTGGGTGCTATACCAGCACGCAAAAAGAATGCATCACGGGCTAGTGTGCACTTGGCACTTTCAGTAAACATTCTTGCATACCTTGAGTTGGCCCATTTCAAGGAACAGTTGTTTCTTTCCTCAGGGCATGGTTGAGGTGGCCACGTAAAAAAGCAAGTCAGCCTAATGAACGATGACGCGACCTGAGCCATGAGGCACATGGTGCGATTGCGCTATCGCGTTGCACTCTTGAAGGCATAGCTGAAGCACCATACAAGTTTTCTTTTTTTTTCTCTATGGCGACAGCCCTGCGACAGCCCTGCGGACGGTTGGTTTTGCGCGAAAGGCGCAAAACCAACCGTCCGCTACAACTGTCAACCAGCGGGGTGGACTTGAAAGACAGTGAGGCGAAAAATCACGTTTTCACGCCCCTACTGACCCATAGCCAGAAGTTTTTTTTAGGGGCGAAGCTCCTTAAGGCGTGGGCTGTGCGTCCCCTATAGCCTGTATGTAGCCACCTCTAGTTTAGTTCTTGCAGTGTTCACCAGATGGCGGTACCGTCCCCTGTATGTTAGACCAACTGCGATCAAGCGACCATGCCACGAGATGACGGGATGAGGTCACCATATGGTGACTTTACAAACCCTGGCGATCTGTGGCAACGGGTAGACGCAGGCCTCGCGTTGGGTGCTCACGGGAAGACGACAAACGAGGCTGTAAAGGGCGATATGGGGTGGGCAGGTTTTGAGGCGAGGGAAGCGCAGAGCAAAATAAGGTTCGAAGAAAGGCTAAGAAATATGAAGGAGAGTAGATGGGCAGAGAAGGTGTTCCGTTATTTGTATAGGAAGAGCGTGGACACACAGTGGAGAAAAAGAACTAGAAGACTCACTAGTAAATATACGGCTGGTATTGTGAGCCATATGTCAACAAAGAGCGTTAAGGGAAAAGTCAGGGAGGCGGAGAGGATTTACTGGATGGCAGCTATGGAGAAAAAACCGGCTCTGAGTAACTACCGAAAGGGCAAAAATGAAATAAGGAGGGAGGCATTTTACGATAATTCAAGGGGAAGCGCTTTACTGTTTGAAGCGAGATCGGGTTGCCTTAGAACGCGTAGTTATAAAGCAAGATTCAGTAAAGAAGAAGAACAATGCACATGCTGCGGGAAAGATAAGGAAACGGCGGAGCATGTTCTGATTGAATGTGGAGATATCCACCCAGGTGTACGTTTGGGCACGAGCCTACAGGAAGCCTTGGGTTTTAGGGACAACAATGGAAAGCTGAACACACCCGCGATTGAAATAAGTAAGAGACGGTTAGAGTATTGGTGGCAGAAAATTAGAGAGAAAGGACAGAAATAAATATTGGAAAAATAAAATATGGACAGTGTGCCGTAAATGGCAGAGAACTTAAGCTGAAAATTTACCTTTTTTTCCATTAAGATAGAATTTATCGAAGTAGAGGCATTAGGCCAACATAAAAAAAGGGAAAAAAAGGTTTTTTTTTTTGTCGAGCCTGGTGGCATACTTGTCACCACCCCGTTATAAAGGGGACGCTCATAGCATCCATCCATCCATCCATGTAGCCACCTCTAGTTTAGTTCTTGCAGTGTTCACTAGATGGCGGTACCGTCTCCTGTATGTAGCCACCTCTCGTTTAGTTCTTGTAGTGTTTACTAGATGGTGGTACTTGTAGCTGATGATGAAAAGATGCAAGATGTTATAAACTAGAAAGCGGTACTTGTAGTTGATGAAAGACGCGAGATCTTATAAAATAGGAATGATGTCACATATGGCGCGTGTCATTGGTTGAAGGCAATCGTTCGATTTAGTGTGGCGACGTACGCTAGGGGGAGCCTTGTAATAAAATCCGTTCGCTGTTGGCGCGCGCTCGGAGTCGCCGGATGGATAAGGCTGCACAGCGGAGAGAGCGCAAGGCGGCAGCAGCGCGCGCTCGCAGACAGAATGCCGATGTGCGAGCGCGCGAGGCAAGGGACATCGCAAGCCATCCATCGTCTAAGAACAAATAAAAGTTGATTTGTGTATATACACACACAGCGTTTCTCACGTCTTTACATGATGATCGACTGGGCGAATAACACGGAAGATTCACAGTTTACTGATGAATCCCTCCGGAGCTTCGCCCATTCATCATCATTCACCCCGTGAATATGCCGTAATTTTTTTCATAAGATGCGACACTTGCTGAAGAACTTGAGTATTTCTGGAAAGCACCTTTTGTTTCTTTTCTTTTCGGCAAAACACGCTCCTTCATAAGAATTTTGGGAGGGGGGGGGGAGCGTTTTTATAGGGGACCCTCTTTGGCCACGGGCCTGCGTCTACCCGTTGCCACAGATCGCCAGGGTTTGTAAAGTCACCATATGGTGACCTCATCCCGTCATCTCGTGGCATGGTCGCTTGATCGCAGTTGGTCTAATCATGAAGTAAATGCAGAAGACTTGCGATGCCTCTGATCTTGGAGGCTGTGCAAAGTACCCGTTAGACACAGAAAATTTTTCGTGAGTGGCGGAGGAGAATCAGTACATCGACCGAGACGAAAAAGATGGATTTGGTCTTGCAGTCGTCCCAGGCGGATGCTTAAAGAATGTGTTCTCTCTCTCTCTCTTTATTCGCGGAACTTCTCTTTCCCTGCCCCCTACTTTTCGAGTTACTTCTCCAGACAGATAATCTAATCTAAAGACCTGCAATCAAAGCCGAAGTTTTGATGGCCGACTCACGTGAACGGCTCCGTTGACGCGCGTCGCTTGGCCTCGTAGTGCTCCAGTGCCGCGAACGGAGCCACCGTAGCGAGCAGCTCGTACAAGCTGGCCAATTCTACCGGGGCCTTGTATAGCAACTCCATGAATTTCCCGACGCCGTCGGAATTGGACGACAACAGCTCCAGTTCATCGGCTTTAACATTGAAGCCGGCTTTGGAGGCAAATAGAGCCTCCTGCCAGGTCAGTCTGTCCACGGTACCCAGCATGCTTTCCTGTGCTTCCATGACTGGTGCTCCCGGAAGTGCCGGTCGCACCTGCTTCAGCGCTCCGTCCAAGCGGACGAAGTCTGCACCAAGCCGCTGGATGGTTTTGGAATCCAGGACCTGGGAAGGCAAACGTAAAACGATCGTCAAATGAATGACATTGAAAGCCAAAACGCATAACTGAGAGTTCTATTCTCCGGAGCGAACATGTAGTCAAAACTGTGCTCTTTTTTTTATTCATTTAGGGTAATTCAAAAGTACTGCAAGATGCTCGCAGCGTATGGATTACCCGACCGGGCCGTGCCTGCTAATGGCATCACTTTTGCCAGCATGGCACCGGTTGCCCACAACCTCGGTACTCTGCTGATAATGGCTGTGCTGTACAATACCTGGCTATGCTATGTTTATTTGTCTGCACTCACCCTCACTTCCCTTGATTTTGCCCTTGCTTCCCATAAAAGGCTATGCTATGCACAGTTTAGACGGACAGACACCGAGAGATGATATGAAGTGACAAGATATGAAAACAATAAAAAAAGCAATGATCCCAAAACAATACTGCCCTGAGTGCGATGACGGGTATTGTGCGCTAGCGTCTGTATTACAAAACGTCTCCTTTAATAAACAAGATGACTGGGAAGAAGCTCATGAAAGCAGTGATCCTCAGAAACAACCAAGGGCTGTTTCAAGGGCGCGCTAGCCACCCGAAGACCAAGCTTGACGCTTCCGATTGTCACTTAGAAGCGGCCGAAAACTGCGACTTATTAGTTCATTAGGACTTCAATAAAGTTTGTTGACCGACCGGCGAACGCAATGCCGGCCAGCTGATCAACCGACTGGCCTCATGACTCATTCACACCGACGGCGGTGCGGCAAAGCACGCAAGCGGACTATTCGAAGCGTCGATTGCGTGCAGCTGTTCAGACCGCACGCCTCCTTTGGCATGCCGCGTGGCGGAAGACGCGGGGAGCTCGCGCAAGTGTTGCTATCACGTGGCAGTTCTCCTCCCCAAGGTACACCAGTCAATGCCACCTAGATAATTTCAGGCCTGCTTCCCGTTTGCATTTTCAGGCCTGCTCAGACAGTTTCAGGCCTGTTCACAGAGCCGTGGTCTCTGACGCCACTCCGTTTAGATTGGTGTATTTCACTGCACAGACGTGCCTACGCTTGCTCCCGTCGCTCGACAGACATGGACAGCCAAGCCTGACGGACGGTTTCGTGGCGTGCTGCTGTGCTTGTTGGCGACCCGAGGAGACCGTGTTTTTTTGTGTGTGCGTGTCCGTGAACTAATTGATTTGTGGGGGTTTAACGTCCCAAAACCACTATTTGATTATGAAAGACGCCGTAGTGGAGGGCTCCGGAAATTTTGACCACCTGGAGTTCTTTAACGTGCACCCAAATCTGAGTACACAGGCCTACAACATTTCCGCCTCCATCGGAAATGCAGCCGCCACAGCCGGGATTTGATCCCGCGACTTGCGGGTCAGCAGCCGAGTACCTTAGCCACTAGACCACGGTGGCGGGGCGTGTCCGTGAACTACCGCATGGATATGTGATGCGCTTTGTGCACTGGATATTCGCAATCTATATGGATGCAAATCCAAACAGTTGGGCGATGCTGCGTGGCAGATTGTCGCGGCAAAGAAACCGAAGTTGTGAGTGTTCGCATTCACTAAGGGACGACGGAAGAACGAGCCGAGAGGGTGTCGTTCGTCAAGCTGACATCAACATCCGTTTTTTTTTTCGTGACCTGGAGGTACGTGTGTCCATACTACACATTTTTAAGTCATTCTAATGGCACTATATCCCACCATGTTTCGTTCTTGCCTCTAAAATAAAGGTGTCATGTGTGCTTCAGACTTGCTGTAAGCCCTGGCATTAAAATAGTTAACGCGCGTGGCAGTATACGTTTTCAAAACAGGCGGCGTTTTTCCTTCAGGGTTGGTAAACATTTTGCTATTGACAATTTGCGCCATCGACTTCTTGTACTACCTCTGTTCACTTGATTGGGAAGTATTGAAGGAATGCTGTTGCATTGCTTAGTGCGGCGGTTTTTCGCATGGTGTGTTTTTACCGGCGTTCATACCATTTCGTTGCGGCATTATAATTTTGCGACTGTCTCGAAACACACGCGCACATCTCCAAACGCTTTCAAGTGTGATACTTTACCTAAACTAGCACCTTCTTTGACACAAAAGGCAGCGTAAAGCTGTTAGGCATGTAAAAGTCACCACGGACACTGTATCTTTCAATGGGAGACTTAGGCGACAACGGATCGACGTTGTCAGGTACGCGCGGTACTCGAGCGAAACGAGTGAAGTCACACCGGCATTGAACAGGCGTCAAAATATCTTTTTCTACGTGGCATTGCACCAGTGCCACCACCACGCCTTCAACACGTGGCGCTCTGATTGGCTGCGGCAAAGCGATGAGCCTCGGCAGAAAATTGCTACGAGACCGAACGCACTTGCTGCATCACTTTCCGTCCTCTTTCGCTTTGCCGCTTTGGCCACCCCTCCTTAGGTGAAGACTAGACTTTTAAAAAAACGCGCTTGTTGCGAAAGAACAATGTACAAAAGCGCGCCAACAAAAAGGCGTGTGACTACACCCCTTTGGAGTCCTCGCATCAAAAACTACGATTTCAAACATTTCTGCTCATGTAGAAAGCTCTACGCAATTCCTAAGCAGTAAACATGAAGTAAACTGCCTTATCAGGGGGTACCACAATTGAAACACCAAGTTTTTAGAACTTAATTAAGAGAATGACCTGAAAATACTAAGGCATACTTTGAAATAGGTGACATCCCGCGTGGGGATTTCGGCAGGTTATAGTGAACCAAGCACTGACCTTAATTTTCCACTATTTTAATAAACATACGACGGCATTAAAGCTGTGTTAGAATGATTTATCAATCTAAACCGATTCATTGCTTAATTTTAAACTTCCTTCAATCAGAGTTATTCTTTGCCACCTGAACCAGAAGCGGGAATTGTGTAGAGGAGGAGGGTAGTGGGTCGCGCTCGGCAACGCCTTCTGACAACGCTCGGGCGAACGCGCTATAATACTCATTACTCCCGCTATTGATATTGCTGTAGAGAACCTTGAGTAAACAAACTTCAAATATAATAGAGGGAAAAGAAGATGATGACCTTCGCCTTCAACGTGTTTCAGGCGGACATGTCAGGAACGGAGTTAGTGCTTTCGCAGGGAAGCCCCTATTCCTTCGCACTTAATGGGAGTGCATCATATTCTGTAAGCACAGTTGTCCAAACGTGGTCTTCTCACCATCCCAAGTGCATTATTGAAACGCGGAGAAAGAAAGCACCCTATAAACAGTTTTTCCTTTAGAAACTCATGAATAAGTATGATATTTTCAGTAAACGCGTATTTTTTTTCTCGCGTGCTTACTGCGCCATTTCAATATATCAGTTCCAATTAAGCGTCAAAAAGCGTTTTTGTAGTGTTTTTATAGCACCTAGAAACGCCCAATTTTGGTGTTCGTGCATAAATGCCTATAGGTACCAACCTATAGGTGCCTATAAATGCCCTATTTATAAAATGAGCACCCCTATGAACGATCTTAAGCCTCCCATTTCAGTGCAACTTGTGCAAGGTATTCAAACTATCCGATAACACTGATTGTCCGAAACCCTTTGGCGTTCAACTTACTTTTCTAGTTCAATGCATTATCGGTAAACGGTCGCCGTGCTGACACGGTGCTAGTTATCAGCGAATGCGAAACTGTTGATTACCGTCAAAAGAAAAAAAAAAGCAATGTGTGCGCAGAGTTTGTTTCCTTCATAATTTATCACTCAAGGCGTTCATCGACAGGTGTGAACTCAACCGTAAGTGTTTATACCCTGCAAGACAAGACATATCTCTGGTCTTTTAGATGTCGGGCTATTTGCTTCTGATAGCGCTGCCGTTCTTAGTGATGCTCAGATAAAAGGAACATATGAGCGTGCTGATTTGGCAGTAGACACTGGACTCAACATGCTAGAGAATGAAATGAGAGGCCATATTATGGGAACCATATCGGAAAAAGGACAATTCATAGCTATCAGTGCTCAACTTTGGCGCCTTTGTGTCACCATAAAAGAATATAATTTCGTGCTTTTCTGTCGTATAGACACAGGCCTCGCACATCTCTGTTTTGAAACTGTTTGTTTTAGTGAGAAAATTTACTTTACCTGCATGTGCGACGGCGCAAGCCTAAAAAATGTTTTGCCTGTCTTTTTGTGTCACCTAAACGTCGTTTTTCATGCCTATTTCTAGAGTTTAGGCCCATTTTTAAGGCCTAAAAACCCGGCGTCTACTCATAACATGGCCGCACTGCAGAAATACTCTGAAAAACAGCTCTATACCCAGACCTTGATTGCGACGGCTTCGTCCAGAAGAAACTGCAAAAAGTCGGCTTCGCTAGAGGAGCAAGAGATGCACATCCCGATCTCGATGAGGGCCGTTTTAGGGTCTCGAACAGTGATGTTCAACACCGACGTTAAGTGGGTGTTGAGTACCGTGCTAACGAGGAGGTTGAACAGCATCACGTTGTCTTTGATGCTCATCCACTCTTTGGGGTTTATCTTTGCGGCAGCCAGGAGGTCCTGAAGGCTGGAGCTCCTGTTTATCATGAACAAAGAAAAGTTATACGCCCGATGCACATCACTAAAGCAAAACGATAAGCCTACAACAAAATGCTCATTATAACATGCAGCTAGCACCCGTCATGACCCAAACGCAACTCAAGGGGACCGATATTCACACCTGCGGGTTCCTTATACTCGTAACCCCCCAGAACTCGTGTCATCTCGCATATGAATAGCGTTGCCATTGCCACGTAAACTGAGCTGGCGTAATTTCTCTACACATATTATCGCTCTAGAGCTTTGCGATTGCAGTCATGCTGATGTGACATCGAGCAACGAGCCTCTGGGCCAAAGCTTTCGTGTTTAGACGAAAGCCGCCCGTTTGTAACCATGTTGAAGGAAAAAGGTGGCACAGCTAGGATGAATGAAAAAGTTGAGATAAAAACAGGATGTTTTGTTCTTGGGATTTGTTCTAGCGCTGCCTCCATAATTCTTCAAAATGAACCCAAACCAATACTACCACCCATCTACCTTACCACAATCCATTTGAAACCATTAGCAAAGAGTCTAGCGACCACTGCTGGTCGCAGGTGTGAAGGAGACTTTGATTTGCACCATCTTGAAGCGTTTCTTCGCCGAAATAAAAGGTACGCGGTGCTTCACTTACAATTTAGAGCTATTACGAGCTACGCGGGCTCTTCACATTTAACAGACACGATGAATGTCGAGTGATGTAGCAGGTGGCTTATTTCCTTACAATGAACAAACCTGTTCAGGAGTCCATACACGATAACTGTAGTCGCTTACAACTAAAGAACCAGGGCAGTAGCCAGAACCGTGGGAGCTTACGGTCCCGGGCCCACACAGAAATTTTGATGGAGTTTTTCCGTATCAACTCAAGGCCTTCAGCAAGCACTCCTCGCCCCTCTACCTTTTCGCAAAAAAAATTCCGGCCTGTAGGCCTGCTATAGCTACGCGCTATCTGAAGCCACAGACATTGTTTTAAGATAAATATTGGTACTGCTCCATCCGATTACATTTTTTTGTCATTTTTGTGGCATCAAACACCTTATACACACTTCAGGTAGGCACTTTTATTAGACACACAAGTTCGTGTCACTTGCTTTCAGTCAGAAACATGACTTGCTTCACAAGTTTTTGCAACGATTACTGCATTAACTTTCGGGAAATGCAATTTATATAAGACGAATAACGTTTAAATAGTCGTATGCGCAGCACTTCGATTAGGCATGCCAGAGTACTCATGTATACACTGGAAGCAACCCAGCACGGCTTTCTTGCAGAGATGAGTGCCAAGTGCGCCTTTGTTCGCAAGCGAAGTGGAGTGAGATGCAACAAATGAAGTCCGCGGTGATTTCTCCGGAAAGGGGGATGCACAGAAACTTCCACCAATGGGCGCGCATTGTGGACTGACGTCATTGGGTGGACGGCCAGCGTTCGCAGAACATTAAAGATTGCATGAACGAGACTCTTTCTTCAAACTAGTAAGCCAGGGATCTCAAACCCACCTTATCTAGAGGCTTAATAAACAAGTAGATTGGGCTCTACTTTTTCAACATGTAGATAAGGAGTACGAAGATTAGCTAGCGGGCTGTATTCATGAAAATTAACTTCAGCAAGGGTCAGAACAGCGTAAAATGTGAAACAGGGGGAGAGGAAGAGGTAGTGCAGTTTCATCTCACGTTTCCATTTGAAAGAAGCTCTTTTCAATGCCTCAAATTTCGATAGTGGTTACTTTAGAGGGGAACTTCGCGCCAGTGATTCTACGAACGTATTGACATCGATTTCCAGTATAACTAAAATTTGGACCCCGATCTTTAGTGTTGTTTTGCGATTATACAAACCAACACATGGTGACCGCTGAGAGGGCTGTAGCGTCGTCGGGGTAGATTGGGTGGGATGACCAAGATCAGGCAGGTCATGAAAGCAGGACGTCCATTTAGGAAACTTGAAAAAAAGGATTTATTTGCATTCAAAGAAAAGTTAACTGGTCATCGTTGTTCCCCCTTCTTCGCCCGCCGTCTCCTCCGTCCTTTTTATCCCTCTCGTTGCCGCCCCTCTCCCTCTATCTCGGTCCATCAGTCCACTTCACGAAAGGCAGGGGCGGCCCGCAGTCAGAGGGGGGGATCAAGGGGGTGAATCGTCCACCCGGAACCCGACTTCCCCTCAGCTCTATGCTCAGTTGTTCCGGGTGGACCCATCCCTCCAAGAAGCAGCGACGAATCTTTCGTTCCCCGAAACCGCCGCCGCATTCCGCAGGGCCCAGCCGTGGCGCCAGCGCACCGTCCCGCGACACAATGGTCAGCCTCAACAGTCGCTGCGTTCGCGGAACTGAGTGGCGGCGACCTCGCGCTCGCCTCGAAGACGTCACTGGCAGCGGGACGCAACAGACTCCTCCGCCGCCGAAAGACTCGACTCGAGGGTGGCCAACTGTCGGGTCACCTGAAGCGTCGAGACGACATGTGCAAACACTCGGCCTCTCTGGGCCTCAGCACTCGCATCACCAATAACCCTGTTCCAGGGATACACAACACAAGCACACACACTCTGGTCGGCGTGCCCGAGCGACACGCCCACCGGACGCCAAGACTGCCATAATTTTACCCCATGATTGCCCTCTCTTTCTTTCTTTTTTTTTTTTTTGTGGTGGTCAGCCCTTGGAAAAAATCTAAATGCCGTGACCTCAGCCGCGATAAAAACACATCAATAAAAAAGAAACAGCAACAAGAAAATCAGTGTTCGACTCTAAAATCCACGGCTCAGTCCATCGGCGTTCTTATTCTGGTTCCCCTTTCTATATTTGACCTCGAAGTTATACTCCTGTAGTATGAGGCTCCATCTCAACAGCCTCCCGTTTTTATTGGACATTTGCTTCAGCCATGAAAGCGGGCAGTGGTCAGTCTCGACCGTGAATTTTGTGCCTTGAATATAGCATCCTAGTTTTTGAATGGCCCACACAATGGACAAACATTCTTTCTCCGAGGCACTGAAAGCCTCTTCTCGGGGAGTCAGCTTCCGACTGAGATAGAGCACCGGATGCTCTTCACCTCCCTCGTTAAGTTGGGCCAAGACGACACCTAGACCTCGGTTGCTGGCGTCGCATTGGAGAATGAATTCTCGGCTAAAGTCTGGCGCGACAAGCACGGGCCGAGAAGACAAAGCTTTCTTCAAGTTTTGGAAGGCCTCCTCCCTCTCGGTGCTCCAAGTTACCACTTCCGGTTCAGGTTTTCGCAGGCTGTCGGTTAGCGTGCTGGCGAGCTCCGAATAATTTGGAATGTAGTGCTGGTAATAGCCTGTCATTCCTAGAAATGTTCGCACCTCCCTTTTGTTTACGGGTCTTGGGAAGTTGACTATCGCAGCTACTTTGGCTTTCATTGGTTCCCGTTTTCCCTGCCCTATGTCGTGTCCCAAATACGTGACACGGGCTTGGCCGAACTGACACTTCTCGGCTTTAATAGTCAGGCCCGCCCCTTTGATTCTTTCAAGCACCGTTCGTGTGTGCTGCAAATGAGACTCCCAATCATTAGAAAATACGGCCACGTCGTCTAGATATGGCACCGCAAATTCTTCTAGTCCTTCTAGCACCCGATCCATTAACCTTGAAAAACAGAAGGGTGCGTTTTTCAAACCAAAGGCCATGGTGACGGGCTGATAAACGCCAAAGGGTGTTACAAATGCTGCATACCGACTTGCTCGTTCAGTTAAGGGCACCTGCCAATATCCTCTCACTAAATCTAGGGTTGAAATGAAGGTAGCCCGGCTTACCAGCTCCACCCTTTCCTCTATGTTAGGCAACGGGTACACCTGGTCTTTTGTGATCGCATTCAACCTGCGATAATCGACGCATGGCCGTGGTTCTTTCCCCGGCACCTCGACCAACATCAAAGGGGAGCAATAGTCACTATATGCTTCTTTGATCACGCCAAGGCGAAGCATCCTTTTAACTTCCGCCTTCATTAAGTCCAGCTGTCGCGGAGACACGCGGTACGCCTTCGAGCTAAAAGGGACCTCTGTAGTCAGCTCGATATCATGTTGTACCAAATGAGTCCTTCCGAGCCTTTCCCCAAAACATTCCAGATATTCCTGAATAAGGCTCTTCAGATCCTCGACTTTAGCTGTACCCAACTCGTCTTTGTTAACTGCACACGCGATTATCTCTTCTACACTAGGGCCCGTGTTCCCAGGAAAACAAGGTACCTCTAGAGAAACCTCTTCTGAAACATTCATGGCGATGCTAACAATTGCTGCTCGCTCTAAAAATGGCTTCATTAGGTTTACGTGGTAGACCCTGTCCTCGCGTTTTCTTCCAGGTAATCTCACGGTGTAGTTTACTTCCGAAAGGCGACTGATAACCTCGGCAGGTCCATCCCAGTGGACTTCCAGTTTATTCTGGCGATTAGGCCTCAATATCATCACTTTGTCGCCCGGGTTGAATGATCGCGTCCTGGCATTTCTATCATAGTAGCGCTTTGAAGCGTCTCGCCTCGCCTCTAGGTTGCCCTTCACGATCTCACGACACTTATGTAACCTTTGCATTAGGTTCAACACATACTCGATCACACATTTAGGCCCCCGATCATCCTCCCACAGCTCGCGGACTAGCCTCAGCGGACCTCGAAGATTCCGGCCATACACCAGCTCTGCCGGTGCGAACCCGGTTCCCTCGTGTGGCACTGTGCGCAACGCAAATAGCGTGCCCGGTAAACAACCATCCCAATCACACTTCCTTTCATGGCAAACAGCTCTCAATACTTTTTTTAGGGTAGCATGCCATCTCTCCACACTGTTGCTTTGTGGGTGGTAAACCGAGCTATGCAAAATTTTAACGCCACATTTCTCGAGAAACATGGTCGTGAGAGCACTCGTGAAAACGGTTCCCTGATCCGATTGCATTTCGGCAGGGAAACCGAGGCGCGAAAATATAGAAAGCAACGCATCGACTACCTCGACCGAAGTTGCCTCCTGTAAGGGCACCGCCTCGGGGAACTTCGTTGCAGGACACAATAGTGTGAGAATGTATCTGTTCCCCGCACTTGTTTTCGGCAACGGCCCCACCAAATCTACAACAACTCTGCGGAAGGGCTCAGAAATAATGGGCACTTTTACCATCGGGGCCTTCCATTTGTCGTTAGACCTACCGGCTCTCTGGCAAGCGTCACAAGTCTTCACGAAATTCTGCACGTCCCTGAAACACCCCGGCCAATAAAATTCCTGTAGCAATCTTTTCTTGGTTTTATTTATGCCCAGGTGTCCTGCCCATGAGTGATCGTGACAAAGACTGAGTAGGTCCTTGCGGTATGGTGATGGCACCACCAATTGATCGTAGCACTGCCCTCGCCTATCTCGGTATTTACGATATAGGATACCGTTCCTCACTTCGAAAGAGATGTTTCTTGACGAAACACCTTCACTGTTTCCGTTGTTCATAACCGCTATACTAGGGTCAGTTTTCTGAGACAGCCGTAACGCTTCCCTGTCAACCCCTAGCATGCGCTCGTAGCTGTGCGAGATTGGGGCCAACACGGACCCCTGCAAACTATGATCTTTTCCTTTCGAAGGTTTCTTTCTTTTCTCAATTATCGGCTTCTTAATCTGACCATTTTCCGGATTTTCGGTCGGAGGAATAGGGATAAGTGCCTCGTCGGGCTTAACTTCTGCGGATTCAGTTGTTAACTCTTTCGCTTTGGCACCTTCCCCTTCCCCGTAACGCAGCTGCTGAGCCAATACGCGTGCTTTCGATCTCGTCAAAGCCATGACCTGGGCATCAGCAAAAGTGCACCCCCTGTCGTTGAGTAGTGACTCCGAGCTGTTCGAGAAAAGGTACGGGTAGCCCTCTGGTAGCCCACGGGAGACTGCTGCTACTGTCTCGATCGCTCCAAAAGGACCCCGAATGTGTACCTTTGCCATAGGTAAACACACTGAATCTTCGCTGACGGCCTGTCTTATCCACGCGCATTCGGATAAGTAGTCTTCACTTTTTACGTAGTTCGGATGGACTACGTCCATAGTGGCCGCGGAGTCTCTGAGTACCCTACACCTTTTGTCATTAACCATTAAATCTGTCGTGTAAGGTTTCAAAAGATCTAGGTTACTCGGGTGATCGCTTACGCAAGCAAACACTGGCCTACCTTTTGAGCAGTTTCGGGCAAAGTGACCTGTTTCGTTGCACTTGAAACATAGCGCCTTAGCTCGCGACTCTAACTCTTCTAAATGATTTCTGACCTCCTTTCTGTTCTTTTCCGGCTCTTTCAGCTTGCCTTCAGCACGCGCCGAATTTTGATTAGTTTCCTCTCGCTCTTTTGTTGCGCTTTGCGGTCCTCGAGTGTAAGCTTGGGGCCGTGGTGCAGGCCTTTGATAGTGATGTGCGCTGTTGATCGGGGTCCTGAAGCCTCGACTGGCCACGTACTCGTCGGCAAGCTGTGCTGCACTCCTAACAGACACACCTTCCTGCCTATCCTTGACCCACAGGCGCACGTTATCCGGCAGGGTGTCATAAAACTGCTCCAAACAAATTAGATCCCTCAGTTTACTTAAGTTATCCGCACCTGCTCCTTTCACCCACTCTGAAAAATTATCACTCAGGCTACACGCAAACTCAACAAAGCTTTCACCAGGCTTCTTTCTTTCCCGTCTAAATCTCCTCCGAAATTCCTCTGTGGAGAGCCTGTATTTTGCGAGTAATGTCGACTTCACTGAACTGTATACGCCTGCCTCGGCTGCGCTCAGTCTGGCCACGACCTGCGAGGCCTCACCCGGTAACAACGCAAGCAACCGCTCTGGCCAGGTGTCCTGGTGAAATGAATGTTTCTCACAGATCCGTTCAAAATTAATCAGGTAGAGACCAATGTCCTCGCCTGTTTTGTACGGCTGAAGCAAACTCGTCATCTTCAGGTTCTCAGTATGCGGCGGCGCCGCATCTGCACTGCGTGCTAATCTCGCCTGCTCTAGCTTTATTCTCTCGAGCTCAATTTCGGCCTGTCTTTGTTCTCTCCTTTCCTGCCTTTCCTTCTCTTCCGCTCTTTCCCTCTTTTCTTCCTCCCTTTGTTTCTTCTCCTCACATATCTTTTCCCAGGCCTCGCTGAGCTCGTCCTCCTCGAAACCCCCTTCGATTATCGCACTGCGAATTTCGGGCTTCCTTAACCTGCTATTGATATCCAAGCTGAGCTCTACTGCTAACAGCAACAGCTCTTCTTTCTTTAACACTCCGATATCCATATCTTCACAAGAGCCAACCAATACTTCTGCAATATTCACCGCACACTTGTGGCGGCCCTTCAGAGCCAATTGCCCGATAGAACCCTGTTCTTATCGTCCGGCAAAACGTGATCGCTCAAGCACTCACCTAACCTCGAGCTGCCGAAGGCCGTGTCTCCCGGAGCCACGTTCCCAGGTCCGCCGATCCCAGATCGTCGGGTCTGCCTTCTGCTGCTCGTCCTTAGTTTCCGGTAGTCGTTACTGCGACGGTTGTGCCTCCCGGAGCCACGAAGTCTCGCTCTGCCGATCCCGGATCCGCAGAAGTCGATCTTCCGTCCGCAGCTACTTCCAACCTCGAGCTGGCGAAGGACGTGTCTCCCAGAGCCACGTTCACAGGACCGCCGATCCCAGATCGTCTGGTCTGCCTTCTGCTGCTCGTCCTTAGTTTCCTGGAGTCGTCCAAAACTTCATGCCGTTACTGCGACGGTTGTGCCTCCCGGAGCCACGAGGTCTCGTTCTGCTGATCCCGGATCCACAGAAGTCGATCTTCCGTCCGCAGTTTTCTGCATGCCTTTTTTTGATTCCACCGCTGCCATCCAGTTTGTAGCGTCGTCGGGGTAGATTGGGTGGGATGACCAAGATCAGGCAGGTCATGAAAGCAGGACGTCCATTTAGGAAACTTGAAAAAAAGGATTTATTTGCATTCAAAGAAAAGTTAACTGGTCATCGTTGTTCCCCCTTCTTCGCCCGCCGTCTCCTCCGTCCTTTTTATCCCTCTCGTTGCCGCCCCTCTCCCTCTATCTCGGTCCATCAGTCCACTTCACGAAAGGCAGGGGCGGCCCGCAGTCAGAGGGGGGGATCAAGGGGGTGAATCGTCCACCCGGAACCCGACTTCCCCTCAGCTCTATGCTCAGTTGTTCCGGGTGGACCCATCCCTCCAAGAAGCAGCGACGAATCTTTCGTTCCCCGAAACCGCCGCCGCATTCCGCAGGGCCCAGCCGTGGCGCCAGCGCACCGTCCCGCGACACAATGGTCAGCCTCAACAGTCGCTGCGTTCGCGGAACTGAGTGGCGGCGACCTCGCGCTCGCCTCGAAGACGTCACTGGCAGCGGGACGCAACAGGGCGTCATGAAAAGAGCGCTTATAACTACTCATGCCTGTATAGGTCGTATGAGCATACCTCCTAAAATATCTATAAAAGTATGAGACGAATACAGTCATTAGTAGGGGCCCAGGTGTTTAGCCCCTGGCGTAGGCGATCAGCTACCACAGTTCGGTCATTTGAATGGAGCTACTTTGGTCTTCTCAAACGGTTCCGTACAATAATTTGTAAGCAAAACGCGGTGTTGCGCTGTTTCACACAGACGCACAGGCACACCTGGTGGTGTAGAAGGCGACGCAGGAGCTGTATATGCATCCCATTTTGGCTCTTGGTTGAACGCTGCGGCACAGCGCTCCGGTTGAGGCGCCCCCGGTAATGTTCGCGTGTATTGCAGTGACGTAGATGTAGTTCACGTTCTCTTGGTAAGTCATAGGCCTGCCCTTGTCGTCCAGCGCATGCCATTTACCACACGTGTACTGGTACATATCCTGCATGCATCGGAGCAAAGCGACATGTCTAGAAGCACTCTTTGCTGGGCTAGTCGGTTCATATTTACAAGCAGTGGCGTAATTCATGGGAGGGGGGAGGGGTTCCGGGAGTCTCTGTTCCCACCCCTCATGTGCTGAGGCAGAGGGGCAAAGCATAGAGTTTTCAAAATATTGGGGGACACTTAAGTTTGGCCTTTAAGAGTTGAATGCGATAGCAAAATACGGCTCCTAGTGCACCCTTCAGCCGCTAAGTGCATACTTATTCATGTGTTTTGTTAGATACACATGCACGCACACAAACACGCACACAGCAATTTGGACCAGCACGTGATATTATCGGTAAATGGGCTCATTTTCGTCGTGACACCTGTCGAACAAAATAAGTTAAGGGGGCCCTGAAACACTTCTTCAAGTAACCATGGAAAGGATTCACTAGAAAAGCTTATTGCCTCACGAATTCAACGCCGCAAAAGTTGTAAGAATCCTTCCAGTGCGAGTCAAGTTACAAAGGTTTGTCGCATGCTGCAATTTCATTATCTCCTCTCGTCCCGACAAAAGCGCCGGAAGCTAAGCAGACAGGGGTGGCAGGGCAAAGAAACTACCGCGTCTCATCCCGGCCGGACTCGACTCCTTCTCCGGCGTGCGGAACGAGCGTCGAGTCCGGCCTTGGTCTCATGACCTTGATCACTTTATCTTTTTTTTTAAGAATGCGTGGCTTTTCCTGTGTGATTGCGCGTGCATGCGTGGACGAGTAGCGGCCTCCCGTGGCTATCTCAGTAACTTGATTTTTGGTCACAAACGCACAGACACTATTTTTCACAGAAGCAAAGGGGCCGACGCCGGCGGCGGGTTTTCTGTTACACGAGCTCTTTAACGCTATCGTGTTAAAGTTAACTGAAGGAGACTCTGGTGCGGTGATCGTTGAGCGACCATGCGAATGATGGGTAGTACACGGATTCACCTAGTCTTCGTACGGTCGGACCGCGAATCGCGCCTACGGCTTCTTCTATTGCCGTGTTTCGGTTTTGTTTCAAAGGAAAGAACGAATTCTTTTGAATTTAGTTACCCGATTTGAAATGGTAAGCCTAAAAGACTATAGTGGAGAAGCGCAAGCGCTGAACATTTGCTGATTTTGGTTTCGTGAAAAAAAAAATGGCACATCTCACGTACAGTAGGAATGGATGATATAAGAAGAATGAGTTAGGAAAGTTAATATATGTCACTTTAAAATCAGCACAGCGTCACGAGGCATACGTAAACTATACCGTACATGACACGCATGTCATGATTATCATGTTTGCACCCGTCATATGCTTTCCTCATTCATTCACGTCCCGTAATACCAAGTTTGGCATATGTGAAACTAGCGAAACCACCACGAGTGCACCGTGAGCATAGCAGGTAGTCATGTTTTACATGACACGCATATCATTATTATCATGTTTGGACGTGTCATTTACTTTCGTCGTCCAATCGCGTCACGTAATACAAAATTTGGTATATGTGAAGCTAGTGAAACGGCCACGAGCACATCATGAGCGTGCCATGTGGTGCTGTTCTTACAAGACACGCATCTCATGATTATGATGTTAGCATCAGTCATATACCTTCGCCGTTTATTCACGTCACGCAATACCAATTTTTAGTGTATATGAAGCTAGCGAAACGGCCGCGAGCGCATCATGAGCGTGACGTGTTGTTATGACTTAGATGATATAGATGTCATGATTTCCACATTAGGGTTCGTTAGTTATGTTCGCCATGCATTCATTTCATACCATACCAGTTTTCCAATATATCATGTGAACGAAACTGCCGCAAGAGCAGCAAGACTACGAAATGTAAATAATGACATTCATGACATTCAGGACTTGGTTTTCATGTTATCGCCAGTTAGTTATGCTCGCATACCGTCATGTTATGCCATATTAATTTTAGTCTCAATACCGTTAGCGAAACGGCCAAGAGAGTTAAAAGCGTAGGCGGCTTTTAGATGGATAGATAGATACGCTCAAAGTCGCCGAAATTCGCTAAGAAATGCTTCAAATTTAAAAGCTCCAAACCACGCGAACACAAACTACGCCATAGGTACAAAGATCGAAATAATGCGTGGACTTCCAATCATTCCCATGCTCGCTGAAGGGCCGTGCGTTGCAGCTCTCATAGACACCAGGGTCGGAGTTTGCTCTAGTGTACATTTAGGAAATTTTACGGGAGGAAAGAAACTTTCAAGTGACACCCCTAAAAGTTATTTCAAACATCATATATATGAATAACTTGACAGTTAAATTTAGCGTGTTCAGCATTTTAATGTACATTTTATTTTAACGTGCACCATTGTTCAATACTCCTGAGGTGTGTAAGATCATTGAAGTCTAAACTGCCACTCAATTAGTTTCAAAGAAACAATGCAAATTTATTTATAGTAAGTCCGTAAATTCCATGAAGCCCTCACAGCAATTGAAAATAACCGAAAATTTGTCACCAAACGCCTTCGTGATGAAGAGAAATTATATTATTCGAATCCATTTAACTCAAAGCAAAGGCGCACAGAAAACGTTTGGAAAGCACCTCACACTACGCTTAGTGAGCCGCCGGGGGCATTAACAAAAATTGTAAAAGATGGAACAGAAATTCAAGGGCATCAACTAGCTGATGCAAATGACATTTTTTTGTTAGTGTTTGGTGCAACAGGCAGTAGTGACTGGACAGTAGCCCATTTTCGCGCAATTTTTCACAGTCATAAAAAACCAACTAGCCCAACACCTCACTTTGCTAACAACCAGTAGTACTGCTCTAGAATATATTATTAATTGAAACAACCAAACAATATTTCTGAAGCCAATTTCAGAGAGTGAATTATTAGTGACGTCGTTGACACTCAGTAACAGCAATGCCACAGAAACGGACAATATTCAAATGAAACCACTTAACTATGTTATTGACATTTTAGCACCCTGTCTTAACTACGATTTTAATTCATGTCAGTCCACAGGACATTTCCCGCGAAACATGCACATAGCAAAAGTGACAGTTATATATAAAAAGGGTCCCAAAAACGACAATGTCCAACTACCGACCCATATCGATTCTACCTGTATTCTTGAAGGGTCTGGAGAAACAAATTTTAAGCGTTTGACCTCTTTTACTGTCTGGTTCACCTTGATTACTTCAGCACAGTAAGGATCCTCGAAAAATAAATCTACTGAGCTCGCGCTTTTGACACAAAAAGAATACATTCAAAAAATTTTGAATCGTGAAATATGATAGTAGGTCTTTTTCTTGAATTATCAAAGGCCTTAGACTGCTTCATTCATAAAATTATGCTACAAAATTGGATCATAACGGAATAAGAGGCGTTGCACACAGATTGATAACTTCGTACTTGCAACACCGCAGTCAATTCACCGTAATTGAAGGCAATCGTTCCGTAACAAAATACATTAAAACAGGCATACCACAGAGAAGCATCTTGGAACCGTTTCTTTTTGTACTTTACGTAATAAGATAGTTTTTATTGAGGAATCAGCCCATAATCTACGCTGTTAATACGAGTTTTTTTTAAGTGGATGTACCAGCAATAAAGGGAATCGAGCGGATAACGCACTCTCTAAAATTAACTCAAGGGCACAAGAAAACTTTCTAAGACTAAATATAAATAAAGGGAAATATGTTTTATTTCACCCCCGCAACAGACAAGCTATGTTTCCCACCATTTCATTAAATAACTCGGAAACTGAATTCGTCAAATGTTTTAAATATTTGGCTTGTATTTCACACAAACTATGATATGGGATGATTACGTGCACCATATTATTGCTAAACTATCTCATATAATCGGTATTATGCGCCGCCATTGCTACTACTTTCCTGTTCCTATAAACATGCTTATATATAACTCGTTGTTTTCTTCTTTATTGAACTATGCCTTTCTTGTATGGTCCACAACGACAACTGTAAACTTTAGCAAACTTAACATTTTGCAAAAGAAAGCTTTGCGTCTTGCCTGTAAATTACCACAACGCTGCCACACAGCAGATTTGTGTGGCATCGTTACTGTGTGGCAATTCTGCTGTGTGGCAATTCTGCCACACAGCAGAATTGCCACACAGCTGAAAAAAAAAAAACACTGCATCATTCAGGTTGCATCAAAATATGATTGCAAAGTAAGTCGTTTATATAAGTTCGGTTCATTGAAAAATGATGATATGATTGCTAGAATAGCAACGTTAGAGAAATATTTTCCTGCTTTTATTGTACGTTAACCTGAAGTGTGGTACTTATAAAATTGTAGAACAGAATACGAAAATAAATTGTTAAAGTTTCAACTGCCTACAGTTCTAAACCGCCTAATTAGGCAACATAACATTGACATATCTAGAATATCACTAAAACTATTGTGATTAGTGTTTATATAATGAAGCGACCAGGCAACTAGCATTTCATGCCTGCATTATAATTTTTCATTGATTATTTTTTTAATGCACATTCAGCAACACTTTTATTTTGGTTGTCCTAAGATGCAGATTTCCTGTGCTACCCTGTGTACTGGGCGATCAGGGCTACTCAAGCTGTTCTCACAGCTTTTACCTGCCCTCTTAGTAACATGTTTTTATTGCAGAATAAAATTTCAATTTCAATATGCACTTTGGAAATCCCGTGTTTGTGTTATTTCCTTTCAAAGGAGGCTTTTTATTATATATATATATGAGTAAAAACGCAACAAAAATTTATATAAACAAAATAGACGCCAGGCAAATTGTGCATCTGCACTTCTGATTTTTCTGGATTTACGCCGCAGAATCTGCAAATGTCGCTTCATTTACAAACCACAAAATCATGGCCATTTTGCGCGATTGAGTAACTAGGAAAGGGTTCAAGGGGAGCAAAAACTTTCGTCTGCTTATTCTTCATATTTTGCATGAAAATATATAGGTGAAGAAATGCGCAACAACAAACTTCGGGGATGCCATGGACGGCAGCAACCAACATTCTCTCACTGACTCAAACCTCCGCACCTCCCAACAAGACCAAGTTCGCGCCATGCGTTCTGTGCTGCCTGGGATACATCCTGCGTCCCTTCGAACTCTCAAGCCTGTCCAAGTAAATGAAAAACACACTTGCAACCTCCCTACATGACAGCGTTGACTCATATGTTGGGCTTAAAGTCCCAAAAAGAACCATACGATTATGAGAGACTACATAGTGGAGGGCTCCGGAAAATTCGAGCACCTGGGGTACTTTAACCTGCACGCAAATAGGACTACACAGCCTACAGCATTTTCGCCTCCATCGAAAATGCAGCCACCGCAGCTGGGATTCGATCCCGTGACCTGCGGGTCAGCAGCCGAATACCTTAGCCACTAGAGCACAGCGGCGGGGTTACATCATAGTGTACCAAATGGGGAAAGCACGGGCATATCGCGTTTGAAAGTTCTACAGACCGTCGCGATGACGATGACGCCATGGACAACTTTCAGGGGTGAATCTCCTTCTCAACTTTAGGGGTGAATCTCCTTTAGTCGTGAACCTCCTTTAAAGTCGTTCCCTGTAATATCAGGTTGTAGTAGCCACTTCTAGTTAGTTTCAAAAATTTCTCTCTTGATGGGGTTGTGTGTATGTCCTTGGAAATACTATCACTAGAAAGCGTTAATGGTTTTCGTATACTAACAAATAAAGAGGATAGATAGTGATGTTATAATACATTTACAGTATGTCAACAGATTATGCCCCGCCACGGTGGTGTAGTTGCTGAGGTACTCACCTGCTGACCCGCAGGTCACGGGATCGAATCCCGGCATCGGCGGCTGCATTTTCGATGGAGGCGAAAATGCTGTAGGCCCATGTGCTCCGATTTGGGTGCACGTTAAAGAACCGCAGGTAGTTGAAATTTCCGGAGCGCTCCACTACGGCGTCTCTCATAATAATATAATAGTTTTGGGACGTTGAACACCCCATATCAATAAATAAATAAATAAATAAATAAATAAATAAATAAATAAATAAATAAATCAATAAATCAATCAATCAATAAATCAATAAATCAATCAATCAATCAACCACGGAGTAAATGATGAGGAGTTGGGCAAAGCGTACGTCCGTCCGATGCGTGCTCTAGTGTGATAGAAGTGGATGAACGAATAAACGAACAGAGAGATGTACGGACGGACAGATCGACGGATGGTCGAACGCACAGACAGACAGACAGACAGACAGACAGACAGACAGACAGACAGACAGACGGATGGACGGACGGACGGACGGACGGACGGACAGGCAGATGGACGGACAGAGGGACGAACAGATGGACGGACAGATGGACGGACGCTTCACCCCACTCGACATCATTCACTCGGTGGATTTCCTATGAATTGTTTCGCTTACAGTCTCACTATAGTTCCATTTTGATAGATCACGGAAAACATATGGCTGCGAACTGACGAGAAGGCAAATCAGTATCAATATGCACCCGCTGTACGCGCCAATCGATATGTATATGCAGTCGGCATCAAATTTTCAGAGACCACGAGGTCGGACAAAACTTTAGATTTGACAGCAGTTTCTAACTGTACCTAGCCTAACGTCACAGTTTGTACTGGTAATGTGTTTTCAAACATATCTACATCTAATTTCAAGGGAGCCTGCCACAGCAACAAGGATATTGGCTCTTTTAAGGGCGTATTTTAACAGCCTGGCTTATCGGCCATCCACTGTCACATGTTGCACAGTCTCGCAGTGGTCAATACAGGCCTAAAGCAAGGTTAACAATGCAGCAAAACGGAAAAAAATAAGCTGATAAGGTCTAAAATTATGTAAATTGCAGAAATAATTAACAATTATTCGCTAATATTTACTTAAAATTGTAAAAAAAAAAACACTTCTGAAAGATGTGGGTGATACTGGCACGAGCGAGAGAGGGCAATACCGTCTTGGCAAATGCGTCATCGCCGAAGTGATGAAAATAGCTGAGGAAATCACTGGGTCCACGTGCTACGCATTTCTCCAGGTATCACGCGAGCTGTGTTAAGCGCAGAATTTAGAACTACTCAGAGACGCACAAAAGAAAGGCACTTTTTTTCTGGTCCACCAAAATCTCAAAAATTTCGGTACTGATAGTGCAATGGCATCTAATTTTTAAGAAACATCTTTTTTTTTTTTTTGCAAGAGAGTGTTTCATGCCGGGGTCCGCCATAGCACCACTGACGTATTTCTGTCACGGATATGACGTTCTAAAGCATGTATCAACAGGTTGCAAACTAAACAACCAGAAGGAAAGAATCTCTCGTGGGGCGTTGAACCAGTGCTCTTTCAATCCCCAACGCATGGTGCTAACCATGGGGCCATGGATCATACGCTGTCAACCTCGCTAATGGCGAGCTATATATATGCACTATATAGCATTTGGTGGTCCTGAGAGCTCCGCAACTTCAGTGCGTTTTTGTCAGCAGTATTGAGATGGCACGAATGTCTCGCTTTATAGGCATGCTCTAAAAGTCGTCGCTTATGGCGTTTCGATGAGCACCGCTTCCACAGAGCGGGGTCTCTCTTGTACGCTCGTTTATCGGACTCATGAATCAGGAGTGCAGAAAGGTCACTTCGCTCGCTGCCGCGGTCACGTTTAAGAATGAAGCACGCTCCTCCCACACGAAGAAGTCAGAATTGCGACAGTTGTTCGCGCTTGTCTTGAATATACATGTGCATCCGTTTACATGTACATGTACACATGTACATGTATACATGTACATGTACATGTTTACATGTATAGATGTGCATCCATAATGCACCTTATTGGCCAAGCTGTCTGAGCATACACAGTCCGTGCGTGTCCTGTGGAAGCTCGTTTCGTGCCTGCTTTCTGCTCGAGGTTCGCGCTCCAAGTTTTGAGCTGTTTGCGTTTCTTGGCGTGAATTCGGAAGTTGTCGCTTCAGCATCAACTCTTTTGCCCTTGTAGGGAGTTGCACAATAAACGCTCAATGACCTCTGTGAAGACGCATTTCACTTTCGTGTATACGGACTCCTAGGAAGAAGAATCAGCCACATTTTTGTTATAATGCTTCGTCATTTCTGCTCCGATTGCTTTCTTTTTGCGAATCCAGCCCCAAGGACACTAATACGGTATGAAAAAGTGGTTCGGGCTTCTTGTTTCGCCGAGTCACCTGTGCACTTATGCAATCGCGTATCACGTTTTTGGGCTTATTTGTATTCATCAAGCAAATAGAGTTATTTGAGTAATTATCTTGTTCATCTAGGCGCGTTTCTCATCAACTTCCGTGCTTGTCGATGACACTCAGTAACTGAGTCTATTGTGTGCCTTGCTCCCCATCGAGAGGGCCGAAGGTTCATCGTGGTGCCCGCCTCGTACTTGATCTAAGTTATTGTGGGAGGCATGTTTTGCACCCCCCCCCCATATTACGAGGCCATTGAGGGGGCACCACCCCCCTCCCTCTGACAATCCCCCACATGAATACGCATGGTGTCTTGAATTGAAGCATACGTTGGGGGAATCAATAAATAACGTTAACCTTGCGCTTGCAAATGTGCTCTCAACCGAATGAAGGCTTCCCTGCAGACAGTTTAAGAATGAGCTATGTGGTTCCGTTCATAGTTGCGCATTTTTTCGCAGTACTAAATAATTGAAACCGCTGCAGCTCGCCTTTGCTCTGAGAGACATTTTAAAATCCTAATTAGGTATATTTTTGTATATGCTAAAACAAATTCTTACAAGTACTCGCCTATTTGCTCCGTAACATCTGGTAACACTGGGAATAAAGACGTTTGCGCATTAATGGTGCCTATTATGTTTAACGTAGTAAACATCTTAAACATGACACGCTAAACACGACCCTTAAACGATGTTTAACAATATATACGAACCACGCAGGGGTTGGCGGTCGCGTCGATCGAGGCGTTCAAATTGGCTACCGCTTTCTTGCAGTCATCGCTGATGCACGATTGCTTGAGGATGCTTGTGAGCGTGAAGCCACGCATCGAGCTGTGGTGAAACAGAACGGCGGAAGACCCGGTAAGCCAGCCCAGGCTGAAGAGGACCGCGACGAGAACCAGCGCAGCCGCTATCACTACGCTCGTGCCGATAACCATCTGCGGAGACCAATCGTTTTGGAGATAAACGTACAATAGAAGATAGCAAAGAATATGAGAGAAATCACAATGTAAAATACCCATGAGAAATCAGACCGATATCCGTAGTAAATACTAGCGTGGGAACAATAAGGACGAGATAAACTAAATAGGACTGTTTATAGTGAGCGTACTGCCTATAGTGACACCGATATGTCCACAGACCAATACGATTGCCATCAGTTATGTTTACAGACAGATACATTTACAGTGAACTAAACAAGGGTATTCTCTGCAAAAGAGCTTATTTTTGAGTAGTTACTTGATATGTGGGGTTTAACGTCCCAAAACAACCATATGATTAAGAGAGATGCCGTAGTGAAGGGCTCCGGAAATTGGGACTACCTGGCGTTCTTTAACGTGCACCCAAATCTGAGCACACGGGACTACAACATTTCCGCCTCCATCAGAAATGCGGCCACCGCAGCCGGGATTCGATCCCGCAACCTGCGGGTCAGCAGCCGAGTACCTTAGCCACTAGACCACCGCGGCGTGGTTGAGTAGTTGATGCTTGCTGAAATTTATAATGACGCAAGTAAGAGACACAATGCGCTTGTGGCGTGTGGTTCTGTGTCTTTTGTGTCTTTTTTACGCTACAATTAGGTTATCAACAAGCGTTTTTTTTCAAGAGGGCTCGTATATTTCATTAATTAGACTTCACCTTATGAGTCTAACAACTAGGTCATGAAAACCATTGTACACAATGTTTCCCAATGTTCGAAAGCAGTTTTACTTTTTTTGTTGCTCTTCGCTTCAGGCGCGTCACGAGAAGAACCACATCAATCGAATCAAGTGCGACGTAGTGAAAGTCTACATATCTTCGCTAAACGCAGAAAAATGAATCCAACGACTAGACCGTCGAAAGAATGGCGGACATCATCTGTCCTCTCATACCAGTATCTGAGAAATTCTGATGTACATTCATATTTATTAAGATGAACGAAAAACCACTGTTTCCGCAGAATGAATCTGAACCAAGGAACTTCGCTGCGGGGAAGGTGCTTCTTGATTCCATACGTTGGACACTTTTGGGCATCTCTGTACTTCCTGTTAGCCAGCACTAGACGCTGTGAAGGCGACAAGTATGAACCACTCTTTTTATTTTTTTTTTGCCTGAGTGTGCACCTGACCCACTGACCCACAGTCCTTGCCAGAGATGGCAGCTGACGAGTAATCAGTCGCATGGTGACCCATAAGGCAAAAGGTCTGCCGAGGCGAAGCCCTCGCTACCAATTACAAAGACAGTGCCTTAGGCTAACCTGCGAGGGGTTACTATTGAAGTGACACTTCCTGTAGAGATCACGTGACACCATTCCGTCATATTCATGCTTGCTTCTTTGCTGCAAGTAGCGCCGGTTCACACTATCACGGATTGCACGTTTACAGAAGGATGCACCCAACGATGTGGATGGGCAAGTGCCTTCCTTCGTAACTGGATTCATAGAGCCTTGGACGCTCTATTCAAAAGTGTTCGTTTTGAATACAACCGAAGAAAATGGTGAATTTACATCCACGTAAGTTCACTTCAATTTGTGTCATATTTGCCAAACATAAAGGCAGCAAATAAAGAGTCCCTGTAGCACTTTCCCGACATACTGGGGCTTGTGCGCAAACTATGCAGCTGACTATGCTCAAAAAAGGCAATCGACGTGAAGTTTGGGTTTATAGATTGATCTATCGAGAGAAGATGAAACTATTTCTAGCTGATTTGAAGAATTAACTGTAAGTTCCAGGCCAGAAGCTGCACTATTGTGTTCGGTTCGCGCGTTCCCAGCTGTCTGCACTCTTTATAAGTGTCGTTTCCTGAGCTGGCTGAAATACATTTGCAGGGCTTCTTTTGAGACCCATATTCTTCGCTCTAATGGAGACATTGATGAACTCTTTGTACTTTTTTACAAAATATTTTGCCAAAAGGGCCCCTGCAATGCAGCTACAGCGAAAGATGCTGGTCGCGTATCTAAAGCTCGGTATGGCACGTAGAGCAAGAAAGGTTTGTTCAGAGAAAAAAACTTAATATCAGCAGATTAGCAGCGAACTCATGCTTACAGATGATTGATTGGAAACTAATCCATATTAAGAACGTTAGTGAAATAATTGAATGTAATTCATTCGTCACATCATAGCATACCACCAAGAGTACGGAATGGAACAGAGGAACATGCAAACACAGGTACTAATGAATAGTAATATGACGTATTAGCGAAATTCGGAAATGTAATAAAAATTGTACAGCATAACGTTTTTAAACATGACTAACTCGTCTTTTATAAAAACACTCCTGTACGAAAGAAGCCGTGACTTCAATGTAAAAGGCATAATCGGAAGGTAAATGACGGGAAGTCGAACAATGGGTTTCAAAAAGAGAACTGGCTTTCTGTATTTGCATTTGTCGTTTTTTCTTGCCGGAGGCGTGTAGTTTCGTTTGTTTTTAAAAAGTTGATGTTTGTATTGTAAAGGTGTGTTGAGAGAAAGCAGCTAATTTCGCTCGTCATCATTGCTTTAGAAAATAGGATAGGAATGAAATATCTGCACTTCAGTAAAAAGCTAGAGCTTGGTGGTTTGAAATTATATACGCGCATTGAGTCAGCCAGTTTCCCGAATTTTCGGGGGGTTAAAATATGATCGGAATATTCTGAAACCCGCAAAATCTTACAGGTGGATCTGACGACATCCTTGGCTTGCTTTGGTATAGCTAAACAAAATTGCTGTCCTTCATTTCACCTTTCCGTGGACAACGTCTACAGAAAGCGCTTCCAGGTTTGACGTGCCATAACCACAACTCGTGATGACCATAAGGGCCATTCATCGTGGAAAACTTTCAGTTACTATTGGTGTGACGAGTGCGACAACGTAAACGTATTTATAACTAGATGAGTGTCACACTTCGACCTCATCGTATCAAGGTCACCGTTGCCCGAGATCGAGCTCGCGTCATTGAGCTCTGCAATAAAGCGCTTCACCTGCTAGGCTTATCGGCCACGGTATTGGGCAAGATGTTTCGGCCAGATAAGTGCACCAGCCTTGCGGTATTGAGGGAAGTTTTTAACATGCGACACGACTTAACAAACACCAACCTTACTACAACGTTAATCTCAGCAGCACTTGTTTCTGAACTAGTCACTCATATTAGGAAAGACGGGGGGGGGGGGTGCAAAAGGGGCACCTTCTCACCTCCAGCAATGCCAGCACTTGCGCCACCCTCCTCCTCGTTAGCTTCACTAACGCTCTCCTTCTCCTTCACCCACGATTCAACACATGTAATATTTGATTTATTTATTTATTTATTTATTTATTTATTTACATCAAGATGTTGTGGGAGACCTGAGAAAAAAAGCTGATACAATCAGCTGACGCGGAATGGAGGCTGCGTTCGTACGGCTCCTGTGGACGCGCAACTAAATCTGTGTTTCTAGGGTTTTTTTCTTCAAGTGTTCATGAACTGTTGCTCGCATCGGTTTCGAGAAGTCATCAGGATCCTACCGATACTATATTTGACCTCAGTGAGTGAGTTTTTGTCAAGTTAGGAACAATTTCTTTTCCTGTGGAGCGGTGCCCTCTTTAACCCTAACGAGTGGCTCGGGAGACCGCGCTTTTGCTGGGCTTGTTCTCGCCTGCGGCCGGCCCTTCGGAAGCCTGGTGCGCGGAATTATTTGCTCACGATGGAGTATGAAGTGCACGGAGAGGATATTTCAGAAGAAGAGTTTACTCAAGATAAAGGTTGGCAGTCTGCTGGGGCCAGAAGAGCTGGCGCCAAAACACGCACTGCTGACTCTAACGCGCCATCGTCGCAGCCGGGCGCACGCCGCGGCAAATCGAGAGGCGCTGCGCTGAAGTCCAAAGTAATACGCGCGGGAAAGATGCCCTCCCTTCCTCAAGATGACATCAAGATTGTGATCCGACCGAGAGGTGAACTCAATATCTCGAAAATTGGCGCAGCTACGGTGGCTGACGCAATACTAGTTGCCGCTGGCATAAGCCAGGAAGATTTGTGCCAGGATACTCTATGCCCGAATCTGCAGCAAAATATTATGGTTGCCAGTACTCCCAAGCGCGAAAACGCAGACCGATACATTCGGATGAAGCAAATACTCATTTCAGCCAAGGTGCACGAGCTAAGTGCCTATGAGACTGCCCCACACTCCACTTGCAAAGGGGTGATTCGCAACGTCCCACTTCAAGACGGCCCTGACGTCATCGATGCGAAGGTTGTCAGCGCAAATAATCCACTCGCCTTAGCAGCCAAGAGAATAGCCCAAACTTGCACGGTCATCGTCGCTTTCGACGGGTATCGTGTACCGAACTTTGTCAGGTATGGACCAGTGCTGATGCAGTGCTCACTCTACCGCAAGCAAATCGACGTGTGTTATGCGTGCGGCCGTCTTGATCATCGCGCTGACGTGTGCCCCACTCCCTGTGACACGATTTGCCGAGGCTGTGGTGCCGCAAGCCCTGACAAGCAACATGTGTGTACTCCCAAGTGCAAACTCTGCGGTGGCCAGCATCTCACGGCTAGCAAAGACTGTGCTCAAAGGTTCAAGATCCCGTACATTGTGCGCCGTCGTCGCAGTGAGCGTGCCAGAATGGCTGGTGCTGCGTCACCGTCCCCGCAACGTCACCTCGACACTGCGGACGAGTTCCAGTCTTCGTCACCCACCACGGATGCTCAGCGCAGAGGACGCCCCCGTTCCAGGGGACGCTCGCGAGGCCGCTCCGGATCCAGGCGCCGTGGTGCCTCCAAGGGATGTTCCGGCTCGCGCTCCAGGTCGACAGAACGTGCCCGGGGAAGTTCCACTTCTCAGCCTCGCTCCAACTCAAAGCCGGGGCACGTTTCGTCGGGGCCGACCAGGTCCCGCTCCTGCACGCCCACCACCTCTAACAGCAAGAAGCCGACGCTCTCCTGGGCCGACAAGGCCCGAGGAAGACGTGAGTCTCCTAGAGGTGACGAATCGAATCGCGGTTCTCCCCACGTGAGTGAGCTCGACGAGATGCGACGAGCTAACGAGCAGCTGAGGAAAGAAAACGCGCAGCTTAAGCAAGAAATGAGCAGGCTAGCAGCGGAGATGGCGGAGATTAGAAAGCTCGCGTCCTCGCCCCCTTTGGCGCAGCCCGCCCCAACCCCAGTCGCCATGGATACGTCTGAGGCACTTCGTAGGCCTAGCGGAACTAAGCGCCGAGCGGTTGAGAACAAACAAGAAGAAGAGGCGGTAAACTTACTGTCGGAACTCAAGGTTTCCTTTGTGAACATGCAGGCTACCTTAGCGAAAATTCAAGAAGCCGTGGCGCATCCAAAGATGGGATTAGGAGCACTGAGTGAACGCATAAGCAAGTTAGAAGAGGTCGATGCGAGGAGAGACCACGGTCCGACTCCTTTGCAGGTCCCAGCACAACGCAGTGTACTAGCGCCACCGACTGAGGGCGCGATCCTCCGGGCTGCTGCAGCTGCTCAACCATCCCCTCAGCCTAAACATGGATAGTGTGGACGAAAACTTCAGAATCTGGCAATAGAACTGTGGCGGGTTTACTCACAAAAAGCCCGTTCTACAGCAATATTTAAGAACTCTCGATGTTAAGCCCCAAATCATCGCTGTTCAGGAAGTTGCGTCTGGCACCCCCCTCAAAATCCCGGGTTAACTAGTAGCGTCATCACATTCAGGAGGTAGGGGAGTTGCCACACTTATCAGCAAAAGGTACAATTACCTATCGCGTGACCTCGGTGCAGTTGCCGATGGCATTGAGTACGTAATGACTGAAATTATATTGAACTCACCCAAGAAAGGTCCTTGAAGAAATAGCCTTTTTATTCTCAACGTATACTGCAGTCCCAGTTATCACAGGGCGAGAGCAAACTCTCTCCTCAAAAGGGCTGTGAGCATGGCCAGTAGTTACCCCCTTGTAGTTGTAGGGGATTTCAATGCTCCACACAGCGTGTGGGGATACATGTATGATACTCCAAAAGGACGCGAGCTATGGCAGACTACGACAGAAGCTGACTTAACGCTTATAACTGACAAGGATTTCCCCACTAGGAGAGGTAACTTCATATGTAGGGATACCACCCCGGATTTGACTTTAGTGAAGAATATAGATGGGGTCAAATGGGTCAACACGGCTCTAGACCTCGGAAGTGACCACTATATCATCGAGGTATCCTTCGCGATTGCCCGCTTTAGGACGAAAAAATTCAAGGTGGTCGACTTGGACGCTTTTCGCAAAGTCAGAGCTGAGAGAGCACCGACGGCTGGGATAGACTTTGAAGGATGGTACAAAGGAATCAGAGATGACGCCACGGCAGCGATCAAGGAGGTCGTCACTGACCTCGATGTTGAAAACATGCACAGCAGGTTGGCACACCTACTAGAAGCCAAGCAAGCCCTACTCACGAGGTGGAAGGGACAGAAGCATAACAGGAGGCTCCGCAAGAAGGTTTCCGAGGTTAACAGGGCGATCGAGGAGCACTGCAAAACCTTGTGTAAACAACAATGGAATGAGCTCTGTGAGAGCATCGAGGGTCAGCTCAGATCTGGGAAGAGCTGGGGTCTTCGCAAACATCTTCCCGATCAGGGCAGCACCAGGTCCAGTCAGAGGCGATCCCTCGCGCGAGCCATCCATCTTGCTACTGACTCTACCCCGGACGAATTGGTTGTCAACAAGCTTATAGACAGGTATCTGCGAGTCGCGGATAGCTCTGCACCCACACAGTTCCCGGACTACGCGGGGTGCGACGTGCCAGAGTTGGACCAGGACTATACTGTAGCCGAGATACGGCAGGCTCTCTTTTCCCTAAATGCCAAATCCGCCCCTGGCCCTGATGGCATAACCAATAAGATGCTCAAGAACCTTGATGATGACTCCATCGAATTCCTAACAGAAAAGATTAATGAGGTGTGGCGCAGTGGGGAGGTTCCCGCACAATGGAAGACAGTTCTAATCCCCAAATCTGGTAAAGCACCAGGAATAGATAATCTAAGACCGATTTCCTTAACTTCCTGCGTCGGTAAGGTCGCAGAGAACGCCCTTCTGAACCGACTCAAGGTGCACCTCGAGACCAATGACATGTACACCCACAATATGATTGGTTTCAGAGCTGGTCTCTCGACACAGGATGCCATGAAGCTTATAAAGCATCAGATCATCGACCGGAGAACAGGAGATACCAGAGCCATCCTTGGATTAGACCTGGAGAAGGCTTTCGACAACGTTTCCCACGAATTCATTTTCCAGTCTATTGCCAGCCTAGGGCTAGGGAAGAGGGTCTACGACTTCGCGAGATCCTTTCTTTACCAGAGAACTACCAAGCTCAAGATCGAAGGGTGCTTCTCACGAGAGATCAACCTCGGTTCACGCGGCACGCCTCAGGGCTCAGTTATTTCACCAACACCATTTAACATCGTGATGATCGGGCTCTCCAAGGAACTCGCGAAGATTCAAGGAATCAATCATACCATCTACGCAGATGATATAACCATCTGGTGCAGCGGCGGGAGCGACGGTCAAGTTGAGGAAGCCATGCAGCACGCAATCGACGTGACCGAACGTTTCCTCCATCCCACCGGTCCCAAGTGCTCCCCATCGAAATCTGAACTTCTGCTCTACAAGAAAAGACCCCGAGGCGGCGGCCACCGTGACTGGAAACCTGCGTCTCAAAGTGAAATACGGCTTTTCACTAGTGACGGGTCCCCAGTGCCAAAAGTGGATTTGCTCCGAATATTGGGAATGTATATCGAGTCCAACGGCGCTAACGGAGCTGCACTGAGACAGATCACTACCAAGACGGAAAGTGCTCTCGGCCTCATCCGGAGGATCACCAACAGACACCGCGGAATCAAGGAAGACAATCTCATTCGCATCATACATGCGTTTGTGCTCTGCCACCTTTCGTACTCGGCGGCCATGTATAATTGGCATGTTGCAGAAAGAAGTAAGCTCAATTCCCTCATAAGAAAGGTTTTCAGGCTCGTGCTCGGCTTGCCTGTAAGCACTGGCACTGAAAACCTTTTCAAGCTCGGTGTTCACAATACACTCGAAGAGATAATCGAGGCGCAAGAGCGCTCACAGCTGCTCAGGCTTTCCGGAACCAAATCGGGCCGCAAGATACTCGATGATTTGGGCCTCAACTCTATTGACCAGTGCCCCGATTCCATGCAGATTCCCAGAAACATCAGGTCTCAGCTGCACATAGCACCCATTCCCCGCAATATGCACCCTGCGCACAACGTCGGTCGGCGTAGGGCCAGGGGTAGAGCTCTGCTCGAGCACGTCCGTAGCAACCCCACTGATCCAAGCTTTGTGGATGCTGCGCCATATGTCCAACAAGAGGCATTCGCTGTTTCCATCGTCGACTCAAATTCCAGGCTCACTTGCTCCGTCACAGTACGCACATCGAAGCCCGTGATAGCCGAACAGGTTGCAAACGCGCTGGCTATGCTAGATAGTCGCAGAGAGTCAATATACAGCGACTCCAAGGCGGCTATTAAAGCCTACGAAACCGGGATGGTAGCCCCTCAGGCCCTCCGCATTCTCCAAAGCGTCAAGAGTATCACGCCCCATTCTCTCACTTGGTTTCCCGCTCACCTGGGGTCGATTGAGGGCCCTACCTCTAACCCGAACGAGGGTGCCCACGAGGCCGTGCGAGGACTCACTGACCGCGCTGCCTCCACAGTCCCTCTGCTTCACTGGGAACCCTTACTTACGTTCAACGAAATAACAAAGCACTTCTATCTGTCAAGAAGGGTATTCCCTCTCCCACACCCGGCCTTGTGCAGGGCGCAGGCAGTCACCCTAAGACTATTGCAAGCCAGTGCGTATCCTAACCCTGTGGTTCTTCATGCCATCTACCCTGAACGGTATCCAAGTGTGGATTGCCCCGTTTGTGGACTGTTAGCCACATTCAATCATGTGTTGTGGGAATGTGAAACCATCGGCCCTGCCCTCAGCGAGGACAGGTGGGCTGCGCTCTTACACAGCCCCGAACTTAAGGATCAAACCCTGGCCGTCCAGAGTGCCCGCGAACGGGCCGCCAAGCTCGGCTTGACGGTCCCAACGTGGGATTAGCCGGGTGGCGCGGGGTCTCCCCTGCGTCTTCTCAGGACAAAAATAAAGTTTTAATCAATCAATCAATACAATCAGCTTGAACGTGTCCGGGCCACCCTACACGTGCTCCAGCGTAAAAGGTGGTAACACATAAAGAACACAAAGAAACGAACAAGAATGAAATGTACACTAAATATATTGTACATGAATATCCTTCATGCAAAAAAATATGTACACATAATATTGCCACTTGGCCGCTAGTTACGGCGAGCGCAAGCCATGGCCGCCCGCGAGAATGGAAGACGATGTTCTGGGGCAGCGCGTGCGCTGGCCAGTTGTTTATTATTGAAGCAGCCATCTTGCCAGCTTTCGGTGCGCCTCCCCGCCGGCTCAGTTCGTCTTAGTTGAAGACCCCTTTCTAGCACGTGACAATATATTGTACAAGTGTGTCCTTCAGGCAAAAAGTAACGTGATTTTATGGATATAATAAAGAAAATATCATAAAAATGATTTTTCCTTCAGAAACAATGAAATACGAAAAAAGAAAAAGACGGCGTTATTTATGACCCCCACATTGTCTTGGGGGGGTATGCACCCCCTCCCAAACAATGTCTTTATGACAATCATTTTATGCTGTCTGCCTCGTGTACGATAAAGCCATAGCCCGTTTCAAATTGTTTTGTTTAAGCGTTGTGCTAAGAGGCCTCAGCTTTATGATGCTTGGGGCAACTTCCATCTTACCCTACGGTGGTGTTCCTGCATTTCCTGCCGCTCTCGTGGACAGAAATCGTGAGGCTGCAAGTCAGTGGTTACCTTGGCCTCGCTTTTATCGGCAGTGGAAGCCCGTGTGACTGCGAAACCAGTAAGGAAAGAACTTAGAGTCATCGCATCTTCGCCGAAACGTTACATAATAAAAGCGCATGCCAGACGTACGAGAACGCTGTTGCTTCAGCTTTGCTTAAATGAGGTGCATAGAGCACGCGAGACAAATCCTGCTTGCTAAAAATTAAGTTATTTGACAAATGAGGGGACGAATAGACATAACATATAAAGAGTAAAAAAGTTTTGTTTACAATTTTTTCCAAAATACAAAAGATAAAGTTCTAAGTCTTTGACGTCACGTGTGGAGACTTTGGCGTGATATTCAAAAGTTAAACTTGGGTTTCGATAATTGATTATATCCTATTCACAAAATTGTTAGCCTGAAATTAGTGACGTGGAGTACGCCCAGTACCATTTATCAACATAAACGGATTCATTGTTTACTTTAGAGTAGAAAGTCGACTATTAGAGGTACAAACTCGTCTATCATCCTATTCATATCCTGGTAAACGGTAAACTAACTTGATTCACGGCGAAGCACATCCGTGATTTTATTCGAATGTTTCTTTTTTTGGGACGTTCCTTTTTCAGCGTTGTGCAACGCCTTCTCCGAGGCGGCGCTGCCACGGTGGCCGAGGCTGCCTCGGAGACCGGCGGAGCTGCTGGTTCGGCGTGCCATGTTGGATCTCCGGCGATGGGAGATTCTTCGTTCCCCCGAGGGCCCACTCGTACTGGCACGTCTGCCCTGCGGGACACAAATATGGCGCTAGCGCTCTCAAATGCCCCGGCTCCTTTTACACAGGGTGTCGCATGGAGTATGCCCTCCAGGGCATAGCCTTGCGCTCCAGTGCATGGACCTGAATCGGCGTGGCTTACACTAATGGTGCTTCGTTTGTGTAAGTCAACTGTCCTGCACCGGCCCCTCTTATAGAGGGTCGCACAAAGTATGCAAGGAAGTTATACTATTACAGTTTTTGCTATATTCTCCGAGATTGATTGATTGATATGTGGGGTTTAACGTCCTAAAACCACCATATGATTATGAGAGACACCTTAGTGGAGGGCTCCGGAAATATCGACCACCTGGGGTTCTTTAACGTGCACCGAAATCTGAGCACATGGGCCAACAACATTTCCGCCTCCATCGAAAATTCAGCCACCGCAGCCGGGATTCGATCCCGCGTTCTGCGGGTCAGCCGCCGAGTACCTTAGGCACTAAGACCACCGTGGCAGGGCTATCCTGCAAGAAAGTAAGCTCTCCTGTGCATAGGCGTAATAATAACAATAATAGTAGTAATATCTAATGTTTCACGTCCCAAAACCACAATGTGATCATGATATACGCCGTATTAGAGGACTCTGGAAATTTCGGCCGTCTGCGGTTCTTCAATGGGAACTGGACGGGTACAACACACAGGCCTCCAACCATTTTGCCTCCATCGAGATGATTTTCCATTAGTGTAAGTACACCGTCAGCGTCCACTTTTCTCCCCCATTGGTTGAGTTCTACTGAACACGAGCTCCGCATTGGATGCAATAATGGAAATGAAGTGATGGAATAACTTCTCACGGAGGCCTGCTATTGAAACCTGACTCTCCGGGATAAATGCGGAAATTTGACACTCCCCTGAATGCATCATAAGCAGTCCGGATTGTCTCCAACAAACTAAGATAACCATTTATCTGGGCATAAAAAAAGAAGAGAGGTGAAATTTGCACACTCTTTTAATTGATACAGGGGACTGTGCCCCCCCCCCTCCACCCTGTGCATGCCCATACTCTATTATCAGTCAAGGCTTGAACTGCGCACATGTACATTAGAGCACATAGGTTGGCGATTCATGTAGGAGCCGAATGATTCAGACTAAGGTCTAGCCGTAAGTCTGAGTGAGTGCGGATGAGCGAAATTTTATTGATTGTGAGTCCAACTGAGCCTTCAGCGTCAAATATATTTTTTGGATGAAATCGACGGAGTTCTACTTTTTTTTTACAAACCTACATTCTTATCTCTAAATCTTCAGCGTTACTCTAGAGAAAGGGGAAGGGGGGCAGAGTTCTTGACTTCCAACCGTAAACGCAATCTGTTTGAAGCAAGATTCTTTACTAAAGTATTCTTTATGAGTCATCTTTTTTTTTGTAAAAATGTCCTAACTAGATTACAACTACTCAACACTCGATTCCTAAAGTAATAGAGCCAAACGCCGGTTGGAGAGCATTGATTTTTAGGACGTTATTGAAATCGTGGTGGAAGAAACATCATATTCTGCCTCAACAAAGTTAAATGAAAAAAAAAAACTAGCAGTGGATTAGCTCAGCTATGCCAGGACATACGTAGCGTGACCTTATGGACAGATGGAAAGCCAGCCAGCCAGCCAGCCAGCCAGCCAGCCAGCCAGCCAGCCAGGCGAATGGATGGATGAACGGACAGACGGTTGGGCAGACGCACGGACAGATGGACTAGCGAGCGATCTCACTTGAGTCAATCTCAAGCCCACTGATGACGTCACTTCGGAAGCTTCAAGGCCTTTACCGCGCCAGCTGTGGACCGTGTGACGTCACTGCTCCTCACGCATGTGCCGCATGCCTCTCTGTAAGCCACGCGAAACTGCTCAACCTCGGCCACTGTAGTCTACACTGGAAAACGAAAGCCCATTAACCCCAAGTGAAAGCTCTGCGAACTGCGCAACATTGATTTGCATTGGTTTTTTGAGGCTAACTTGCCATAGATTTTTTTGTTCTGTTTATATTCTCTTTTCTGTTAATTTCGTGGACAGGTGATACTATATATAATGTTTTGGTGTTTTCGCGTCATTACATGATTTATATTGTGATTATCTATGTTCGGCATAGTCGTTTCCTGTGATATTTTATACTGTTTGATGCTCCTAGCGTGAGGCGTCTAACTCATGGCGCTGTTGCTTCACGTCCCTATTTTCTTGTGTTGATCAATGCCGATTTTCCGGAGCTGGCTTTTCAGCGGCGCTTCGCAGCCTCGAACTGGTGAAGTAGCCGTTCGGAGACACTGTGGTCCAGAGGCGAACTAGTCCTGGCGTCACAAACATGCAGCGTTCTCGGCTTATGTTATCAAACGTGGAGCCTGCATGACGCCTATGCGAGACGATGAGAGGTCAGTTGTTTAAACTGCTGCGCTGTTTCTAACAAACAGCGCACACATTGTCTTGATATGTGAAGCCCTATCTCTGTCCCGAACTTTACCCGTTGTAGTAGCCTTCTTTCGGTCACCTGCTGCCCGTACATCACATAACGCCTTACAACTCTTGGGTTTTCACATACTAAAGGCAATATATGTTCATGAAGTTTATCAAGTACACTGTAGCCTATGACTGCGGTAAGTTTTACCATCTCGGGTTTGTACACGTGCTCCTATCGAAAAATGCGGACCTCTAGAATTTTGCCTCAATAGAAATGCGAAAGCCACGGCCATAATTTATTGCCAAAACTACCATATGATTATGATAGAGAGACGCTGTAGTAAAGGGCTCCACGAGTTTCGCCACCTGGGGTTCATTAACGTGTACTCAAATCTGCAGGCCCCAAGCCTTTTCGCCTCTACTAAGAATGCTACCAGAACGGTTGGGACTCAATCCAGTGACCGGCGGGTGAGCATTCGATAACCATAATGGTTAGGGCACTGTGGCGGGTAAGCAAGAACGCTGAGAGTCTGGAATAGATTGAAGTACGGACGAATGACTCACCCCTTCCTTGCTGTGCGATTTTCCTCGGGTCCTGTGCTGAGAGTGTGAACGTGACCTGTGGGCCAATGGATTGGGTTCAGCCTTGTTAGACATGCTAATTCTTGCAAATTAAGTACTTCAACGCAACCAACGGTCTCCAAAATGATCTGGGATTCTTCAACGCTTTCTGTCCGCTGCAACAACTATGTCGATGGGTCGTGCCCACTACGGGAGCTCAGCCGAAAGGCGTTCTGAGTAAGGAAACATCATTTTGATTGGACCATAAAAGAAATTGTAGCTGTCAATTGTGTTTTGTTCATTTTCTCACTTCCCTGCCATTTTTATCTCACTTCATTCTTTCGAGAGCAATTAGTTGCAAATAGAGTGCCTTGATTGCTTGTTTGTTTGTTCCCCAGCTTTGGCTCTTATGCACTAAAGGGCAAGGCAAACGAAAAAGACGGTTTGTCTGTTTGTTCATTTGTTTGTTTGTTTGTTTGTTGCCTGTATGCACTGGGCCATACCCACTCTGGGGGATCGATGATGAAAGCTTGTAGTAGCCTATGTGTGAAACACTGATTTAGAACCTGTTATTAAAAGGGCAAGAAAAAAATAATAAAAAATGATTTTACAAAAATAAAACAAAAATAAAATAAAGGTGAATCAACAGGAGAAAAAAGAGCTAATACATATTAAAAAAATTAAATTTTGAGTGGACCAGACAATTGAGTTTACCTCACCCGATCAAAATGAAATGAATGTACGACTTTCGTTCACATTATCAGCCATATCACCAGAATTTGTCAAGAATATATTAAAGCGGGCGTTGTATTGACATGCGTTTACGATATTGAATACAATTGCATACCGCATCAAATACGATTTTGTAGCAATGTCCCAAGCAGGAAGCTCCGATACTGAGAACATCATCTGCGGTTCAAATATACCTACTGTGGAAAGCGCAGCAACTAAATGTCTTATCCTAAATAATGAATAGTTACGACATAATATAAAGTAATGCTCTATTGTTTCTGTTTCTATGCAGATTGGGCACACGGAAGCTATCGCCAGACCAGCTTAGCGTAAATAAATGTATTTGAATGGGGGGACCCGACAATGAAATTTGGTTAAAATAACTTCTAACTTCCTATACTGACTCCACTGAGGTTTGCACAGGGGCCTGGGACCCATACTATCTTCAGGAGTTTCAGTTGGGGTGGAACTAATGTGCGCAATGTCACTAGGGCTCTTGATTGTTCTGTAGCTGTGAGAGCAGTACACACCGAAAGTGAATCTGTAATGATCATTGCACTGTCTTTGTTTGGAGACAGTCTTCGGAGCATCAAAATAGTAGCCATGAGCTCAGATTCTCAGGTTCTATGACAGTTTCACCATCTTTTCGCACCTCCGATTCTGGGCTTGCCAGTGGGAAAGTTTGATTGGGTCTTAATGACACACTTCAGAAAAAAAATGTCACAAACACAGAGTGAAGGAACACACAACGATGAGCACTAGCGGCTTGTCGTCGATTGGCTCTGCTGAACTTCAACTATGAAACCAGCCGGTCACCTCTCTCAACTGGTTCTTCTTACTTTTTCAGTAAGATAAAGCTTTCAGGACATAAAGCTATGTTCAATAGTTAGTTATTTTTATTAAATGCGTACTTAAATTTTTCTCACAGCGAAGCATTTCGAGCTTGGATTTGAGATTTTCAGCTTGGATTTGAGCGTTTTAAGCTTTTATTGGACGCATCCAATAAAAATGACAGGAAGGAATTTCGCTGCCAAATGTGATATATTAAAGTCATAAATTGAAAAAAATGTGCCCGAATTAACCTCAATACACCTGCGCAAGCATAGGTACTAAGCTTTCCGTCATTGTCTTGTTTGGAACTCTGCAAAGTGGAAAACAGAATGGCGGAATGTCATAAAACTGACGCTCGCCACAACCAAATATTAAATGGCACCTCACTGGTTAATAACTAGGTCAGTATCTATCGTATTTTTATGTTGTTTTTGAGAATTTTAACTTGCTATTTACAAAGTGGGTCTTCCCTAACATTAACGTATCGCCCGCAGCAGTGGACAGTCTTCATGCCCTAAATATAAAACGCCAGGGCTCAGTGGTTGTCAGACCTGTGAATGCATTCGAGCTAATCCAAGATATGTAGTTCTTATAAAAGCTCCCAATTTCTTATTGTAGTCGAGAAACCTGCCCGCATCCCCTATATAATATATAAGGAGTGTCTAATAGCGAGATATTTTGTAATACATTTCAATTTGTTTTAAGCAATTTAATAATGGTGCGTGATGGAGCTCGAAGAAGACGACGATGAAGTTCAGTTCAACAAGCTTGCCCTTGCAAACATGGGCGGAGTTAATTCCGGCGCTGCAAAGCAGCATTCGGCAATTTTTCCTGATGTTGGACCTACCAACGTGTTCAATAAGAAGACGGTGGCCATTCAAGTGCAATGAGGAGCTGTGTATTACGAGTGCAAAGACTTGTATTGGACAATTTAGGTGATTTAACTAATACGTGGTTGCTGTATGTTTCACAACGCTACCTTGCACTAACAGGGTTAAATACATAAATGTATTTAAATTCACCACATTTCACTCTACAACCACTAAGCTCTGGTGTCTTTTATTTAGGACGTGGAGGTATTTTTCTTGTATACCGATGGGATTCTCAGGTCGAGTGAAATAACTTTGTTGGGTCCACAATAGACGCGAATCAACTCAGCGTCACCTGGCAAGGCCCGCTCGGGGACGGTCAGGGTAAACCTAGCCGCTCTCGCGCGGGACCTCTGGACAGCCAGAATTTGAGAGGTGAGGTCCTGGGCATTGATGAGCTTGTTCATTTCCTCTTCTTAGAAAGGGAGGCCGGCAAAGGCGCAGCCCCACAGGACATGCTCGAAGTCCGCATAACCGCCACACAAGGGGTAAAAAAATATTTTCGCGTTCCTGAGGTTGTAGTATCTCCAAATCAACGAGAAACAAAAATACTTGGCGGTTAAAAAAATTTTAGGGCTGAAAGAGTTAAGGCCACCACTGCAGAAAATTCAGCAGGGTGCCCGCCACAGGAAATATAGGGCAAGCATTGCTACTTACTACCGCAGGTACGAGGAAAAGCGAGGAAAGGACAATTGAAGGGAGAGAGTGACGCGAAGGTGAGTGAGAAAGAATGGTTAGAAAGGAAGGTGGAGGCTGAGGTGAGGGATAGGGAAACCTGGTAAAACGAGAAGTAGCCGAGGCAAAAAAGAAAAAAATGACGCTATGTACACGAAGTGAATGATGATGAAGGAGCTTGCTCTGGGGGTTATGTTAAACTGGGTATCCTCCGTACATCCACACGACCATCATGCAAAGACGTGCCATATCAGGGGAAGCGAAGGTTTTGGGATGTGAAACGCCAATAAATATTATAACTAGTATTAGAGTGAAGGTTTGTTACGGCGTTTTCCCTCTCCTATTAGGTCAATGTATGACAAGACTCCCCCCCCCCCTTTTTTTTAGGTGACTAGAAAACAGCTACCTCACCCGAAAAAATGGCGTCCCCCATGTTAATGTAAATCCATCCCAATGTTTTACTATCGGGCGCCGGGGCAACTTTTCGGTCTGTCTGCGCCGTATGATGGCGCGAAGTTACAAAAGAGTATTTGCGCCCATGTGGTTATTGGGCATGCACTTTTCCGAACCCGTTTTGAAAATTGATTCACTCCTATAGTGAAGGTACACAGGAAAAAACTACCAATTGTACACGATAAAGATCTGGCTGACAGTACTAACTAGCACAGCAATAAGTACTTCTAAGCGACGCTACCAGGCAGCAATGTTTCAAACAACGCCACAACTCTGCGCCTAAATGCGTCTTGACTCCCAAACAAGGTTGTTTGGGTTCTTCGTACAAACAAGACTGTTTGTAGAACCTTCTACAAGGAATCATTTCCGTAAGTACTCTGTAGAGAACAGTACAATTACAACAGCATACACAGACATGTCTTGGAGACATAACATCTGAAGCGCTTATTGAAAAACATTACGTTGGCTTGATTCAATCCTAGAAATTCAACGCACGTAGTTTGAGTCAACTACAGGGTGCACACTGAAAGAGAAACTAAAATAGACGAAAAAGGGAGCAATTTAACAGAAATGGGAAAGACGTAAATATATTCATGCGCTAAGGGTTGACATACGGCGCTTCATCAAGCAGTCAGCACTCCATGAGTGGGTACGGGTAATTGCACTCAAACGTCTCATTGAAGTTTGCCGAAGAGCGCGCCGTGAACTTCAGCGGCATCCGGTCCCTTTCCTCCTCGCCGCAATATCCGCGCGCGAAACGCAGGTAGTGAATCGCATCGAGCTTCCTGCGGTGACGCTTGTCGGATTCCTGTCGGGTCGCCGCGAGCGCCATCTGCACGGACCAGCGAGAGCGCGTGTAGGTCAGCCAATCGGCTTCGTTCAACACGAGCTTGAGCGAGTTGCGCGAGTAGCTGGTCAAGCACTTGATGTACGGCGCGGGCTCGGAGGGGAGACGCATCGAACTCATGCGAAACATCATGGAGGCCGCCAGCACTCCGAGCGTGCCGGAGTTGAGCGTGGTCTCGGTGGCTTCCTTGTAATAGTAGTCTGGCAGAAAGTAGTTGGTCGGCAAGAAGCCGCCCTTGGGCGGCGTGTTACTTCGAAATTCGGCGGCCCGGAACTTACGCCGGCCGAGACGGACGTACCGCACGAGGTTGGCCATGAAGTCGTCGTCGTAGTTCTCGACGAAGGCGGGGTCGTTGAGCCCGGAAGTCTCTGCATAGAGCATCAACGCAGCATCACTGCCGGATCTGAAGCATGTGCGTTGTTTCAAATGGGTCTGCGCGTTGCTGGGGTACATCGACTGAATTTGTGGCTCGACTGCTACAGACTGAATGTCCGCTATTCGTGTGACTCGCTTGCTGTGATTGCGATAGCATCCTTACGGCGTCCTTCGTAGTAGTGATTGGCGCAAACACTAGACAAAAGACGTACGACTCTTCGAAGTAAGATTTATCCGTGAGGAATTCAACACAATTATGAATGGCGTGTTCCAACTAGCCCAACAAGAGACGTTGTTGGGTCATACTATCCTTCAAGGACAACTACCACCTCGGGTTATGTCTACTGTACTAATGACAATCTCACCAAAAAAAGAGTGGTGTGGTCCGAGACCCGCCATGATGGTCCCGTGGTCCTGGTGCTAGACAAGGGACCCGATGTTCGCGGTATAGAATGCCGATAGCGGCGGACACATTTCCGATGAAAGCAACGTGCCTGAGGCCAGTGTATATAAATTTAGGGGCAAGTTAAAGAACCACAAGTGGTCGAAATTTTCGGAGCTTTTCATCACGGTGACCCTCATAATGATATATCCAGGTTGTGAGGTGTTAGACCCCCCCCCCCCACACACGCTCATTCATTGGCCGTCAAATTGAACCGGGTTGGCAGCTAGCGGCGAACGAAAGAAATCTTGCCATGATGATCACTTCTTCCATCGTCTGCAAGTCACAGCGTGTTCACATAGGTGCGTGCGTCATGCACGTCCTCAGACGGCAGCTGTTTCTGTTATGTTGGCACAGTGCCGAGTGCTTGTTCGTATGCCTATACGATATACACGAGCATTTCGCCCTCCCAAACTTGTGTGCACTCTGATAGGTCAGTGTGTCGGCATGGGGCCAGGTGCGATCTTCTTACAGCCACTACCTTCAAATTATTTTGATGGGGTGCCACTTTTTCGTTCAAACACATTTCTTGTCGTCTTAAACGAAAGGACTACTGAATTACGAGGCTTAAATGCGAAAATTTAGCAACACCGTCTTGTAAAGTTTTGGGGATATTGAAATCTCCGTGATACCGCAAAGCATGAATGAGCATCTGAAGTGACATTTAGTGAAATGACCTCAAATCGTTAATGTATTCATGTGCGGCGCATGTATTCATGCAAACATAAGAAAGCAGTGCATCAAATTCTTCTTCATCTAGTTATAGATGCAAATACCTGATTACCTCTGTAGCGCAACTATATTCAAAGGGTTGCATATTACCTAGCGGTCGTGACGTAGAAGCCAGCAGTCGGCTCCTTCTGGTCGGAATTGTTTATTTGACAGAACTTATGGCCTCACAAAGCGAAACGTTAAAAAAATCACAGCAAGCTATGCACTCTATAAATTGATATCAATGCACGGAGCATCAGTCATCAATTAAACTGAAAAACCGTCAAGCGCGTCAGGTTTAATATATGCATTATCAAAGATTTCAGCGGTATTACTAGCGGCAGCGTAAGTTCCAGAATTAATGGTAGAGGCCGGTGTGCTGGGCGACGTCAGTGCACAATAAAAAAACACCTGATGGTAAAAATTTCCGGAGCCCTTCATCATGGCGTCTCTCGTAATCATCGTGGTTTATGGGCGTAAAACCTCAGATGTTACTATTAAGTTCCAGAACTAACTATGATGTTTAGGTTGTGCACACAATCTCATCGGAAGGTTATGAGATTATCTAGATAGCTTCCAGCCATTTACGCCCACTTTGCGCGCGGCCACAGTTTCATTGTGATAGGGCGTCCAAAATTAAAATGGGAGCCGACACGTGGAAAAACGTTTTGGGATGATCAGGGTGAACAGTGGAAGTGCCTCAGACAGGCTGGCCGACATTTCGATAGGAGGACCCATCTTTCTCAAAGGCCTTTAAGGAAGATAGGTCCTGCTATCGAAACGTCAGACAACCCGTGTGATGCACTTACACTGTTCACCCTCATTGTGATAGGGCGTCCAAAATCAAAATGGGAGCCGACACATGGAAAAACGTATTGGGATAATCAGGGTGAAATGTGGAAGTGCCTCAGACAAGCTGGCTGACATTTCGATAGGAGGACCTATCTTTCTCAAAGGTCTTTAAGAAGATAGGTCCTGCTATCGAAACGTCGGACAACCTGTCTGATGCACTTCCACTGTTCACCCTCAATGTGATAGGGCGGTAACTTGAAAGCCGAAAGAAGGGAGCACGTGTGGGAACACACAGAATACAAGAGTAAACACATATAAAAAAACAAGAAAAACATTGAGAACCATGCAAAACGTACACTGACCGAAGGGCAGTTGACCATTGATTGGTGTAGATGGCCCTGCTCTCGCACATATTAGGAACGTTAGCGTCAAACCATACACCTGCGTGGCACTGAAGGTCGTATATATCCCCACAAGAATGCAGTGAGCGCACTTTCTTCGTCGACAATAAGTGACATCATCATGGAAAACGGAAAAGAAAACCACAGCAAGCTTGCGTCATGGAGCGGTGCAAATCTGGACTAACAGCGGAGCTTGTGGCCACACTAGCTTCTGTCGGCTTCTGCAAGCTCGACACGTATGGCTAGGCATTGTGAGTATCGACTATATAACTTGGTGTAGTGTCATCGCGGCAGCGTCAAGTGAGCCATTAAATGGCGGGGTGCTGCTTGGCTTGGTGTATTTAGCAATAACCTAACACCATTTCTCAATCAGCAAAGTCCAAATTTACAGTGTCTCGCTGAGCGTAATCTTAACTAGTAACGTTTTGATCAACCATTACCCTGTATTTACGTTAATCACTAACATCTTGAGAAGGTTAAGGAGAAGAAGAGGAGAGAGGATGCTGGCCGAGAAACACACTAGAAGGTAGAGGATGGTCATGATAATGACCTTCCTTTTGTTCATCCTTCATTATCTTATCTGGACCTTAGACAGCTTGCACGTTCAAACCGCGCAAACTAGCAATGCAACCTGAACGCGCGTCTCTATGGCTTATCTTCTTTTGCTGTGTGTAGTTCAGGCTGCTACGAAAACGAACTATAATCAACTTCCTCAATCACGTGTTACAATAAACTACAGCTATACGTATCGATGCCCCCGGGATTGTGCGCGTAGATATACACGAGACCCTCACCTCCGACCCCGATTGACGCCGCCAAGAGAGCGTTCTTGTCGAGGTCCAAGCCTTTGCCGAGGTGAAGAGCGCTGACACCGGCCAGGCGCACGGAGCTCCACAAGTTGCTGAAGGTCACGGCCGCCTTTTGCGCGCCGAGGAAGTTGGCGACCGCTGTGTCGAACGGAGCGGGGAAAAGAAACCCCATGTTGTTCAAACACTTTGTCTTCGCCCTGCAGAGTGATCGGTCGTGGTTCTTCATAAAAAAGAAACCGTTAAACAGAGAAGAGATGTCACACTTGTATCATCATGCCGATAGTGCCATAGTGCGAATTGAATATTCGGAATGTCCGGGGGATGAAGTAAGATGAGACAAGACAAAATGCTGATGGCTGACAAATAGCTTTAACAGACCATATATATATATATATATATATATATATATATATATATATATATATATATATATATATATATATATATATATATATTTAATGGGGGAAAGTTCAGTGGGTCTCGTACATCTGATGAAGGCGGTGCCATGACCGAAACGTAAATCGATGAAGGAACTGCTTGCTTTCTTGTACGTGTACAAACTGCTTCACACACACACACACACTCGCACACACACACACACACACACACACACACGCACACACGCACACACTAACACACACACACACACACACACACGCGCGCGCACACGCACACGCACACGCACACACACACACACACGCACACACACGCACACACACACACACACACACACACACATATATATATATATATATATATATATATATATATATATATATATATATATATATATATATATATGACGAGCAAGCTATGACGAGCAACGAGCAAGGTTGCGTAAAAACACAGGTTATTATTCCAGAAACGTTAGCCGCAACAAGCTGGTACAGGCAGGAGCCCGGCAAGCACGAGCCACACACGGACGTAAACGTCTTCTTTCACGCTGGCACAGAGCTGGCGCCACTATGCTTTGGTACAATTACTCCCCGCGCAGAAAAGAGCCAACCTGGCGACCTAGGGAAAGGACACGACAAGGGGGTCATAGCACGGTTTAAGGCGTGATACGTGTACTGTTTCACGCCCTCGGCAGCGTTGGTCCGAAGGAGGGTCAATGGGCTCAACTTCATAGTTGACAGGAGATGTTTGCCGCACCACACGGTAGGGGCCATGGTATTTCGACGAAAGCTTCGGGGAAAGACCGGGAGGGGTAGACGGGACCCAGAGCCAAACCAGCATTCCTGGGTTATAGTGTACAGTAGACGCAGAGGAATCGTGGTCAGTTTTCTGGCGCCATTGGTCTTGTGCGGTAAATGAGCGAGCGAGTTGACGACACTCTTCGGCATAAGCAGCTGCTTCGAAAACAGGCGTCGCTTCGGAAACATCAGGCCTGTAAGGGAGAATGGTGTCCATGGAGCATGATGACTCACGTCCGTACAGAAGGAAGAAAGGAGAAAAGCCAGTGGTTGTTTGTGGCGCAGAGTGTTACGCGTACGTGACAAAAGGGAGCACTTGGTCCCAATTAGTGTGGTCGTCAGAGGCGTACATGGCAAGCATATCTCCAAGGGTACGGTTAAAGCGTTCTGTCATGCCATTGGTTTGGGGATGGTATGCCGAGGATTTCCTATGGACAGTGCGACATGTCTTGAGTAGCTCGTCGACGGCGTTCGAGAGAAACACGCGTCCACGGTCACTGAGTAATTCACGAGGTGCACCGTGTCGCAAAATTAGATGGTGAAGAAGAAAGGACGCAACGTCTTTCGCAGTGGTAGCAGGCAGCGCATATGTTTCAGCGTAGCGTGTTAAATGATCCACGGCGACGATAATCCACCGGTTGCCTCGAAGAGAGTTGGGTAGAGGACCATAAATATCAATTCCGACGCGGTCTAATGGTCTCGCTGGGCAGGTTAAGGGTTGCAAAGGGCCAGCAGTGCTGTGAGAAGGCGTCTTGCGTCGTTGACACGTGGTGCATGACCGAACGTACTGGCAAACGTGCCGATACATGCCGCGCCAGTAGTATCTTAGACGAAGGCGAGAGTAAGTCTTAAATACTCCGGCGTGGCCACACTGGGGGTCATCGTGAAAGGCAGCGCAGATGTCCGAACGCAAATGACGAGGGATGACAAGGAGCCACCTACGGCCATCCGTCACGTAATTGCGGCGATACAACAAGCCTTCACGGAGAGCAAAGTGTCTTGCTTGACGAGAGAGGGAGCGTGAAGTCGTTTCTGACGAACTTTGAGAGAGGACGTCGAGCAAAGAATTGATCCAGGGATCCTTGCGCTGTTCGGATGGCATGTCAATGATGCTCAACGATGACGAATCGCAAATGGCAGTTGATAAGCAGGCAAGGTCAGGAGGCAGTGGAGAACGGGATAGTGCATCGGCGTCTGAATGTCTGCGTCCTGAGCGATAAACAACACGGATATCGTATTCCTGAAGGCGTAAAGCCCAACGAGCGAGGCGGCCAGTAGGATCTTTCATGGACGCTAACCAGCATAAGGCATGGTGATCTGTGACAACATCAAACTGGCGTCCGTAAAGGTAGGTGCGAAATTTTCCTATAGCCCAAATGATAGCCAAGCACTCCTTTTCCGTGACGGAATAGTTGGACTCTGCCTTAGTTAGTGTACGACTGGCATAGGCGACAACGTACTCGTCGCAGCCATCCTTGCGTTGAGCGAGAATGGCACCGAGGCCGACACCGCTTGCATCCGTGTGAATTTCAGTGGGTGCATTGGGATCGAAGTGGCGGAGAACTGGCAAAGAGATGAGTAGCCGGCGTAGCGCCGTGAATGCCTCATCGCAGTGGGAATTCCAGCCTGAGAGGTCCGCGCTACGGGAGGGAAGCTGAGTCAGAGGGGCAATTATAGAGGCAAAGTTGCGAATGAAACGCCGAAAATAGGAACACAAGCCTATGAAACAACGAAGCTCTTTTAGGGTAGTAGGCTTGGGGTACTCGGCAACGGCACGCAGTTTGGCAGGATCTGGCGATATTCCTTCTTTTGAAACGACGTGGCCGAGAATTGTGAGTTTGCGGGCGCCAAAACGACATTTCTTGAAGTTAAGTTGCAACCCGGCTGCCGTAAGGCACTGGAGAACTTGTTCCAGACGAGAAAGATGAGTTTCGAAATTCACCGAGAATACAACTATGTCGTCTAAATAGCAAAGACAGATGTGCTATGTAAGTCCCCTGAGGACACTGTCCATCATTCTTTCAAAAGTCGCAGGTGCATTGCAAAGACCGAAGGGCATTACATTAAATTCATGTAAGCCGTCAGGGGTCACGAACACCGTTTTTGGACGGTCTGGTTCAGCCATTGGTACTTGCCAATATCCAGAGCGCAGATCCAGTGAAGAGAAAAACTCCGCACCTTGAAGGCAATCCAAGGCGTCATCAATGCGTGGCAGGGGATAAACATCCTTGCGTGTGATGTTGTTTAGTCGACGATAATCCACGCAAAACCTGATGAAGCCATCCTTTTTTCGCACGAGGACCACTGGCGAAGCCCAAGGACTGTGTGAGTGCTGAATAACACCACGTTGCAGCATCTCGTCGACGTGTTGAGTGATGACGTCACGCTCGGCCTGCGAGACGCGGTAGGGGCGCTGACGAAGTGGAGTATGATGACCGGTGTCGATATGCTGAGCGACACTTGACGTGCGTCCCAAGGGAGGTTGTCCGTGGTCGAAGGAGGCGCGGAAACGGTCAAGTAGTTGATTGAGCTGATAGCGCTGGTCTTGCGTAAGGCCGGTGTCTACGCTGCGCAACAGAACGTCTTCGTCAGGTAGTGAGGGCGCGGTGCCAGCTGTGACAGCATCCACGGACATCGGTGTCGTATCAGAACGGGCATCGAAAGGAAAGATGTCATCATAAGTGTCAAGACTCCCAATGCATTCGCCATGCAATAAGGTAGCGGGACAAGGGAACGGATTGCACACGTACACGGCACTGGAGCCATCGCAAAGTGTTATGACGGCAAACGGGACGACAAGGTTCCGGCGACGAGCGCATTCTTGTGACGGCATAAATAGGGCAGTTGAATCGGAAACGGAGTTGCACAAAAGAGATACCGCGGTGACCGAAAAAGCAGAAATGACGACGTCAGCGGCGACGATCACCTTTTTGGGTGAGCGAGGGAGCTCTATGAATGTCGTGCTGAATAGAAACAAAACGAGTTGAGCACGAGCGCAGTCGACAACCGCATGATTAGCGAAAAGAAAGTTCCATCCCAGGATGATTTCATGAGACGCATGCGGAAGGACGACAAATTCAACGATGTAAAGCACTCCTTGAATCACAACACGAGCAGTGCATGTGGCAGAAGGTTGGACGTGTTGCGAACTCGCCGTGCGTAAAGAAATTTAAAACAGTGGAGTCGTCACTTTGTTCAGTTTGCGGCATCACACTTCACTGATTATACAAATAGCGGCACCTGTGTCGACAAGAGCACTTGTGGCGAAACCGTCCACAAACACGGCAATCTCGTTAGGGGGCGATAGATGAGGCCTTGGAAATTTCGTCGGTGGCGCAGCTCTTGCCTCAGGAACTGCGACTGTTAGTTTTCCTCCTGGGCGTGGTTGGAACGGCGAAGCATGGGGGAAGGAGACCGAAGACGGGGTGAAGGAGATCGACGTCGGCTGAAGTCTGGTCGACGTGAGCGGGAGTCATGTGAATCAGGTGTCACATGCGATTCTGATGGCCGAGGTATGTTGCCGGAATGCTGCACATCATTAAAATAGAATCCACGGCGACGACAGTAGCGCGCGACATGTCCTGGAATACCACAGTTGTAGCAGACGGGCCGGTTATCCGGAGTACGCCAAGAGTTTACAGGTGCTCGAGGTGGTGGAATGCGCCGATTTACCGGATAAACTGAAACTGGTGACCTGTAGTAGTTGGTGGCTGGACTGTATGAAGGGAGCGGCGCTTGGGCAGGAGGTCGGCGGACGGCTTCTGCATAAGTCAGCGGTGCAGCCACTGATATTGGGGATGTGGGCGAAGGGAGGGCCTCGGCAACTTGCGTCTGAATAGCACAGCGAAGTGAGTGGTCCAGTGTTGTGGGGGTCTCGTTGAAGGTGGCGACAAGAGAGAGCTGTCGAGCAACTTCCTCCCGGATGTACTGTTGAATTTGAGGCATTAACACGCTGTAGTCGGAGCCACTGCTTTTGCACTCCAAGGCCGAAATATCAGCTGTCTGCGTATTAGCGTGACGTGTAGAAACTCGTTGCTTGCGCAGCTCATCGAAACTTTGACATAACTGAATCACGGCCGTGACGGTCTGTGGGTCTTTGGCCACAAGCATATGAAAAGCGTCGTCATCAATGCGTTTCATTATGTTCTTTATTCTGTCAGCCTCCGTCTACCTGGCATCAAGTCGCCTACAGAGGCTGATCACATCCTCAATGTAGCTCGTGAAGCTCTCACCATTTCGCTGAAATCGTCCCTGCAGTCCCAGTTCAGCGCGAAGCTTACGCATGGCTGGACGACCGAAAAACGAGGTGACGGCCTCTTTGAAAACTGACCAGGTGGGGATGTCGGCTTGGTGGTTGGTGAACCATAGGTTGGCCAAATCCGTCAAGTAGAAGATGACGTGAATCAGCTTCGCAGGGTCATCCCACTTGTTAATCGCGCTGGCATGCTCGTACTCTGCCAGCCAGTCCTCGACATCTTGATCTTCAGTGCCGTTGTATACTGGTGGGTCACGCAGACGAAGTACACCAGAACACATGACAGGTGGCAGCGTGGAAGAACCTTGGGGGGGATCGACGCGCTCGGTCATCGCGGACTGAGATGGTAGCTTACGGCTGCGGAGCTCCAGGACGTTACCCAGCACGTTTCCACCAAATGCAACGAGCAAGGTTGCGTAAAAACACAGGTTATTATTCCAGAAACGTCAGCCACAACAAGCTGGTACAGGCAGGAACCCGGCAAGCACGAGCCACACACGGACGTCAACGTCTTCTTTCACGCTGGCACAGAGCTGGCGCCACTATGCTTCGGTACAATATATATAAGGACTTTTTCCAAAGTTCTAAAATTACCATTTTTTTGCTTGGCGGGCGGCGCTTGAAGTGTAGAAGTTAGTGTAGAATATACATTGACATATCTAGCATATCCCTAAACTAATTGCGATTAGTGTTTGTATAATGATGCGACTTGGTGACTACAATTTTTATTCGTGCATTATATTATTTCATTGTTTCTTTGTTTAATGCACATTGAGAAACACTTTTATTTTGGTTCTCCTTAGCCGCACGTCTTTTCTGCTACCCTGCGTACTAGGGGGTCCAGGCTACTCAAGCTGTTCTCGCAGCTTTGACCTGCTCCTCGTAAGACATCTTTGTTACGGAATCCAATTTCAATTTCAATTTCAATTTCAACCCTCGAAACGAGTCTGGTTTAGGTTTACAGCGGGCAGTTGTTGAGGCGGGTCAAAGCACTGCGCAGGGCCATCTATCTCGTCGATAAATAAAATGGAGGAATTTTCGGAGTAGTGTCCTTCAATCTAGTTTTGTGTAAAACTGAAATAAAAACAGAGCAGGAATGCTTGAAACGCTTCAGACAACGGACAGTAACGTCGGAATGATGCAGTCATACTTTCGTCTAAACAAAATGTTCTGGGAAAGTCTGGAGCCTGTCAACGGCATCGGCTACTCAGAACGCCCAGAGCACTTTCTTCAACGGACGACTCGTTGAAGAAAGTGCGCCAAGTTTTGAATAAGAACTGGTGGTTAAGCATGCAGATTATTGCCGAGGAGTGCGAAATAACCTCGACAATCGTTCATCGTCGTTTGATGAACGATTTTGGGACAAGGAAAGTTGGAGCGAAAATAGGGACGAAATTCCCTAACAAGTAAGACGCATAAGGAGTCACATTACGCTGATTGTATCCGAACTGCAGGCCGAAATGGGTGTGGCAAACTGCTGCAGCCACTGTACGGCTTCTATTTGTCACCGCTACATTTTCGTTCCTTATGACTGAAGAAACCTTCAAAGAAACTCTGAATTAGACGCTTAAGATTGTAAAAGCTTCCCCGACGACCTTCATGAAAGAGGTTCTGAGTGGGTGCTTTCAGGTTTGATTTTTGATCGATTCTCAGCTAGCAGTGTTGATATCGAGATGTTGTGGGGTATCGATGCGTACCACTGTATGCAGGCCGGACAAGCACGACTATTGTATTAGAATTTTTGACTATTTTACGTTACAAAACAGTACACCTCCAGAAGCACGGAGAAAAAGTAATGATACGAGCACTAAATATCAAACGATTTTTTTTTCATTCAACACAGCAACGGGTACTCATAACGCTGAAGATCATATGACGCAACATACGCGTATCAAGGCTCAAGATGGTTATGATATGCGGCATGTTATGTGCCGCTTTATGGATATACTGAGCGTTTCAAGAAATTTATCCAAAGTTCTAGAAATACAGAGAAATCCTATAGTTGTTTGATTCGTTCACGAATAATTTACCTGTAGTCACATGCATTTTAATATGGCTAGAGACATCCTTTAGGACAGTAACTAGGAAATATATTATTAGCTTTGAATTAGTGACGTTATGTCTATATGTGAAGTGAGAGAATGGAAGTCCTTCGTGCGGGTAATCCATAATAGCATCGAGATTTCGAAAAGCGGCCTCTATGAAGTAGAGGCCGCTCTTTCAAATAACTATGAAGTAATAAAATTCAAGCAAATGCAGCGGTGAACATGAAACCGAAACGCGGACCAGCACTGCCGCCATATTGTTCCGAGACGTCGCAGACGCTATATTGAGGTTGTTGACCATGGTGCTGCGCGGAAGTCTTACCCTAATGTTACGTTCCCGGTGACTGCTCATGATATTCCCCACACCTGAGAAACGCCGCCATGTCAAAAAACACACAACGCAGCAGTGGGATGTGCGACTGTTGAACTATCAGCTGGCCGGCAAGTGACCGCTGATCAAGCTGGTATAACGGGCTGCTAAGGCCGTGTGGCCCCCCGAATGGGCCCTCGTAAGAGTCACTTGTATTCTTTATAAATAGTTTAGGTTCTGTTCCGATTTGACAAGAAAAAGAAGGCGATATCACCCTATATTGTCAACCTAGGAAATTGTATGATGAACCGTGCGATTTTTGTTACTGAGGTGTTAAATGACAACACGCACCAAAGCCCGAGCTTTTATAAGTGACTCACGTGAACGTTTTCATCGAAGCACGGCGTCCGGCTTCCCAGCGCTCGACTGCCATGTACGGAGCCACTGGGAGGAGCAGCGTGTACAACTTGGCCGCTTCCAGTAAGACTTGGCTGATCGCGTCCACGACTTGCCCGACGCCCTTGGAGTTGGACGAAAGGATCCTGAGGTCGACCCAGTTCGATGTGAAACCGGCGCGCGAGCCGGACAGGGCCTCCGTCCAGGCCTTTTTGTCAGCCTTTCTAAAGACGTTGCTGTCCGCGTTCACGACGGCCGCTCCTCTGGGCGCCGGAGGCACTCGCTGGAGCGATTTGTCTAGGTTGAGCAATTGCTGCGACAGCCGCTTGACGCTTGCGGAGTCCACGACCTTTAAAGAAAAAAGCATTCAGAACACGAGAGTGAGTCTACACACTGTGAAGCAAGAAATAAACAACAAAAAGCGCCCTCGTAGACCCCACACCCCAATATGGGCCCTCGCCCCTACTTTGGGCAAGCCAAAGAGACAAACATCGTCACATTAGAATGAAAGACAAACGTGAAGAGATGGCACACTTCTCACAATGGGCTGGCTTTGGCCCTATGCTTTCTAGGCATATACATGAAAAGTCGTTATCTGGCTGACTTCGCCCACTGCAGGGCAAATGTCTCTTCGATGTTCCGCCAGTCAACTCGGTCCAGTGCTTGATGCTGCCATTTTACACCCGCAAGTTTCCTAATCTCATCTGCCCAACTAACTCTCGGTTGCCCCTTCACCCGCTCGCCTTTTCTTAGAATCAAGTGCGCGACTCCCAATTATCAGCGGGTATCTTGCCTTCATTAAGGGTAACTGACTGGATTCCCAGAGAAGGCAAGCGGGTTAGGAAGAGACAGAAGGTTAGGTGGGCAGATGAGATTAAGAAGTTTGCGCGTATACATTGACAGCAGCAAGCACAGCACCGGGTTAACTGGCGGAACATGGGAGAGACCTTTGTCCTGCAGTGGACGTAGTCAGGCTGATGATGATGATGATGATGATGATGATCTTGCCTTCGCGCTACGTGCCCTACCCGTGACCGATTCTTCGTCTCGATCTCGACTATAATATCCTTCACACCTGTTTGTTCCCTCATACACTTTGCTCTCTTCTTGTTCCTTAGCTTTGCACTTCTCATTACCCGTTACAGTGCTCGCTGCGTCGTCCTCTACTAAGTTTGAAGCCTTTTTGTAATCCTCCCGGCTTCTCCGTGTGTAAGTACGGGCAAGATGCAGCTAATACATACTTTCCTCTTGAGGGACAGTGGCAATATATTATTGATGATTTGAGAATGGTTGCCGAATGTGCTCCACTCTTTTATTATTCGTCTGTCACTCCGATCCCATGGTTCGGCTCCACAGTTACTACCTGGCCTAAGTAGAGGTACTCCTTTACGTCTTCATGTGAACTGCTATCTCAGAAAGTAAACGGCACGCAAGATCTGCCCTACATCTTATCTAATCGAACCTGCCTCGGCCTTTGGCAGAGGCAGGTCTGACTAGATAAACTATAGGGCGGACCTTGCGTCCTATTTCAGGTGATCGGGAGGGGCGACCGCTACCCGCTTGCCATGCATGAGCGAACTGATTCGAGGTCCCATCTGCTGTATGCCACCTGCCTTGAGCGCCGGGCCTGTTCTTTGCAATGCTAGAATTCGGATAATAAATTATCTGTTCGGGGTGTTCGAATGCCAAATTTCCAGCATAGAAGTTAATTCTATTAGTGAAAGCCAAACGCGAATCGAAAATAACACTTTTTTGCATGCTTTCGAACAATGTAGTGACGAGCAACGTTGTTGTGGCGCGTCCTCTTAGGCGCCATCTAGGGGGTCTTTCTCTACCGTGCAATATTGGTGGACGCCGCCATAGTGCTCAGGGACCGTGAAGTCAATTGTTGCTTGAGATACTAGCCGGCCCTTAGGCTAGCGCCTAATAAACGCACTTAATGAATAGCACGACTACAAGCTTGGGCAAAATATTTGATCCACCGACCAGACACGATAGGGCAAGCCTTTGTAGAGCAAATAACAAGTAGAGCAATTATACATCGCATAATAATATTGCTTGATAGGAACCTATGGGGAGTTATGTGACGTAATAAAGGAAGGTGTGAAAGATTTCATATCCGGGAAGTAGCAATATAAACTATTTCTTAGTTAACGTGGCATTATATTTGCTCACTGACCTATACGCGCTATATGTGCATCAAACTTTCAGTAAAATAGCATAGATGTGCAAACATTTACGTTGATCTCAGTGATTGCGCGCAAGTTTTTTTGTGCCTAATATGATTCGAAGAGTAGAAATTCCTTGCGATCCGAATGGGATACCGACGAACTGCTCGAATAGCTACGAATGGCTACGAACAACGTAGCAATTTGGGCAATTTGGCAGAGCTACTCACAAAACAGGGTACCAACGCGAATGTTCGAAGAAACTAACCACTTGACCACTGGCAATGGAATGAAATTTTCATTCACTCAACAAAGCTTCATACAGGATGTTACGAAACATGCGTCCAAAATCCTCAAAAATCAAGAAATGCGATATTTACTCGCTGTTTTTCTGATCGTTATTTCTGTAGTGGCAGGCAACTTAACATGGTTAGATACATCTCTTGGGACAGTAACTAAATGTTGAATTGTTTACCTTTTAATAAGTATACTTATATGGTTATGTCAAACGGGCGAATCGCATGTCGTACAAAGAAACCATAGCAGATTTAAATATAGAAAGATGAATAATGACATTGAACTGAATTGATTGGTGAAACAAACCAATGTGCCCATGAGCCTTACAAGCAAACGACAAGGAATAACCCGCTGGTGAAGGCAATGATTACAAAGTTGTAGTTCTTTCACATTTGTTAACGTCTGTGCTTTATACGTGTTATCATTTCAAGCGCAGCAGGTGCGCCCATACAACGAAGTCATTTGTTGTATAGATATTACCATGTTGTGATGTAATAGTATAGTTGTGATCCTGTTGTAGGGTCCATTTCATGTAAACTGTACATTTTCCTTTATTTATCCCACCCCGACTGTAATGCCTTGAAGGCACTGTGAGTAAATGCTGAATGAAAATAAATAAAACTCCGTTCATGGCTGATATAACGACGCTATGCTATTCTTAACGACTCGAAATACTATGACAGTAGAGATTTACTTGTTTTAGGATTCATGTACAGCGTTTAATTTGCACGAATTTCATTATATCGCAATAATTGCTAGAGGTTATTCTTCAATGTTTGTGAGCTAAAATGAGTTCTCCACCTGAAGTACATCTATGCTCTCATCAGACATAACCACCTAATATCACTAATTAAAAATAGAATTATTTGTTTCACAGTTACTGCTCCAATCGTGTAACTGCGAATGAATCAAACAAATTTAGGATTCCCCTAATTTTTTTTTTCTGACTTAGGGACATTACTTAAAAAACTTGAGATTTTCATAAAGCGTCATATCACACGATGCACAGCAAAACCATCTTGTAGCATTGATACGTTTAAGTTGCGTCATGTGATGTTCCGCCTTATGAATAGATGTTGCTTGTGCCGAATGGAAAAAAAAATAATGTGATATTCAGCGCTCGTCTGGTCGCTCATCATATGATATGATATAGAATATTCGAAGCTTCAAAAAATCCCACTCTCCTAGCATCCACGCAAACAGTGGTCCTCGTTCATACCCCTAACTAGTAAATATCCACGTTGCTTTCTGGGAATCAATTTAATATCAAACCTTGGTCGCCACAGCGTTGTCGAGAAGAAACTTCATGAAGCTGCCGTCGCCGTCTGCGGAGCAGGAGATGCATGTGCCGACCTCAACGATAACCGTCTTGCTGTCTTTCTTTGTGATGTTCAGCACTGACATAACGCCGGTATCGACGATCTTGCGAACCGCGAGTAAGAACAGGGACTCGGGGTTTTTGATTCTCATCCACTCTTTGGGGTCTATTTTTGCGGCCACCAAGAGATCCTGTAGGCTCGAACTTCTGTTTAACAAGAACAACATGAGAGAAATCCTATTAAAGATGTGATTAATAGATCCTGAAAGATCAGGCATTTGTTTGACACAAGCAACATGACAGACATCCTCTTAACAACAGAAACAAGACAGACCTGCTGTTTAACAAGAACAACATGACAGACCAGCTTAAAAAGATCAATGTGGCAGTTTCGCATTGTGGTTATGGCGCAGGTCGCAGGGCGCAGGTCGCATTGTGGTTATGGCGCAAGTGGTTATGGCGCAGGTCCCGATTTAGTTAAACATCTTCGATTGACACAGCCGCACTACAGCGCAACCTGAGAAACGGCGTTGTCCTGGCTAGCCAGTCGTTTTCTGAGCAATCACGTGCTTGTCGAGACGATGGCACTCTCTTGCAGTGCCAGGGTATGAGCTGGGTGTCTCGGAAGAGTGTTTTCCGATATAAATAAATTTTCACAGTTATTTCTCTTTTGTTTTTGAAGTTTATGTTATTCTATACCTTCGTCGTTTATTCCTCACTGCTTTCAAGCATTGTTAGTTTTTCTTCAGGCCTATATTGACCACTATGTGACCACACGGCATGACACCGTAGATGCGCGATGAGCCGAGTTCTTAAAGAGCTAAAGCCCTAAACCTAGAAACGCTAAGTGGAGCTGGACCATAAGATGCTTCGCATTAATGTAAGGGGCACGTTTAATGAAGAGGTTTAAAAACACCTAAATGAGTGCTGTTTCAAAGAAATAATAATTGTTCCTCATAGCTGAAAGTTGAAGAAGGTGAACTTTCTCCGCGTATTACCAATACTGCATTGCGATCCATTCCTATTCCTGCAACTGAGGTGCTCAGAGAGCGAATTTTTTCAATACTAGAGGACACCGTAACATCTCAGCGAGAACCTGAATCCAAATCAAGTGGAAGAACTTGTTTTTCTATTTGGTGATTTCTAGTCCTTAAGTAGTAGCTGCCCACCACGTTATGTGTTCTAGTACGTGTGCAGATTCCAATACTGTGTTCAATCCTTTATTTTTCTATAAATCTTTATCTCTTCAATATTAGATTCGATATTCAATATTTTCACCGCTATTCGGCCCTAATCAATTTTATTTGGATGGAGATGGATTTTCACTATTCACACACCCCTATAGTGTCCACCTTCTTTTTCATCGTTATGCGATGTTCAGTTGCTAGTATATAGTGAACGTTATTCTCGATGAGAGCAGCAGCAACAACTACTACAACAACAACAAAAAAAACGTGATGATTGCTGCCTGCCGAAATTGGCGACACGGCAAAGCGCGTACAATTGTCAGTGGGCATTTTTGAGGTCTCTGGCTTCTGTATTGCGTCTGTTTTTGTACGCTCTATCTTTTAACAGCTACCTGGAGACCACCTCATTTGTATTCAAGCCAGCAAAGATAGAGCGCTCCTTCTACTTCCTCTCTCAAACTTTCGTTATGTGATGCCTAAGCATGGTAACTACAATAATAGTCTTTCGAAACGCAGCGTCTACGATCCCTTGGTGGATTTTCAGGCTCTCACCTTGATATTGGTGACCTCGTACGGAAAGGTGTTACTTGTTTGTAATGCCACGAAGCGAGCAGGAACCCTTTTTGAGTGACTACTGCTCGTTTACGTGGTTTTTGCTCTGAGAGAGGGGTGTCAAATAAGTGGGCCTCAGCTTCGCAAGGAATAAGCTGTTTGGAACTTTGCTAAAAGATACTCAATATCATGCCCTCGCAAAGACGCACCTATTGGTGTAGAATGCGACGCAGGAAGCGTAAATGCATCCAATCTTGGCCTGTGGATGAGCGGCACGGCACAGCGAGTTGACCGTGGCGTTACCGACAAGCTTGTTGTCCACGGCGTTCACGTAGGTGAACTTCAGGGTCTGCTCATACGACATGGGCCTGCCGTCGTCGTCCACCGAATGCCACTTTCCACACACGTACTTGTACACATCCTGCACAAAGCCGGTGACCACTTGTATGCGCAGTGCGAAGCTGGTTGTCTGGTGTCTTCATCTGAAGATATCAATGACTTATACCAAACATTTTCTTAACTGAGCCCATAGAACACATAAGGAGGCACTCGCTTCGTTTGAAAGAAAAAAGACATGTATTGTCGTTTCTGGGTTGCTACGGGTCTGTTGTTCACGTTGTGAACTACAGACCCAATGCGGCCCTTAAACACCAATACGTTTTTTTTTCGAACAAAGTGAAGGCATCCTTTACTTTTTCAATATCATTTTTTCTAGAAAGAGTTTTTTTCACACACGTCACAGATTGATTGATATGTGAGGTTTAACGTCCCATAATCACCATTTGATGATGAGAGACGCCGTAGTGAGGGACTCCGTAAATTTCGACCACCTGGGGTTCTTTACCGTGCACCTAAATCTGAGCACATGGGCCTACAGCATTTCCGCCTCCATCGAAAAGGCAGCCACTGCTGCCGAGATTCGATCTCGCGACCTGTGGGTCAGCAGCCAAGTACCTCCACTAAACCACCACGGCGGGGCACACCCACCAGCGAGTATGAGTGATCTGGACGAGGCGAACTCCTCCATTTAATTACCACCTACTTCTCCCCAAGACGTAGGTCGCAGTCAGGTGGTTTGTAGTGGGGGCTTGGGCTTGATAGATGACTGGTTTTCAGTCTCCTCCTCCTTGACTGTGTAGGGTGTATTGCCATGGCTCTTTGTTAGCATAAAAAGCTCTTAGAGGGGGGCACACCTAGAGTGTAAAAAGTAAACAGTGTTACAAAACAAAAAATCATGCGACAAATCTACGCCGGACAAGCCTGGCCAATGCCCTTCGTGAGTATGAGTCAAACTCTACTTGGCGAAGAAATAAAACAAGCCTGAAAGTTTATAGCTAAGCAAACGTAGATTTTAACTACGTCATAGCATAAAAAAATGCCAGAAGGTCGCGGGATCAAATCCCGGCTGCGGTGGCTGCATTTCCGATGGAGGCGGAAACGTTGTAGGCCCGTGTAGTCAGATTTGGGTGCACGTTAAAGGACCCCAGGTGGTCACAATTTCCGGAGCCCTCCACTACGGCGTCTCATAATCAAATGGTGTCTTAGGACGTTACACCCCACAAATCAATGAATCAATTATACATGTCAATATTTTCTTGTATAGTCGATTCTTACAAATTTGCTAAAGAACCTTCTGTTGAGAGAGAAAAAACACGATTTAACAGCAATGCTGCAAAGATAGACACTGGACTTGATATACCTGATCAGAGTACCAGGCAAAGAGATATTTCAACATTTCATGGTCCCCGTTTATGAAAATCAGACATCGCAACTAGCCGAAATGTGGGGGTTCTGCTTATTTTATCATCAGTCTGTTGGTCAAGAAATCAAGCAATGAAGGCGATATTTAACGCTGCGCAGCGGTAACCATTCCAACATACTGCCGAACTGCATGAGAGCGTATAGAGCAAAGGCATGTTTTTGCTCTTTATCGTTGCTTCCACATTATCTAAAAAACCTCGAGGAATCGGTTACTGGCATGTGTGGGTTTATAGCTCTGCAAACGGCTTGATTGAAGATCTCTTCTTTTCACGGCATCAACCCTCCTCGTGTCATGGTCCAGCTTAAAGGAGAACATCTGAACTTCGGTTTTTCTTGCGGCACAGTTTAGCTGCCCCCGGAGAAGCTAGCTAAGCTAGAGATTTTGAAGGCGTTACGAACGCTATGCGATTACGCTATCGCGTTCTGCAGTTGAAAGCGAAGTTCAAGTGCCCTCTAAGCCTCCATTTGTATTCGTCGTACTAGTGAGTACTATAATCCTGTAGGTTAGTCAAAGGCAGGTCTTGCATACTGTTCATATTACTCCGTGTTCCCGGTCTATATGATAAAACTCACACAGTCACTTCCAGTTCTTCTTACCCTACCATACAGTCACTGCTAGTTCCCCTGTTTACTTAGATTTCACTTGTGGGGCACTGGCTTTAAGCTTACAGCAGTGCGTCTTCCTAAGACGCAGCATGCTTCACAACATTTTCAGTAACTCACAAGTATGTGCTCTTTTCTATAGAATAAAAAGGAAAGCTCATATGCTCCAGCGGCGCACTAGTGCGACCCACAAGAGTCCGAAGCCGTTTAGACAGACGCGAACAAGAACAGGCGCAGCCCTCCCACGTTTGGTGTGTCGCCGTCGTCTCTTCTCCAGGTAAGACCCTCGTGGGCTGCACTTGCACGCCACACTCATTTGCCTACTCAGACGTTTCATCCTCCTCTTCCTCATCCTTCTTTATTTCTCTTTCTACATCGTCTTTTTCGTCTTTCTCTGATCGTTATCTATCTTTAGACCTCTCTCCCCCTTTCGTTTCGCCAAACTCTCATATAACTCCGGACTCTCACTTTTCTTTCTGTCCATGTGCTATGATATGCCGTACTTAGTTATCTAGTAGTTTATCCTTTCAACTATTTTTTTTCAACTTAAAGTGAACCCCTTGACCCTAATTTCCTTTCCAATCACCTCGATAAGCTATATTACATAACCACAGAAACGTGAGCGAGTTGGCTTAGGTTCATAATGAAGCGAAAATGGGCAGCGCTGGAACAAATACAAAATAGGAAATCAAGACAGGGCATGCCCTGTCTATCGCTTATGTACACCAAGCAAGGCTGTCATGTTGTACAGTTGCCCCTCCTTCTTTCTTTGCTCTTCACCATCACATCACTCTATCACCCACACTTCCCTTTCCGTCCTCCTTGCTTTGTTGTACTATCTATGGCTAAGCTACGGCTGGAGCCGCTTGACACGTACTCGCTTTCTGTGGCGCACAGGCGCCAAGTTATCAGTCTATACCACAAGGAGCGCGCTGCGAGCTTAAGCAGCTGCTTTCTTAGGAGAGCTTCCTAGGTGGATGAGTACGAACATCGCACGGGTTTGCAGTCGCATCGATGGAGCTGTTCAGCATGGCCATCGCTGTACGGCAGTCGTTGGTGGAGCAGGCCGCCGTCAGGTGAGCGATAAGGGAGTAGCCCCGCATGGCGCTCGGTTTGACCACTGCCTTGGGAGCCGCTACAAACCAGGTCATGGTGGCGACGGTGGCTACGATGACCACCACCACCACCGCCACGGTTACACCGATGGCCACCTGCAGTGATAATTTATTCATTTGTTAAAGCGAAACCGAAGACGTCTTCCTAAACGCCAGAAATGACCATTGACATCTATGTGAGTGACGCGAAACACCGTCACATCACGCCGTCACCCATAGGCGTCAAGTATTATAGAATAATAAAACGATGAATAGTATGTTTTTAAATGCGCAGCATTTCTTAGTGAACTTCGGTGAGTTTGAGCGTATCTATCTATCTATCTATCTATCTATCTATCTATCTATCTATCTATCTATCTATCTATCTATCTATCTATCTATCTATCTATCTATCTATCTATCTATCTATCTATCTATCTATCTATCTATCTATCTATCTATCTATCTATCTATCTATCTAGTCGCCTACGACTTTTTAGCTATCCTGGCGGTTCCAATGATGGTATCGATACCAAACTTGGTATGGCATAACATCACTGTATGAAGAACATATTTGACTAGTAATAACATAAAAATCTTTACATGTATGCCATGAATGTCATGATTTGCATTTCCTATTTCAGCACCTCTTGTGGTGGTTTCGTTCACATAGCATGTTGCAAAACTGGTATGGTATGGCATGATTACATGGCTAATACAAGCGACAGACTCTAACATCAAAATCATGACATGCGTGTCATGTCACAACATGACAACATGCCACGCTCATGATGCGCTCGCGGCCGTTTCGCTAGCGTCACTTATACCAAATTTGATATTACAGTACGTGAATCGATGACAAAGTTATGTGACTGGTGCAAACATGATGATCATGAGATGTGTGTCATGTAACAACATGACTACATGCCACGCTCATGATGTGCTGGCGGCCGTTTTGCTAGCTTCACTTATACCAAATTTTGTATTACGGGACGTGAATGAATGACGAAGGTATGGGACTGGTGCAAACATAATAATCATGAGATGCGTGTCATGTAACAACATGACTACATGCCATGCTCATGATGTGCTGGCGGCCGTTTCGCTAGCTTCTCTTATACCAAATTTAGTACTATTGGACGTGAATGGGTGACGAAGGTATGATACTGGTGCAAACATGATAAACATGAGATGCGTGTCATGTTAGAACAAGACTACATGGTACGCTCATGATGTGTAGCCGTTTTGCTCGCGGCCGTTTACTAGCTTCACATGTACCAAGCTCGGTATTACGTGAGGCGAACGGACGACATAAGTAAATGACACACCCCAACATGATAATCACGACATGCGGATCATGTTACAACATGACTACATGCCACGCTAATAATGCGCCCGCGGCCGTTTCGCTAGATTCAAATATGCTAAATTTGGTATTACGTGACGCCAATGAATGACGAAGGTATGCGACTGGTGCAAACATGATAATCATGAGATCCGTGTCATGTGAGAACATGACTACATGCAACAGTCAAGGCACCAATACATTTCGATGTGACGCGGTGCGCGTGCTCGCCGGCGTTGCCACGCCAGGCGCAGGTCTGCCATATACTCGCAGGCGCGCCGCACTGCGTTGCTTTGACGCATGCGCGTTTCAGCGCGTCCGGCGTCCCTGCGTCACAAAAAAATTGCCCGCAGCTTCCCTCGGGGGAACACCGAGGAGGATGCGGAGCATATAATTGGTTATCGGGGTGTTAAAGTGCGACTGACTTGGGTCGATGGCTAAATTGGTTAACGTGGTTGTGAAATGGGGTGTTAAATTGCGACTTACTTGGGTCGCTGGCTAAATTGGTTAACGTGGTTGTAGGAGGGGTGTTAAATGAGTGAACACGTACGACACGTATGCGAAAGGGCGGTGTTTATTTATTTCGACGAACTTTGAGCACGATGGCTTTTTGGTCGGTAAAGTGAAGAGTGAGTGGATCGGATTGCAGCGGTCGTAGGTCGAAATTTGCAAAGACGTGGTCGATGCAGGTTCCGCGAATGGTGGTCGGCTGGTGGTGTTTGCAGTCGTCGTGCGTTGCGCGTTTCAGCGAGTGTCGCGACGCCATGTATTCAATTATCCAATGCGGTTCCGCCAACACTTTGGCCGGCGCTGGTCGAAGGGACGTCGATCATTGCGACCTCGGACGTCGACGCGCCGTACTAACCAACCGACGAGCGGCAACTGAGCGAGCGAGCACCGACCTTGAGTATATATACAGCGCGACGGCGCATGCACTGTCAGCTGTCGAATGTTCGAGAAGGGGGAGAAGCGCAACGGTGCATGCGCGCGCGTCAGCTGCCGATGTTCTCGAAGCGCGACGGCGCATGCGCGCGCGTCAGCTGCCGATGTTCTCGAAGCGTGACGGCGCATGCGCGCTACATTATACAGCTAGCGAATGTTCGTGAAGAGGAGAAGCGCACGCGGTGTGTAGAGGAGGAAGGGTGCACAGATGGTGGAGGAGTGAAGCGCGCGCGGTGTGTAGAGGAGGAAGGGATGCACAGATGGTGGAAGAAGGAGGAGGAAGCTTGCGGACGGCGCCGCACTACAAGCCTCGAGTATTAGATGCTCCGCATCTAAAAGAGGGAGACGCAGTGTTGTCTGGATAAAGCATCGGCGCGAAATTCAGCATGTCGCATTTCGTGCTGGTTGCCGTCGGACCGCGCTGACGGACGCTGGTCGCTCTTGGCGTCAGACTATAGAGTGCTTGCGTATTGCTAACGTAGCGCCACGCTGACCAGCGTTCGCGCACGTCAACGCTACATTGAACTACAATGATCCCTTTATAATGCGCTCGTGGTGGTTTTGCCAGCTTGAAATATACCAAATGTGGTGTCACGTGACGTCACTGGGTGACGAAGTATATAACTGGTGCAAACATGATAATCCTTACAGCGTGTCATGTAAGAACATGGCAACGTACCACGTTCATAGCGTGCTCGCGGCCGTTTCGCTTGCTCCACATACACTAAATTTGGTATCACGTGACGTGAATAGATGACGAATGTAAACGACACATCCAAACACGATAATCATGACAAGGAACTCATGTACGGCATCATTTACCTCTACCTCGTAACGTTATGGTGATTTTAAAGTGACATATCTACCATTTTCATTCGTGGTTCGCATATAATCGATTACCACTGTTCGTGGGATCTGCCATTTCTTTCTCCGTGCAATATTCTCAGAAAAACCTATAAAAGGCCACGTGAAAATCAAGTGCGTTGAAATTTAGGGGCTCTGGCTGCCGTGTGTTGTCGTATGCCGTACGCCGTCATCGTATGCTTTCGGCTCATGTCTTTGTTGTGCGTGAAGCAGGGAAAAGCATGTTTAACATAGCCGAGCATAGCGACGCCATGTAGTGTAGCATGGAAAGGGGGTGGGAAGGTGTAGTGAGCGTGAGGATGGAGAGGTGGAAGGCAGAGGTCAAAGCATACCAAAGCCTTATATAACGTCACGAAGGCAATAATATGTACAGCATAGCCACATCCAGTATGGTATAGTAAAGGTGCGGGAAAGAGAAATATGCTATGTCCAGGCACGTATGAAGATCTCCAACTAAATGTAAAATAATATTCATGCGTATTAGTCGTCGCCATAGAGATGTGCCACGATAGGAATCAAGGTGGGTGTATCCACTTGAAACGGTGTTATAGCTGCGAAACACCAAAAGGCGTTGTACCCGCTCACATGAAACAACCAATAGCCCTGTGAATAATTGCTTCACTCTTGTGTTATACCCAGTTCTCGTATGATGGGGATGTTTTTTTTTGTTGCTATTTTTGCGACAACTGCTTCCTCACAACTCATATTTAGAAAAAAAAAGTATACATTTGCACACGAATAACTGTTTCAACATGGTAAAAAAAATCGAAGCATATCCACGGAGTGAATGATGTAGAGTTGAGCGAAGCATCCATCCGTTTATCTGTTCTTGCTTCCATCTGTCCATGCGTCCCTCTGTGTGACCATCCGTGCGTTCATTCACCCGTTCATGCGTGCGTCTGTGCGTGCATCCGCACGTCTATCTGTGCGACCGTCCTTGCGTTCGTACATGCATCCGCCCCTGCGTCCGTCCATGCGTTCATCCGTCGGTGCAGCAATCCGTGAGTCCGTCCATGCATCTGTCTGTGTGTCCGTTCGTCCATCTATTCAACGCACCAAGTACTACCATCACGCATGTTTTCATCATATATTCCCGATATACAAGCACCGCCATCCAGCGGACATTCCAAGGACTAAATGAGATGTGGAACACGCACACTTTCTTACGGCTTGCGCTTTGTGCCCACTTCCCACCTTTAACCACCTCAACTTCATGGTATATACTAGTTCACTGTATTCATGGCACTGTGGGCCAACGCTCGCTAAACCTTTCCAGAACCAAGGGGGTGATGCCCGGCGAGTATAACGTAGCAACCCTTTCTTGTCAGATAGTGCTCAATGTACATCCCAATGGCTGCTAATGGGGAATGAGAGGCAGGCAAATTCGGCTTTATTTAACGCGCGCGCTGCGAATTTATTGTTCAACAACGCACTGGAGAAATCTCCCCCCGGCACCACCTTGCAGGTCATAACGCAAGACTGGTTACACAATATGACTACGACTAGGACTATGAGGGACGAACGGGTGCCGCTATAAGGAGCTTAGTGGCCCTCTGCACCATATTCACGGTCTGGAAGCGACGCTGCTTCGCTGAGGTTAGCCGCTCTCCGGGCAGAGCGGCCTTCCCGACCGTAGCTCGTATCCGCCACATGGTGTGGCGGCACCTCTCAGACCAACTTGAAGCCAGCGGCGAGGAAAAGTTTCTCCACCGCTGGCATACGAGGTTTTTTCTCCTGCAAAAAGGCAAGTTACGCCTGCCGATAACCCATTTTAAGCGCACGCCAGCCACTGCGTCCCACTGTTTCCTGACCGGCAAACGGAAAGTGCCAATGCCCAACCCTTCCTGTCAATTGTATAATGATGTGTCTCGAATCTGTTCTCTGTACGGATTAACCCCTTAGTTCTCTGGAGCCCGAACAGCGGCAACCATTATCACACCCTTTTTTGCCTGTAAACGGAAATGGGCTCTTTTGCGCGCGGGCCGTACAGCGCTCTTGTAACCTTTGTATAACGTGTGTTCGAATGATCGCGCTTCTGTTCTATAGTGTACAGTCTAAACGTGTTTTTTCTGTTCATCGGCGTGTTTACCGCGTGTGTCCGTGATAAGTGCCGAAGAAGAATTATGTATTTGATTACTTGTCAGAAGTGCAATAAACTTCCCTTTGTTTCGCCCCTAAAAAAATGAAGACTTGCACGGCCTTGATTAAGTTCCAGAATTCTTTCCGGTGTAATTCAAGCCTTCTGATCTGCACTGCAGCGATGCCATTAAAACACCGAACGATGTCGCACGTGAAAGCGACAAGCTGAAACCAGGCTCGTAATGGGTATGAAATGTGACTCAGAATGCGATGCATGGGTAGCTTCAAGGCACCTCTGTTCACCGAAGCATGGATGACCATGTACAAGTTTGGCTTAGACAATATTTTTGCTGAATAAACTAAACAAGGCAACCTCTTCGTTTCAAGACTGCTCAATGTGTGAGGACGGACATCATTTTTTTTTACATTTGTTTTCTTTTACTGCTATGTTTCAATCTCACCCGGCCGACGCGGGCTCGAATTGCCTGGGCCTCTCGAGAGGAGTAGTCTTCAGCGCGACGCTGAAAGACATCGGGCTGACCGCCAAGGCTTTTCTTCGATCCGCCACCCGTTGAGCCCCACGCTCCTGCGTGGGTAAATGACAAGAAAATGAAATCAAGCCGTCACATCATCAGGAACACTAATTACTCGCAAAACGTAGACGCGCAAGCGAACAATATTCTATGCGAACTCCGCTTAATTGACCTTAATAGCCGTCTCTTCAAGTGCGATGAAAAAATGATGTATCAAACGCATTGTAGTAAAGAAAATCGCTTGCTTAGCAATACATTTAAATTCGCGATAATTTTTCAAACCAGAAAAAATGATGGTTATATTGAACCATGGAAAAGATGCTCTTCGATTGCTTACACGTATTCTGTGAAGGTAACTGAATTTTTCTATTTTTTTGTTCATGAAGTAGAATTCCTGCAAGGTCGCTCATGAAGCTCCGAAAAAATTTACTCCCGTATCAAGAAACACGCCTTGACTTGAGCTTGACATGAAACTGCCTTCAGTGAAGTATGTTTGAAACGCGTCTGTGCGTTTGTGCTGCCTTGGCACCGCCTAAAGACAGCGCGTTCCAACCGCGTTTGTGGTGCATCGAAGTCGGTGGCAAGTCAAGCTGAACTCAATCAGCGTTTATGAATATGGAGGTTATGGCCTGAAAAACGTCTGTTCTCCCTAATTATAACGGCTTTAGCTTTATTCTTTGTGGTTGACACGCACACAACAAAACGTACAGACACTAACTGAAACCCTTCATTTACAGAAGGCACCAGCTAACATTAGTCGGTGTTTAAATATTTACCTATAGCGTAATATAACGCTACGAAATGCATGTATGTATCGGCTGAATGGAGTAAATTATTCAATTTTCGGTTTTCTGGAAAACGTGGTCATTAGGCGAACGTATATAACCACTTTTTGAAGCAACAAAGCCGGGCTGGACACTAATGTGTGTTTAAAACAAGCGCCTAACAACTTAGAGTACTTCGTACTCAATCATGGGAGAGCAAAAAGCCGTTACTTGTCGCGGGGATGGCTGAATAGAGTTTCATGAGCAAGTTCACGAGCAAGTGTGTTTAGACAAAGTTGTTAACGATTGAGAGTACTTGGAAGTTTACTATGGGAGCGCTGAAAGCCGCCCTTAAAGTAGTGAAACAGGGAAATTTATTGCAAACTGGTAACAACATTTCAGGGGAGTAGAACCGTCTGGTGTAACAAAAACACTGACAAGTAATAGTTTCTAACTTAGTAAACGTAATTGTAGGATACTACTGGAGGTAGCATACGCCACCTTGATGGGTCTCCACACTTGTGCTAGCTTGTCTTTAGGTTTTTTCGACACATATAGCTTGGGATGATGCCAAACACAGCATAAAATGCCAACGCTAGAAGGCTTTAGGTGTGCTTAATATTCTTTAAGCTAACGCCACTTAATGCTAAGTTTCAAACGCACAATTCTGAAAGCTAATAATTGAGAAATCAAAAGTGGCAACAGAAGAAACTTTGATAGATCGTGGCCCGGGATAAATACCGGGACTGGTTTTCAAAAGAGGAAAAAGGCGCCTAATTTCTGTCTACGCCTCGGGCGACATGATGCAGGGCCTTGTAGGGGAGGGGGAGGGATACAAGAATAGTGGAAAAATATTGATAAAGAAATAGGACAGGCAAGCGACAGAAAAAGAAGGAGATAGTAAAGCTGGGAGCCGGTCGAAGAAATCTATGAAGAAATTTTATGATTACCTCCGTGTTTTTATATTCACTTGCAGCGTACCAGCTGAATTTTTATACATGAATTTTATACATGAATTTTTATACATGAATTCACAGGAGGTCCCCCTAACAGTTTTAGGGGTGAAGCTCCTTATAGCGGCACCCGTTCGTCCCCCGTTCGTCCCCCGTAGTATGTAACAAGTATAACATTTTTACCTCCAAGGTGGTGCCGATGAGAGACTTCTACTGTGACTTGTTGAACAATTAAAAATAGTGCTCAATGTACATGTCAATAGCTGCTAATGGGAAATGAGAGACAGGAGCATTCGGCTTTTAGTTGACGCGCAGGCTGCGATCACCATTAGCAGCCATCGGCATGTACCTTGAGCACTCACTATCTGACAAGAAAGGGTTTCTACGTTATACTCGCTGGGTGTAACCTCCTTAGCTTTAGAAAGGTTTAGCGAGCGTTGAGCCGCAGTGCCACGAATACAATGAACTTGTATATACCATGAATGAACACGAGGTGGTTAAAAATGGGAAGTAGATACGAAGCGCAAGCCGTAAGAAAGTAAAAGCCAAATTCTCCGCCTCTCATTTCCCCTTAGCAGCCATTGGCATGTACATTGAGCACTATCTGACTGAAAAAGTTTGCTACGTAATACTCGCTGGGCGTAACTTCCTTGGTTTTTGAAAGGTTTAGCGAGCATTCGGCCGCAGTGCTATGAATACAGTGAACTAGTATATACCATGAACTCGAGGTGGTTAAAGGTGGGAAGTGGACCCGAAGCGCAAGCCGTAAGAAAGTATGCGTGTTCCACCTCTCGTTTAGTCCTTGGAATGTCCGCTGGATGGCGGTGCTTCTATAGGGGGAGTATATGATGAAAAGATGCGAGATGGTGGTACTTGGAGTGTTGAATAGATGGACGAACGGACACATAGACAGATGCATGGATGGACGCATGAACGGACGCAGGGGCGGCTGCATGGACGAACGCAGGGACGGACGCACGAACAGACGCACGCACGGACGGGCTGATGGACGCATGGACGGTCACACTGACGGACGCATGGACGGACGGAAGCAAGAACGAATGGACGGACGAATTCTTCGCCCCACTCTCCATCATTCACTCCGTGGATATGCTGCCATTTTTTTACTTTGGGACCTCCTTCTGTATTATATACACTTTTTACTTGCACTGTATTGTACTGAATAAAGAGCTTTATCATATCTTAAAAAAAAAAAACACTTTGCGCTAGGGGTGGTTTCCTTTTCCAATCCACTTCATGCTTCATTCAATGGTAGTAGAGTTAGTGTGAAGTGTGCTCTGTTTGCTTTACCCGCATAATAATAATAATAATAATAATAATAATAATAATAATAATAATAATAATAATAATAATAATAATAATAATAATAATAATAATAATAATAATAATAATGTCGTGTTACACGCCCTACAGGATATGATTATGAGAGACGCCGTTGTTGAGGGCTCCGGCAATTCTGACCACCCGATGTTCCTTAACGGGCACTGCCATCACACAGTACACGGGCTTCTACCATTTCGCCTTCATCGATATGCGACTTCCGCGGCCACTGAAACATAAGTTACTCTCTGTTAGTGACAGAGCGCTGCCGCGTACAACATTAGCTGCCTTCTGTGCATGTTCTTTTCGAGGACAGCGTATACAGTGTTGTACCGAAATACGGACGAGGGTACTGAAATGTAAGAGGCGTTGAGCCGAAAAAAAATTCTTCAGCTTGCTTTGAGAAGATAGAAAGTTGTGGGTGCTACGCGTTATCTGTCTGATAAAGGTAAGACAAGCACCGTACCCTTCACCGCCGGCGCATTCCCGTCGAAATGAGCACGCGATTGACCGAAGAAAGAAAGCGAGCCCTTTTGCACAACGCTAAAGCTAGCCTATTGCAAGCGAGTAAAAAAAAAGAAAAACATGTATGACGGCGAGTGCAGAAGAATGCGCACGTGCACTTTGATGTCTCGTCACCAGACGTGCATAGGCGCCTCGTGCATAGGCGCCTATAGCTTGTCAAGAGTTAACTGACCTGAGGAACGACGACGCTTGGCGTCACGGGCCTGTATAGAGCCTTTTTTACCCGAGGCTTCATTCGTGGTCGCCGCATTGCCGGGAACCGGATTAACCAAGGTGCCGCTACCCTGCCGGGCGATGCTGGATTTATGCCGACGGGCCGACTTTCGGCTGCCTGGGCCGGTAGCACTGCCACCTTTGCCCTGCCGGGAAGAGTACGGGGCACCAACATCTAAACACACGGCTTGCGATATTCGGTATCCCGGGAATCATGCATTACAGCACCCCTCAGCGCAAAAGGAACCCGTACGTAAGCCATTAATTAACTTATGTGGTATAGTAGTAAGACGGGAAGTTGAACCAATGGGTTAGGATCCGTCGTGAACTTACTTACAGCGCAACACCAGAAAAAATACAGGACAGGGAAGGAGCAAAAGAGACTTTCTCTTTTTTTTTCTCTCTTTTGCTCCTTCCCTGTCCTTTATTTTTTCTGGTGTTGCGCTGTAAGATCACGACGGATCCTAACCAACTGGCCCAACTTACCGTCTTACTACATTATAGTTCTAGTACCCAGGGCTCGTTTCTATGTGTTAAACAGCACCGTATTTTCTTTCTCTTTTGCTCCTTCTCTGTCCTGTATTTTTTCTGGTGTTGCGCTTTAAGCGAGTTCACGATGGAACTTATGTGGTATAGAACAGCGCTTCTGATCGTTTGCGTGCCGTCTCTGTGCATTCTGGTTTTATCTTGAAGAAGCCGTATTTCTGTTTGCGCAAATAACTTTTTCTCGACATCCGCGGTAGTCATATTTCCGACAGGAAGTGAATTTTCGCGCCGGCTGAGTTCCTCACCTCTATAGATCAAGTCTGTTGAAAATGTCGAGAAAACGTTCGTTGCATAATGAAGATGCTTGGACCCATGAAGCTTTCAGCTTGATAAGAATGCCCTATCCTCTGACGTAAATATTTTTTTTTAGTTTTATTGCTTGCTAGTGTCATTGGGTTTTCGAAGTAAATTAAAAAATTGGGCTAGTTGGAACATACTCACCACAACCAGCGCACAAAACCACAAAAAACTGCACGACACAAGCTCTGTCTAAGAACTGAAAGTTGAAAGGATGAAACGTGCCATATATGCGCAAACGTGAACGCATAAAAATTCTTCACAACCCCCACAAAGCACCTAATGAGGTATGCTGAATATACGAAATATCAGCATCTACGAGAGCACTGGAGTCTTAAAGTTAAGGTTAAATCTTTAGGTTAACCTTAACCTTGAGTGTTAGGCAGGGCTTATGTCATGCCCTTTTTTGTGTTTCCCCTGCTTTTCTTGAGCTGATCGTCATGATTAGGTTCCGTCTCTTGTTTAGTTACATCCAACCACACGTAGCGTACGGCTCTTTCGCTATTCACGCAAAATTCGTCACCTGGCCATTAGTGGCGACAGCCATACTCGCGTTATTTACGGCGTACGTGACGCGGAATGCATGAAATATACGATATACAGAGCGAGACAATGAGTTAAGTTCTGCCTTACCGATTCTTTGCTGGTTGACCCCTTTCCGCGCCCCTTATTCCGAGAGCGGGAGCGCGATTTGCGGGGTCCTGCGGGCTTCTCAGCTGCCTTATCGGACATGATGACACTCGAAAATTACGAAAGAAGAAGGGCACGAATCCAGCAGCTGAATGCAACCGATCGCCTCCGAGAGGATCGTTTGTGTCGTCACTGTCGATGCGCAATACCCACTATGGGGGCTCGACCAAGGCTCGCGCTCAATCAGAAGATTTGACTTGAATGTAAGTGCAACATTCGAGCTTTTTGTGTGTTTTTTGAAAGGAAGAATAATAAGTGCTTTATCATTTAAAAAAATTTTACGTTGCTTCGTTTAGCAAATAAATTTTTTTCGGATTTTGACATACTAAAAATTTTAAAAAATGTGTTCATTAGAATAATGAGGTGAACTCTTTCTTTCCATTTAACTTACCTTTTTGCACGTGCTCACTTACGAGTATGCATAACACAATAGGCCTATGCCACCAACAAGGTATATTAGGTCATTCATTCATTCATTCATTCATTCATTCATTCATTCATTCATTCATTCATTCATTCATTCATTCATGGTGCATAGGTTGCGTCGTTTGCGACATTGGTGTATTTTGTAGCAGCTCTATCTTGCTATTGATGATCTAATCGAGAATATTCAGGGTTGGTGTGGACCACTTTCCTCATTTTAGCTTTGTTGATGAAGTACAAATTCCCTAATGAAACTCCCAAAGTTTGGCCACGGTTTTTTTTTTTTTAGTACCTGACTCCTTAGGTTATGCCACGGGCTCCCCGAATGTCATTTATAAAGAATTTAATACTAAGAATAGCAGCTGCCTTCTTCGTTCAAAAGTTTTGGTATACTCATGGTGCCAAGATTTCTATAAACACAATGGGGTTGCCACAGTTGGTCACCGCTCGTTTTCATGAATCGTAAACCTCGTTTCTCCGATGTTCTACCCAATGTCACCACTTATTCTCATCTGTCTACTTAGTTTTCTGGCTTGCCTTCCCACGCTTGATCTCCCTTGAAATAGTCGGTTAATCGCAACAAGTAAGGGTGATTTCTATCACATAGAATGTTCTGCCTAACTGTATTTCCTCTTTTTTCATTTCAAATAACGTGTTCCACCATCCCTTAGTTCCAATGACCCACACTGCACTCTCCTTATCGCCTAAAGGGCCCCTGCAGCACTTCAAGTAGCCATGTACCAAATAAACTAAAGGATCTTATAGCCTGAGAATTCCACAGCGGCAAAATGTTTCAGAATATGTGCAGTACGAACGGAGTTATCTTTGTCGTGCACCGAAATCGCCTTCTCGCTTCTCTCGTTCTGATGAAAGTACTGGAAGCTAAGCAGAGGGATATGGCAGGGGAAAAAATGCGTCACGCGTGCCCAATGACTGAATTTTTTTCTTTTCTTCTCCGAATACGTGGCCTTTCAGTAGGACTACGCATGGACGCGTGGACAAATCACGCCCTCCAGAGGTGGCCCCAGTAACGACCAAACGAGCCTTGCTCAAATCGGCCCTTGGTTGATAGGCCCAGGACGTAGTCACTTTGAGTCGATAGCGTGATTTTTCTGTGAAGCGAAAGCAATTTTCAGCGGACTTTGAGAAGCTATTGTGAATTCCAGGCCACGTGCTGTGCTAAAATATTTGATAGGCCCGTTCTCAGGATTCTCTACTACCGATCGCCAGTGTTTCCTGACCATGCTCAAAACTTGTTGCAGGTCCCGTTTAAGGTTTCACCCATAATTTATTTTTTCACGGATCGCTGCAAGGACCTAAATTGAAAGGATCATTCAAATCAAACTTGTATACGCAAAATGCTTGTGTTCCTTGACATTGCTCCATGTGTGGGCTCTTCTGCTGACCAATCATGAGTAACCAACGTTGCCTTTAGGACATTTTAGATTCTTTTAAAGGAAAGGTCTGTGCTGATCTGAGTTTTAGGCTAACAGACAGAGGCACCATATGCCATTGCACAAGAAAAGGGAGTATAGTCAACCCCAGCTGGCGGCGAACGAGGGATATTCTTTATCGCAACTCTAGCTCAGTTGTCGGGCCGTCTCAAAGTGATTTGGATGCGTAAAGGTGGTGCTCCTTCGGGTCGAGTCTCTCGATGACGATGACGCTGAAGAAGAAGCGCGTTCCAAACCAGACATTTTTTTTCTGTTATCGCGGCACAGCACATGCAGGGTACCCACTGCACGTCATGACGATGACGATCGAGCACCCACTATGACATTAATCATTACGCTGATAAACGAGGTACCCGCTACGCATCTGTAAGACATTCTGTGTACTTCGCCCTGTGACTGAAGGCGATGAAGAATAAACTTCAAATTACATCCCACACAAGGACACTTGGCTCTTCATTCCCCCTGATAAGGCCGCCTTTCGCACGGAACTATTACTGCCATACTCTCACCCTCCCGTCCCGATTTAAAAACTGCGCGACCAGGTCCACAGAAACTTGAGTACGCGTCATCTCAGGTGGTATCCGATAGTGGAGCAAGATTTTTTACGGTTTTAGGTGCGTGTCTTGAAGTGTCGCAGAAATTGGTAATAATTAACGACGCCAGTATTAGCTTTACAATATCTTTCTTAGAACGTTCCCGGTTGAATTTTACATTGACAGACACGAGGTCACAATTCACAGTAAATATGTAACGAAAAAAAATTGCCTTTAGGGCTCCTTTATTTGAACCTTCCTCCAAATACACAAGGTTGTCGATATAATGTAGTAGCCTCTGGCAAACCGCTGATGTTACATACCTCGATTTCGAGCGATAATAATCAACCATTCATTTCTTGAGAATGCTTTCCAAGTGCGCTCGATCCCATTATTACTTTGCTTGGTACTTCAACCTCTTGGTTGGACTCCGGAATCGAACTATATGTATACCACAACCAGTTTCAGTGCCTCGCTACCTGTCGCAAGGCACTGTTCTCTTTACAGACTAACGCAGAATACTTCAAACTTGTGCACATTATTTTCAGACCCACCGTTCTTTTCTTATTCAATTTTGTAATCATATTATTACAAGCTTGACAAACATGGCTAAATGAAAGGCGGGTTACTACACCTGGATGGAAGCAGAAGAACGTTTAGAATTATGTGATCTGGAACTCGTTTGCTGGATTTCGGGCCGACCGGTCCGGCGCTCACGCGCTCCGCGCGCTTGCGATCTCCGGCGTCAGCGTGGCTCTGGCCGACTGGGCTCGCCCTACGTCACCTCCTGCCGCCGACGACCTTCCACCTCCGACGACAGTGCAGCTCTGACTTACTGGACTTGCTCTACGCCATCCACCGACGCCGAAAGGAGCTCTCGCAGGTGCGCCCCGTCCTCAGACTCCAGTGACCGTGCTCCCATCTTTCTTATCTCTTCTATCCCCTCATTTTGTCGTCGCTCGCTCAGGCTCACCACCTCACGTCTCTTCCTCTCTTCTCCTTCTTCGGCTTTCCTACATCTTTACTCCTATCCTTTTTATCCCTCCTCACCCCCATCCCTCGTGAGCTACTGTGGCGGTGTCGCTCACTGAAGCAGACAATAACGGGGCTCACTTTTCTCTTCTTTTCTCTTTTTAAGAATCACCTCAGAATTATGCGATCTACGGCAAAAAGGCCTAACTTATTATTCGCTCGCAATCTGTTAGGAAAGAAATGAAGTTAGAGCTGACCTTGAGTAGATTTCGAAAGAAAAAGAAGGCACGAACAGATGAAAAAGGAAAAAATCTTTCGAAAATGAACGTGGTAAACCGACATACATTTACGAAACGATGACACATGACATTCCACCTCGTACTCAACAAGACATGAGCGGGAAAGGATAATCGCACTCGAACGCCCTATTGAAGGATTGGGAAGTGAGAGCAACAAACTTGAGCGGCACCCTGTTCTCCTCAAGTTCGCCGCAGTACCCGCGCGCCACACGCATGTAGTGCATCGCGATCATCTCCTTGGGGTGATGCAAAGACGATCCTGGCTGGGCAGTCGCGAGGGCCACCTGGGTGGCCCAGCGGGCGCGCGTTAACGTCATCCAATCGCTTTCGTTCACGTTCAGCTTGAGCGTGTTGCGCGAATAGTTCGTCAGGCACTTGGCGTACGCCACGGGCTTGGAGGCCAGGTGCGGAACGCTCTTGCGGAACAGCATGCCGGCCGCCAGCGCGCCCAACGTGCCGGAGTTGATCGGTTTCTCGGTGGCGTCCTTGTAGTAGTAGTCCGGGCTGAAGTACTGGGTCGGCAAGAAACCGCCCTTGCTCTTGGAGTCGCTCCGGAAGTCGGAGGCCTCGAACGCAGTTCTTCCAAGGTGAATATAGCGCACCAGGTTGGCCAAGAAGTCTCCGTCGTATTTCTCGACGAAGCTGGGGTCATCCAGTCCGGAAGTCTCTGCACAGACATCAGCGTAGCTATATTTACTGGATTACTCTATTTACACGAGTTCATAAGCGGGCTAAATGGATAGATTCATTAAGGCATTATGGCAGCGAAAAGAAACGGGACAATGTGAGCAGCCTGAATTTGCGGGTCAAGTTGGTGGTTCATTACACTGAAAACAGCGCAAGAAGGGAAAAGGGATAGGAAGAGACACCGACAAGCGCTAAAATTACGACTGTAGTTTATTTTCGAAACAACACAGAGTATAAAGGAAGTGAGAAGTGAACAAATGACTGCAACTACTATTATAAAAAATGTGATATCAGCGTATGTTACTTCCCGTTGTCACGAGCACGGAATGAACAGTGAACTTTTCCTGTCAAGGTAACAGACGGTATGGTCATGAAGCTACTGAAGAGTCTTGCTATGCCTCAGTTAATGCATTACACAGCTTAAGCAGTCGAAATTGAGAGGTGATCGCTGTGATACCCTGAAAACACGTTGTATCCAGTGTGCCAACGCTTACGGCTATCGATCCAGCAAGGCATCCGCTTTTGCCGTCCCTGATCGGCCCAGGCGTCACTAACGCAGAAAGCTTGTTATGGACCAATACTGCTGTGTTCGAAACACTGGTAAACTACCACACGTTTATTTTATACACGCTCAACTCGCTAATACTTTGAACTACACGTTGGAAGGGCATACTATTTGCCGTTCCATCGGACTTCGTTGATGATCGAGTATAATATCTTTTGAAAACACGCGAAATATTTGAGACATTTTGCTCCAGGTGTTTTTTTTTATCATCCCAGCACAAAGAATGTGAAACGAACCATTGCAGTTCATTTAATTACGGCTACTAAAGGTCGTTGATGTAGCTCGCGAAAGCAGCCGAACGTACCGAGTACTCCAAGTACCTGGATGCACTGTGGCAGTGGTGGTGTAGTGCAACTGATAGTGACATCGGTCTATTACAAACAACGTCTCTCCTAGAAACACGCGTGCGAGGTCATTTCCTTCCCCATTAGAACGGGAGATTCCCCGTAGTTCAGGGTAGCTACATTTGTTAGGAGCACACTCAACCTGGGAACCAGCTTTGCGACTCAAGTCACAAGCATCTAGTCTATTGACCTCTTAACGCAGAGTAGAATCTCTTCCTTTTTGGGCTGCTGCGCGGGAAAGCAAAAGCGGATGTCATAGCCTCAGCAGTGCGTATTGGGAGGAGAGTTAACAGCTATCCAGAGAGGACGGGGTCGTGGTCTTAGTCAAGCCTGTGAAGAGGCTTTCTGACCACGTCCCTCAGCATCCGAAATGATGGTATGTTGGAATAAATAAAGTTCAAAGTTCACGTTCAAGACTATGATGGCGCCCAGAAAGAATTCAGTGAAAAGTTCTATAGGAGGTCTTGTGTGGACTGCTCGGGAAGGGCTAAATGACGTTAAATGACAGCTGCTTGGCACCACCTGGATAGTTTGAATGGCCCACACTTCACGCAAGCTTTACTAATCTGCCCTTACTTAGCAAGGTGTTATATAAAGATTAACCTTACCTAAAATTCATTAGGTAGGTCTTCTGAAAATGAAGGGGAGGACAAAAACAGTGCATGCCGACCAAGCAACACGCTGAAAGATAGAGGTCTATCATGATGATGATAGTTTTTGTTCATCCTGAACGACGTGACCTCTCACTTAGAAACATCCAGTGTTATAACAGTTTCATCAACTGGACGAAGCACGACGTCGTGGGATGAACGAAGATAAATTGGATGGATGCGAATCCCCATGGCGTTCATTCGAGCATGTTTTGTGTGCACTTTCATTAAAGGGGTCCTGCAACACTTGTAGCATGGTGAGAAAACGATGCCGATCGGTTGTCGAGGCACTCGAGAGAACGCGAGTAGCTAATGATAGCGCAGCACGTGGCACCAAATTTTCACAATCAGTTCTCAAACTCAGCTGAAGATGGCTTTCTCTTCTCTCAACAGAAGAGTATTCGATCATTCCAGCGACTATAGGTGGCGCAGCGGTAGACTGAAATGGCGGGCGGGATGGTGTTCTCGTGAGCGTGCGCGTCAGCGTCGCAGAGCGTCAAGACACGTTCATGACTACTGAGAGACCAAACTACGTCGCAGATTATCGCCTTATGACAGCTTGGCAGCACGGGTGCACAGCGTGGCCTAGAGACCGAATAGAAGCTAAAAAAATCACTCGTCACAGCCATTGTATCAGTCATTCGTTGGTTTCAGCATGGCGCACAATTGGTTCTTACTCGGGTCGCAGTGGAAGGCCACGACATTGTTCACGCGCACGTGCTTTATCGAAGTGACAATCTGCGTATTCGAAGAAAATGAAAAGTTCGGAAGGTCCCGAGATGCACGTGACGTACTTTCTTTTCCTCTCCCTGCTTAGCCACCAGCGCTTTCGTCGAAACAATAGAGGATAGAATTCAATGGCAGCGTGCGACATATCTTTGTAACTCCGCTCGTACTGGACAGACTGTAAACATTTTTGCAAGGGTGGGTTCGTGAGGCAATGAGCTCCTTTAGTGAATCCTTTGCATGGTACTAGAACAAGTGTCGCAGCGCCCCTTTAAGACGACGCCTCACCAACTCTCCCTATCTTGCGTTGTTTGAAATAACAGTTAGTGGTCATCCCTCGACAGTGGTGGGACGTCATGCTCACAGGCTTTCAACCCGGTATGCTTCGGCAAGTACAGGTTTTTCCATGTCTTTAATTTTCCATTTTTTTATATCATAACAATAGGAATGAAGTTCACTGGAACGTCATGCTCACCTGAGATCCCGATAGATGCCGCCATAAGGGCATCCTTACTAATGTCGTAGCCGTTGCTGATATGGAGAGCGTTGATACCGGCTCAGCGCGTGGTGCTGCACAAGTTGTTGAAGGTCACGGCCGCCTTTTCAGCACCGAGGAAGGATGCGACCGCCGTGTCGAACGGAACGGGGAAGAGAAACCCCAGGTTGTTCGGACACTTCACCTGCGCCCTGCAAAGTTTGTGATATACCTTGAATAGGTTCCCCGTTTCAACCAAGACGAAATCTGCAGAAAAAAGCAATGCTACGATGCTACGAGTCTCATGTTTTTATTGTGATTTTCTGTTGTATATAAAAACTCGAAAATTCGAGTCGAGCCAACCGCACTTCTTGCCTCTGCCTCCACACCCAGCAGCTGCAGCAGTGCCTCTATGGTGTCCGACAGGAAACTGCGCACACAGGCATGCCGTCCCCTTTTTACAGGCATACACTTTCCCGGCGTACGGGAGAGCGTAAGCCGGTGTCATCGTGGAGCATGCTGCTTTGGCGCCCTCAGCACAAGTAAAGTAAAAACGCACGACAGAAGACGGCCAAGATGGCGCTTGCACTGCAAGGTACATGAGAGAAGTGGAGCCGGCACAGTAGCAGCCCAGAGGAAGGAAACAACTGAGGAGAGGCCCTGAAGTAATCTGTTGTGATGCCGTGGTGGAACCGGAAGTCGGCCATATTGACTGGGCGAAGTCTCTTCTCTTGTTTACACCCGAATGGGAAGCAGAAGGCGTGACTGTTTCTTCGGTAAGGTTTTGAGCCATGCTCCCGCAAGGGTTGCAGAAGATATTGCCGTTTTTTTTTCTTCATTCACGCATTCTCTCTCCGGCGCAAAACCCACGTGCACAACACAGCAAGCCCGCCGTGTCGAACCGAAATCGTCGGAATAGAACTCATCAACGCTGTGCCAGCGCCAAACCGTTGGCGAAATCATTTCTTCCGATTATCGAAAGCGAGTAACAGCTGGTCAACGTCGAAGCAAGCCCAAGAAAATGCGCGCTAGATGCACTGACAATGGCGAATGTGGTGTCAGGGTCTGCACGCCATTAGGTCACGCACTGTAAGGCCACATGATCGGCCGTGCGTTGCCTTCTACGGTTGCATTCCGTCTCTCACGCGACCACCACGGCTACCTGTTACCGTGCTCGGGATCTACGTAAAACTCACCAGCGTCGGCATTCTGCAACCGCCGTGGCTTTGAGCATGCTGTGTGTGACACTTGAACGTGGTTGCTCTAATGCCAAGAAAACAATGCTGGGGGCGAGTACTTCAAGCGAAACAGAAAAGGTGTTTTAATACGCACGTGCAAGTTGTTACTGTACACATATCGCACACGAAACCACGTATGTGCAGATGCTCCTCATTGATTCTTAAAAGTTTCATCCGTTTTCACTAGCAGCAACAGGACTCTGGACAACCGTCACTGACTAGCAAGGTGTTCGTCGTGGTTACGTTTTGCCAAGGTGCCGAAACGTAATTTCGCGGAATACTTCAAATACTTCATGCGCGTCCTCCGCCAGAGGAGTAGCGAAATAGCCCGACCTTGTCCTATAGGACTAATTAATGATGACTTATTAAGTATGGTAAAAAGACGTAACAAATATTATTGCCGGAAATACATGAACCATATTCAAGAACACACGCACGCGCCCTGTAAACACCCCTACATACGCGACGTGTACCAAATAACACCTTGACCGCCGAATAATTGTCTTGCTTAGGATAGCGCAATGTGTACCAATTCACAGCCATAAAACTTACACGAATCATCAACTTTTTTGTTAACAAACTCTTCAGCCCTAATTTTTACACATGTGTGTGCTGTCACACACACAAAAAAAAGAGACTGTTATTGCAACGTAAACAACTGCAATAAATTTGTCACAATTTGACGTCACAATGCCACAACTACAGGGTAATGCCATGCCCATCTCGCATCATAGGACGCTTAACACTTACTTAGTGTAAGCAACTAAGAAATGTAGCTGGCTAGATGGACGAACGGACACAGAGGCAGATGCATGGACGGAGTCACGGATGGCTGCACCGACTGATGGACGCATGGACGGACGCAGGGGCTGATGCATGGACGAACACAGGGACGGACTCACAGATGGACGTGCGGACGCACGAACAGACGAACGCACGAACGGGCGAATGGACGCGCGGACGGTCACACAGACGGACGCAAGGACGTACGGAAGCAAGAACGAATGGACGGACGGATGCTTTGCCCCACTCTCCATCATTCACTCCGTGGATATGCTGCCTTTTTTTTCCTTCGAATGCGCGGCTTTTTCAGTGTTATTGCGCGCGCACGCGCAATCAAGTCGCCGCCTCCCGCAACGATCTCTGCTGCGACCGAGCGCGCCGTTATCTAATCAGCCAATGCTGGTAGGTTGGCTTGATACGAGTGATTTCTGAGCATCTTCTGTCATTTTTTGAGAGAAGAGAAAGAAATTTTTAGCTGACTTTGATAATTTATTGAGAATTTCAGGCCGCGTGCTGCGCTATATTATTTGGCTCGCGCGTTGTCGGGAGCCGCTATACTACTGATCGGCAGCGTTTTCTGACCATGCTCAAAAAGTGTTGCAGGCCCTTTGAAGTATGTACGCTACAAGGGCATGACGTGAAGCTAACAGTTGTTTCTTAATTGAGCCAATTTACCGATTTGGCATATGCGCATACCTACTCCTTAATCATCCATGTGAAAGGGGCTACGTGTCGCTCCATGACTACCCCACCATTTACTGTCCTTGCACGACAAGCCCTCCATCTGCCACGCAACAAGGGCTGCATGAGCTACGGAGAGCAGCCTCAACGGCACTCTATCGTATATCTTTACGTGACAAGTATAAAGTTTCCTTTTCTGCTCACGATGCAGAACATATCTTGCCAACGAATCATGTGTCACAATCAGTAATAAACAATACCAATGTCGCGCTACAAGTTATTGACAGTCATGAGGAATAATTGTTTGGCGCTGCAAGTTTCTTGACCTTATTGCTCCACCCATTTTCCACCCGTCCTCCATGGTGAATTTTTTCTCCCTTGAGGCACATTGCGTGGCTTCAATACTTACGACGTTGATTCGAACCAACAGCAAACATTATTGTTAAGTCTGAAGTTTTTATAAATTGCTCACGTGAACATATTCGCCGAACGGCGTTGGCCTTCCTCAAAGCGTTCCAGTGCCATGTACGGAGCCACTGGGGCCAGCAGCATGTACAGCCGGGCCACTTCCAGTTTCGCTGTCCTAAGCTCGGTCATGACTTGTCCGGCACCCTTGGAGTTGGGCGACAAGAGCTTCAGGTCCTCCGTGTTATTCGAGAAGCCGGCGTGCGAACCGGCCAGCGCCTTCAGCCAGGTGTATCTGCTGACGCTTTCAAACAGACTCGGGTTGGCGTTTAAGGCAGGCGTTGTTTTAGGCACAGAAGGGACGCTCTTGAGCGACTTGTCCAGGTGGATGAAGTCGTCCAATAGCTTCTTGACGCTGTCAGAGTCCGTCATCTGCAAAAATATCACACAAAATGCGTGTGTGAGCCGGCTGTCTCTGAACCGAAAACAGCGTAGTGCTTTGTAGCGCGGGCGCTTCACCACTTTATAGAGATCTCGAATTCCAATTTCGGCCTTTAAACAATTTACCATCTGAATGTTGTTTATGCTATAAGAAACTTCATGAAAGCAACCGGCGATAAAGCTAACGGACTTATAGCAAACGCACACAGGTACCAATAACTAATCTCCCTGAGATAGGACCAACACCTTCATAGGACTGTAGGTGGTAGCACCATCACATCGTTAGAGGGGATTGGCGATGGGCAGTGCTTACGCAAATATACACTACAGCGCTTCGCTATTGGAGGCTGAGGCCAATTGTTGGCGATTAAAAAAAGTTGACTGCAGCTTCTTGTGGCATAGATGGCCTACGTTTCTGCATTAGATGATGAAGCCAGCCTGACGTTTTGATGACGCGTGATGCAACTGCAATCTGGCTGTGAATTGTGGGCTGGCCTGATGCGGCATCATGGGTTTACGCAGTGAGCTGGGTGTTTTTTTTCTGATTTTATTTTTACTTATTTAGCTAGTCCTACGTGTGTTCTACAATAACGATGGTGCTGGTTGACTGAAACAGGTATTTACTTTCTTACTCCAGTAGCTCAAAGATGCGCACGCACGCACGCACGCGCACACACACACACACACACGCACGCATGCACGCACGCACACATACACACACACGCACACACGCACACACACACACACATGCACGCACACACACACACACACACGCACGCACGCACACACACACACACACACACACACGCACGCACGCACGCACACACACACGCACGCACGCACGCACGCACACACACACACACACACACACACACACACACACATATATATATATCCTGCCAATGGCAAGTTATCTTCTCTTATCTTCTCACCCACTTTTCTTTCTTCATATTTATAATACAATTTGGTCTAATATCTTCCCCTATACTTTCCTTAGCATTATTGTCTGTTAAATCTCACTAATATTGTGTAAAACACTGAAAAACGAGCCCTTAAGTACACACTTCTTTCGTATTGTAACGAGGGCAGTGGGCATAGAGCTCGAGTTTAGAAAAGGAAGAAGACTTGCTGTGATCGCAGCAAGTCTTCTTCCTTTTCTAAACGCGAGCTCCATGCCCACTGCCCTCGTTACAATCGCCCCCGGGCGATTGTAACGAAATATATAGTGAAACGGACAATCACCCGTTTCACTATATATATATATAAAAGGGAAAGAAGTGTACACCTAAGGGCTCGTTTTTCCGTGTTTTAACACAATATTAATGAGATCTAACAGACAGTAATGCCAAGGAATGTACAGGGGAAGTTATCAGAACCAACGGAATGTAAATAAGAAGAAAGAAAAGTGGATGAAAAATAACCAGCCGTGAGCAGGAATCGAACCTGCGACCTTCGAATAACGCGTTCGATGCTCTCTCTCTCTCTCTCTCTCTCTCTCTATATATATATATATATATATATATATATATATATATATATATATATATATATATATATATATATATATATATATATATATATAGTCTAGTAGATCCTCCGTGAGCGGTCACAACGTGGTTTATTTCGACGTTTCGGCCTAGAGTCTGGCCTTCATCAGGAATAAAGATACAGTTTGTCGGTGCTCAGCTTTATACAATCTCAAATCAGAGGGCAAGGTTAGAGGGAAAAAAAAGGAAAGAGACAAAAAAGAAAAGAAAAGAAAAAAAAGGAAAAAGAGAAAAATAATATACGGAGGACGCGCCTCGGGTGCCCCCCTTCCACTTTTCCCTCCACTCCCCCCCATCTCTCTCCCCCTCTCCCCTTCACCTTTCTGATGTGTATGTTTCCGTTCACTAGCGCATTCCTCCCGATCAGACGGCCCCTCCTGGCACTGGCGGTTCGGTGTGGGGCAAAAAAGAGCTTTTCAGGAAGTCCTAAGCCTTTAACTACTCGGGGTCCCGTAAACAATTCGTCGTAGAAGGACGGGGGCCGCGTATTGTGGCAGAGGCTGGTCAGCGGGCATTTTAGGAAGTTCTAAGTCTTTAACTACTCCGCGCCCTGTCAACATTTCGTCGTAAAAATAGGGGTGCCCCGTATTGCGGTAGGCTGTGCAAGCGCGTGCAATGCGAATTTCTGGCCCGCTTCTAAATTACGCGTGTCGTGGGGGCCTCCCGGCTGTGCACATGGTTGCTGTTGGGCATGTCGTGCATGGCACAATTGATTGGGTAGTAAAATAAAACAGAAAACAGACGAAAGCTGCACTTAGGAAGAGTAGTTGCACTTGGAATTGTTTTAGGTTGTCCAGTGCCCTTCGCAGCTGCAGTGCCGTGAACTCAGTTACTATTTTCATTGTTGCCGTTATTGTTTTCTAATGCTTTAATTGCTGCAAGTGTACCAGGATTCTCATTTATTCCTCTATCGAGGGTGTTAAATCAGTGGATAAGGTATGACTCTCGTTGTTCACGTTCTCGATTTGATTTAAATCCCGTCTCTAAGAGCGTTACTGATAGTTTGTCGAATGCATGGTCGGGAAGATTGAGATGTTTTGATAGAGGTAGACTTGGGGCTGATTTCGCATGGGCTCTGTGATTATTGAAGCGAATCCTAAATGGTGTTTCTGTTTGTCCGATGTACTGCATACCACACACGTTGCATTCGAGTAGGTACACCACATTAGAAGAATCGCATGTTAGGTTTCCTCGTATGTTAATCGAAAACTTGGATTGCGTGCTGGTTGCTTTGTCTGTTTCTCGCATCGCCTTACATACAAGACATCGTGGCTTTAAGCAAGGGCGGCATGAATTATATATATATATATATATATATATATATATATATATATATATATATATATATATATATATATATATATATATACATACATATTGAAGCACAACTTCGAGCACTGCTGAGTGCATATATCCAACCATTTGTTTTGTTTTTTCACCTCTAGCCGGCCTTTCTAGATGCCAATAAATTATTTATGGTATCATAAGTATTTCGAGATTGTCAGCCTTTCGCGAGAAGGAGTCGCTAAAATTTTGCACTCCCCCCTCGACATATAATATTTCTTCGTTTAGGACAACACCAAATGTATTATACCGTGTGCTCAAATGAAAACGACACACCCATCGTAATGATCATCATCAGTGGAGGGTACGATGACCAGAGCGAGCGACGTAGTGAAACATGCATTCATTTACCTATTAGTTTACATGTAGTATGCAGAAGGCGAAATGGTGATGTATATAGGGAAGGCTTACGTATAGGCATGTGAGATTGGGTTAACAAAATGAAATAAGCAGCCCTCTGAGGACATGCATGGCGTCCATATATATGCAGCGGCACAGTGGCTAACAAACGACGCAAGGAGTTATTGACAATACATGGTTTCACCCGCTCGTCGGTAGGTGCCGCCTGTGTTTCATCTCTAGGCTATTATTACCCTTACATCATCGATGTTACCTACACGTTCCTTAGCTTCATTGTCCATTATTTTATTAGGGTATGTCTAAAGAAGATTGGCTGACAACTAATGCCCCTTCTTTGAGTACTTGGGTTTTAGCAGCGCGAAAAATGCACAAAAGACAAGAAAGGGACGAGACTTGTCTTTTGTGCATTTTTCGCGCTGCTAAAACCCAAGTATGCCATACCAACTAGCCCAGTCAACCGCTCTATTACCTTCTTTGAGGCTAGAGGCTTTCGGCCAATTTTATAAGAGTTCGCCCATGCGCATGCGCAAACAGGGGCACACCCGTGCCATTGTTACTGGATACCTGCGCTACACGTTGAAACCATTTCCTAAATACTAGCTGAAAAATTAAGCAGACCATTGGTGTTGCCAGAGTAAGCCAATGTGTCGTATAACTAGACTAGCATGCAGTTATGCCGCAAAACTGGCCCACATAGAGCGTACCCGTGAAAAAACACTCTGCTTGTATCGGAACCATCAGCCGAAGCGCTGAAACTTCCGCAACTGCAGTAACAGTAACGTACATTTTGAGGGCCACTTGATGCATATTGTATGAAAAAAAGTAGAGCTGGTTTCACAAGAATATAACACACGGCGCCAGTGCTAACTCGCTAAATGACGTCAAATGTCGGATATTCGCCGTTAGTAGTGTATGGTGTTAAATGGTGTTATGCTGTCATGGTCCCTGTTGGCGTTCTGCCCCGCCGCGGTGGTCTAGTGGCTAAAGTACTCGGCTGCTGACCCGCAGGTCACGGGATGGAACCCCGGCTGTGGCGGCTGCATTTCCGATGTAGGCGGAAATGTTGTAGGCCCATGTGCTCAGATTTCGGCACACGTTAAAGAACCCCAGGTGGTCGAAATTTCAGGAACGCTCCACTACGGTGTCTCTCATAATCATATGGTGGTTCAGGGACGTTAAAGGTGTGGTGTCACCAAATTTTGAGGCTATCCCAAGCCTCTTGTGGTTTTCCTCAGTATGCTAGGACTGTACACACGAAGGGTCGGACAAAACAACCGCATGGAATATATTTTATTTCACTTTTAAATGTGTTGCTGGATGCCCACTCTTACGATCTAGACCCATTGCTGGCGCAGCAACAATGACGTTTCATAATAGGAGAAGCAACAGCAGTTGTCGTGACGTCACACGAAATCACGAGTGACGAGAGTGCTGGCGTCCCTTAAAGAGAAACTGTGCGTCCGACAAGGACACTGGGTGTATCGAAGGGAAACTCGACGCGTCCTTGTCCGTCAGAAACGTCGCGCATGTCCAACAGCGGGGCTGCCCCGTGCTCCTTCAGCGTATCGGGGCGCTTATAGAAGGCTGGCTGTCACAAAACGAGCGCTCAAAAAGGGCATGCCACCAAATTCTCGCGACGAAACGCCGGAAGGATGCCTTGAGGTCAACGATAAAAAAACAAAACAAGCATCCAAAGACTCCCCGGAGCGCGTCCCTCTCCCCTCGGAAGCGTGGGTTCGCCGACAAACCTCCTCTCATCGGCGCCCGAGCAAGCCCTGGAACGTTCTCGATGGAAGGGGCGCGGTGATGCCGGGTTGCGTCATCCGTCGCGGACGGCCGTCGAACCGTCTCGCGCTTTCCCCCAGCCTTCGCTGCGTATCGCGCCGACGACATGATGAGAACTTTCTGGAATCTCGCGCGGAAGGTATTTAATCGAGAAGCCGAGATGAGAGATCAGGAGAAGAAGGAAGTTTGTGCCAGAGTGCGTAGGGTATCCCGCCGCGTCTGTCAGTAAAGGTTTTGTCCTTAGTGACAAAGCAGGAGAAGAAGAAAGTATGCGCCAGAGTGCGTAGGGTGTTCTGCCTTGTGGGCGAATCCTTTTGTCTTCCGTGACAAAGGAGGAGAAGAAGATTTCCACCTGAGGGGTGAAGACTCGAGCTACAGGCAAGAGTGTGTGTCTACCGCTATCGAGCGAAGACGCGTGGCAACAGCTGCGTGGGTGAAGCCGACGTGTTTCCGGCAAAGAAGTTTGAAGCTTGGAGAGCGGCCAATCGAAGACGCGAGGTTTCCTGGAAGAGAAACTTCGGGAGCAGCGGAACGACAACAGCGCTGGACTTTGAGTGAGTGATTCTCGGAAGAGTATCATTCAGACTTTAGTTCCAAGAACTTTGGACTGAATAAGTTTTCTAACTCTTTAGTCTTTAAGTGTCTTGGTTGTTCGATGCATGCGACTGCATTGTAGTGCGTATTGTTGTCTGTGTCCGTTGTTTCAAGTGTGGCTGATTGTACTGTGTAGTACGTTGTTTGATTGGTGACATATTGTTTTCAACTATTGTTGAGTGTACATACTTGTGTACAGTTTTGATCTGCCGTAATTGAGAATATAATTTTGTTTTGTTTATCAAGTCTCGGCTCTGACTTGTTCTTTGGGCCACAGCTGGCGTCCGCTGGCGCGCCAAATAGGACCACTTCTAAATTGTCCACGCTTTCGTGGTGCGGTTCGGGGAGCCGATACTTCGGCCCTTGGAAATAGCCCGGCGATCGACTCCCTAATTAACGGGACCAGTGACATTGGCGCACTTAGCGTCAGGCGGCTTCCTCATTCACGTTCTCAGCATAAGTTGTACATATAAACACTTTGTTTTCTTCTGGCTGCCTTTTGCCTTGCCTCTGCCTGGATGCTACTGCAGCTGCCCTTGGCGACAGTCAGCGCGTTTGTTTTGCTGGCCCTTGTGTGGCACGTGCATGTGAGAGCAGACGAAACTCAGCACAATGTGCGTCACAGCTTTGTGTGGTCACGTGGCCATGCCAGCTATGCATCGACGTGACTGCCCAATTCGGTGCCTCGAAACCGAAACCAAAAATGGTCCACATAAATAGAGCAATATTAAACTATTTAGCGAAAATACACGAATCTTGGTGCGTGTATCATGCTTTCTGGAGCTGAAGGAAATGCTTACAGCGAAGAACACGCATCCCACAAATTTGGTGTCACCACCCCTTTAAAACCCACATATCGAGCAATCTGCTGATGTTCTAACGGGTTGGCATGTTGATGCGACCAAGTTTACTGACAGTGCTCTTCAGTGCAATTCGATATACCCTTTTTTATGTTTATCCCGAATATGGTGGCGCCACCCTCGTGCGTGTATCTGTAGCACTCATTTCTTAAACCACACCCTTCCAATGATGGCGCAAGGAGAGAAGCGTAAGGCACATGACCATGACCATTGGATTACAAAAGGACCCCTCAAATAGACCACCTCCCACAATTTGTTTCTGTAGCGATGTTTAAGCCGGCCGTTGTATATTAATAACCGCTCATAAAAGAACTCCTCGATCCTTTGGCGTATAGTGTCACCCAACGACGCAAGTGTACAAAGCTTCGCACAGCTCCGCCCTACACAAACACGGCTCCGCCGCCGGTTCCACGCTACCACGCATGATGCACGCGATCTATCTGACCACCGACCGACTGCTCGCGCCTGCTTCATCACGGATTCGCACGAGCGTCGTGCTAGTGCGCATGCGCACCGCACACTGGTGCTCGGCTCCTCTTCCTTACCTCGAACAGCTTACACAAATGATCAGCGACGCAGCACCTTTAGCCTTGCGCCATTAGTGCTAGCTATGCCCAACATTTTAGGGGCGAGGCTTCCTAGGCCTTGGGTCGTTCTCTCCTCTGTAGTAATAGTAGTAGTAGTAGTAGTAGTAGTAGCAGTAGTAGTAGTAGTAGTAGTAATAAGTAGCCACCTTTAGTTTCTGAGTGTTTCAATAGATGACATTGAGTGTATGTGTCCTTGGGAAAAATATAACTGCATGGCTTCAGCAGTTTTTCACAGCATATCCATGGAGTGAATGATGACGAGTGGGGCAAGGCCTCCATTCATCCGTCCGTGCTTCCACCCATCCGTCCGTCCATGCGTCCGCGCTTCTGTCCATCCGTCCATAAGTCCATTCATGCGTCCGTGTACTCATTCATCCGCCCGTTTGGACGCACGGACCGATGGACACACGGAGAGATGGACACAGGTACATGTGGACAAACGAACGCTTCGCCCCAGTCATCATCATTCATTCAATAGATATTTTGTGATTTTTTTAATCAAGTTATATGAAGACACGGTAGCCATCGACTGCTGGGCGCAGCGTGACTCTGCTCCAGAAGTTTCATATAGTTGTATTCATTCGAAGCAGCTATCCCCTTTGTCACCCCAAACCTAACCAGAAGGTAGTCGCTTGCTGGAACACAATCAAAATTCAAACCTTGATGGTGACTGCTTGACTTAGCAGGTACTTCACGAAGCTGTCGTCTCCGCCAGCGAAGCAAGAGATGCACGTGCCGACTTCAATGACGGCCGTCAGAGTGTCTCGCCTGACGACATTCAGCACGGACGGCACGCCGGTATCGACGATCAAGCGCACGAAGATGTAGAACATGGCCTGGAAGTCTCGTGCGAGCAACCAGGTGGCCGTGTCTATTTTCGCAACAGTCACGAGTTTCTCAAGGGTGGAGGCCCTGTAAGGCAATGATTGTTTTAGGGGCTAGTTGGCTCGTTGCAACACACGTAATGGTGCTCAAAAACGGAAGGACTGAAGACCTAGACATTGCATAAGGAGCGCATTTTGATGGTCTTTATATGTCGTTATCCGTTTCAGTTTTGCATGCTGTTGCGCCCGTCGCAATGAGAGAGCCCTAGAGCACGACGGGAAGCCTTACAGGCGTGTGTTTACAATTCTCACCAATTGATATATACTAGATCAGACACATCTGCCTGATTAGAACATTTTGATGAGCTAGCTAGGGCGCCCTAATAAACGTCTGTAAACTGCACGAAATTAAGAAAATGACAGCGCGACAGACGACATACAAAAAGCAAAGAGCGATAATTGCCGAGATAATTTACGCTAGGTGTTTGAAATTACAGGCCCACAATGAGTACAACGGCTCCTGAGCGCCGAACACAAATACCGACGGAAACGAAAACAACCTTACTTTGCGGTGGCTTGTTTGGGACCTTTCAGACCCTGCGTAATTAAAAGCCGTACGAGATATGAATCACATGACCGCTTACAATCTCTTCAGTGTACCTTCTTTCCGTGCTGTCTTTCCTAACTTAGTGCAATTTACAACCGTTTGCGCATATAACATTTGAGTCTCACAGATCCCTCTAGTGGATTAGCTAGCCCAAAAACCTTATTTTGGTTCGCTGTGGTTGTACAGTCATGGTACTCAGTTGCTGACCCAAATGTTCTGTTCGATCCCGAAAGGCAGTCTCATTTCGATGAAGGTGGATTGCTGGAGGCCGTGTATGGTGCGATGCAGATGTACTTTCCTTATCACGAAACGGTAGAAACTTGTAGTCTTCAACTACTGCGTGCCTGATAATTACATCGTGGATTCGGAAAGTATGTCGGTATTTATCGGACATTGGCATTGCAATTCTACTGCACGAATGTGCGGAATGCTCCTGTATTTTGTTTCCCAAGTTCTCCCACGTCAGTGCTAACTTTGCTCACAGACGAACCAGCCTACTAGACTTCTGCGATTTCTGAAAACCAACTTTAATATACGAATTGTTGAAAAACCGTGTATACTATGCCAAATAAGAGATGAGGTCTGAATTACACAGCCACTCAAATGGCGTGGCTGCTTATACGTAATTCAAGGACTTTCCTTAAGTAGAAAGTGGTTCGCATGAGTACTGCGCCTATTGGTAAGGCCGCATCGGATCATGACAAAAACAAATCTTGCGTCGGAGTAGATTACATATTGCGGTGACACGCAGTCCACAGTTTATGGGTGCTAATACAGTTGAGGCGCAACCAAGTTCTTTCTTTCGAACAAAGCGCTATGCGGTCAATCGGGGCGTTTTCTGGTTGCTGGTCTCTAGATACCGAGTGAATGATTCGCGCACGTAAAGTCGTAAGACAAGAGAGTGCAGCTTGCGAAGTGTAGGGTGCTGGAGCCAGCGCCTGGTACGGCCTCTGCCATGACCGAACGATCGTCACACGGGAGAATGAAAGACAGAAAGCGCATCTTGCGGAACACTTAAGTGCGTCGACTAGAACGCGGAAGCTCTCACCGGTTATGGCTTCCGGAAGGGTGACGCAGAGCCTGGAGCCGTACCAGTGCATTGTCCTTGTACTTTCACGCACTCTATCCTTCCAAGCACAGTTTATGAAGGAAGAGGAAACAAACATTTATTGGCGTTGAGGCCGCATATGGTTATGGCGGGTGGGGTGACTCTTCCAAGAACCAACTGGCTACGGTGGCTTACCGGGCTTGGTCAGGAATCTCCAGTTAGCTTTCCATTTCCACTTCTGCGAGCATTACCTTGCACGACCAGCTCAAGGGAGTGTTGCACAAGAGACGCGTCACGGCAGCCTCCACGGTGTAGTGTGCGCTGATATGTGATGAGCTCCGATGTCGTTGTTTCGCATCACGCGCCTTTGGAGCTGTATTTTTGAGGACACATTCTAGGTGGCGCGTTGGGACCATTTTCATGCAAACCGCGAAAGCACTTCGTCTGCCGCTGGTGCTCGTGAAATTTACCGAGCACAAGCGCAGCACTGCCGATGCCAATAGCACTCTGCCACATTGATTTCCCATAACCAAATGTCTTGATCGTTCGCAACTTTCAAACTTTAATATACTAAAGCTTGAGACCTCCCCTAAAGCGGGAAATTTGACGGTTGGCAGCGACCATAACGTGGCGTCGTAGACAAGTTACGACGTCAAAGTAAAGTGACGTCATAAATCACAAAAACATGTGACGTCACCATAAGAACACGAATCCTGTCGGGACGCCATGTGACGTAAGTTCAAGTGATGCCATTATAGAGCCTTTCTTTGGCTGGTGAACGAAATTGGAGTGCTGGGGCGCTCAAGAAAACAGAAACCAGATGGCGCTTTGGTGTGGCACATGTTCCTTGCTCCCTATGTCTACACCTGAGGTGAAGATACAAAAAGCACGCGAACGCTAGCAAAAGGCTCTTGTTCCCTCACTGGCAGCGTATGTTGCTAGCGATGGCACCTAATCGCAGCGGTGACGTCGTGACGGCTGCTGCCAATAGAGGAAGGATGTGAAGAGTAGCTCGCCAGTGTCTGTTGGTTTTTTAAGTGCTTTTTATGTACATGCGCAAGGCACCATTCGGTTTTATTGTTTAGACATGAAAGGCGCGAGATCATCAAACAGTCAAAGAAAAGAATCGAGTGCTGTTGAGGGGTTGCTGATTCCCAGAATATTTTATTAATATCGGTATTTTTGCTAAAACACTCGGGCGGGGGAGAAAATAGGGAGAAGCACACAGGGCCCGTGCTCTCCCCCCTCCCCCAAATTTTTTTGCACCCTGGCATAAAAAAAAATCTGGGTTCGCGCCAGATCTGGGCGACCCTACTGCTTGTGCGTGTGGAACATGCCCCTTCCCCCACACACACCACCGCCTTCCCAATCGCAAACGCCCTGCGGCTGCAATCTTTACTTGTCTACATTTTTGAATTGTGGCTTACGGCCAACGCTTCTTTGTCGCTCGTAAATAGGAACGCAGGCGGCACCGACAGCAGCACCAGCATTTCATAAAAGATTATTAAGAGCACGAATCTAAGTATCGCATTAGCTTTTGGGTTATCATGAAATGGTTACCCATATCGTGCGACACAGTGAGCGAGTGGATTCCTCCGCTCACTTCCGCCAATCATCACGGCAGTTTAATTATTAGAACGTGTTGCAAAGTAAACTATCCGTTACCATTTTTTCAAAGGGGAGACCCCCCCCCCAATCTTTCCCCAAGTTACATCTCGGCACCTGTGAAACAGCTTTGGTGGTTAGACAGCCTGTCGTATTTCTAGCGCCACGAAGAAGTTTCTTAATTTGCAGGCGTGACCCTTACTGACTGATCTACACACTACAAGTGCTCGCTTACAATGCAGAAGCAAATGACAGGCTCTTTAGGGCGTAGGGGCGTATGCCTGTTTACAAGTCCTGGCCTATCACACACCCCGCGAAATCACATGTACACATTCATAGTAAAATGAAACAGCGGGAAAGCAACAAGGACGACACAGAGGAAACAGGACAGAGCATTTCTTTTAACAGGACACTGCTGTCTTGTCCTTGCTGTTTTTGCGCTGTTGTTTTTTTTCACAACGAACGTGCACCAAGCAGCTCAACTTTACATGCTTTTCAAGGACATGCACAAGCACGTTTTGGTGTAGAATGCGACGCAAGAAGAGTAAATGCATCCCATCTTGGCCCGCGGATCACCCGAGTTGCACAGCATGTCGATCGTAGCGTTCTCGACGAGCGTCCTGTCCACGGCGTGCACGTAGTGGTATCGCACGTTCGCCTCGTACGACAGGGGGCGGCCGTCGTCGTCCACCGCGTGCCATTTACCGCACGCGTACTTGTACAGTTCCTGCGCAGCAGCCAACCATGTGCTTGTAGGGAGACATAAACCAGATCGTCTATTCGAAATCGGTTCCTTGACCTGAATCCGTCAGCGCTATAAGGTGCAAACATACTTCAATCTTACAACGGAGTCACGCCACGGTGCTTTAGTGACTTAGGTACTCGGCTGCTGACCCGCAGGTCACGGGATCAAATCCCAGCTGAGGCAGCTGCATATCCTATTGACGCGGCAATGTTCTAGGCACGTGTGCTAAGATTTGGGTGCACGTTAAAGAACCCCAGGTGGTCGAAATTTCCGGAGCCCTCCGCTATGGCGTTTCTCATAATCATATGGTGGTTTTTGGACATTAAACCCCACTCATCAATTAATTAATTATTTAATTAATTTATAAATAAATAATTTTACGGCAGAATAACCGTCTGGTCAAGTTGAAGCATGATGAAGGAAAGGAAGAACATTGATGAAAAGGAAGCTTAAACGGAATGACGTTTCGGCGTCCATAAATAATAAGCCTTGTTCACATTAAGGTTGTGAAGAAGATATTGAGCAAGGCTTCCACAAAACGCTGAAGCTTCGTTTACTTCAAACATTTAGTTGATCGCCGTATTTACTTTCCTTTATGAGGTCATATATGTGTTGGTTTTGCAACGTTAACGTCTCACACGAATAACTGTAAAGCTAATTAACACTTACACACTATACTAAATTTCTGAAACTGCGGACAATTGTTTTGCCGAGATCAGGCTTGTGTTTATCGGCTCTTTTTTGTTCGTTCCGTGTCAGTATGAAACATAGCAGCAGAACGTGTTGCTACTCAAAAAAGTTCCCATATCTTCATTTATTACTTTATAACAACGAAGCAGAAATCTTGTATTTTACATTGTGCCGGAGTCACGAAAGACTTTTTGTGCTGGAGTCAGGAAAGGCACTGGAAGTTAAAAAAAGCTATATATTGTTGTATATTTATTTATTTAGTGAATACTGCCGACTTCTATGCGAAGTCGTAGGCAGGAGTTGGCGACAGATACACTTGATTGGACATTTTCTAGGGCAAGAAAACAACAGAAGCTTAAAACAGAAAAAAATGTCGGGGGGAAATATAGAAGAAAAACAGGGATTTACAAACATTGAAGTCAATGCAGCGCTTCAGAATGATCAAGTTTTGTTGAAAAAAAAAAAGGCGAGAAAAACACATACCGACACAATTGACGAAGCGTGATACAATTGAGCTAGCACTGAACATAGGAAAGTAATACAACTCAGACACACAAGGGAGAGATTAAATGCGGTGACAATGAAATAAAAAGAAAGAAAGAAAAAAAAAGTTCAAAGGATAGCTGGCAGATTTGCTATCGCTTTCATGAATGAAGCGACAGTTGTGGATGAAACAGCTTCATCGGGCAGGGCATTTAAACTACGTGCTGCTCGGGGAAAAAAATGATTTTTGGAAAGCAGTGGTTCTACACGAAAATTCCTGGACTTTCTTGCTGTGGTATGACCGGGTTATACGTGATTTCGATGGTAGAATATATTTAGTTTTATCGATTCCAAAGTTACTGTGATAGATCTGATAAAACAGTTTCAGTCTTTCACGGGAGCGCCTGCGTTTTAAGGGTTCCAAGTCCGAACTTTCAAGGAGGGTCGAGTGTGATGTGTTTCTTTTATAAGCGTTGTAAATAAACCTTATGGATTTTCTTTGTACACGTTCCAGTTTTTTAAGTTTCGCCGTTGTATGAGGTTCCCACACAGGACACACGTATTCCAGTATGGGTCTCACGTAAATTTTGTACGCCAACATTTTAATTTCTTTGGTAGATTTTCCAATGGTTCTGCATATGTACCCAAGTGCCTTCATTGCCTTTTTTGTGTGTACTCTATGTGCTCGTTCCACATTAGGTCAGAGGTAATTATAACCCCTAAGTATTTGTAGCTGCTAACTAGAGATATACAGTTATTGTTGATGCAATAGGTGAAAAGAAAGGGACTTTTTTTGCGGGTAACTCTCATAGCGACGGTCTTTTTTGGGTTAATGTTCATCTGCCAAGTCGAACACCAAGAGTGTATCTTATCCATATCCTAAAAGAAAGTGTATTTGAAATATTTCACTAGACACAGAGAAAACAACCCTCGAAAATGAACTGGCTACTCGTTAAAGCTTCTCTTCCTCACCAATACTGCTAGACTATGCCACCACACAGAACTGGAAGTCAGGAAGCCATCCAACATCAGTGTTTGTTGCAATACCGGCATCAAGGGTGAGGCCCAAATGATGGCTTTCAGCTATCCCTTAGTAGAGTACCAAGTACTCTCAATCCTTAACCTTTTAATTTTTTATAAAAAACAGAATATGTGCTTTTAAACAGCGATAGGGTATATGCTTTCCTGTTCTTCATTACGTTCGTCTTTGTGTTGGGAACTCTTTTTGTTTTGGTTCTTTTCTTCTGATCGTTTGGAGCTCCGAGTGCGATGCGCCTCCCTCCAGGCGTGAGGCTTTCACATCCCCGTCTCCAATCCGCATATCAATGACGCCAGAGTTCCATCTGCATTTTCATGTTATTTCATTTTATTATACTGGGAGCCCCGGCCGCTATAGATATAATAGAAAATGTAGATTAACCCTTAACCGCATTTTGCGGGAATGTAACATTTATGGTTGTACAAAAAGTCCCCTCCCCCGTGTAACGTTTAGGTTCAGACTCCCGCCTAAAATGCTTTCTAAACACCCATGTCATCAGTGTCTTGGTGTTTGAAAACACCCTTAACGTGTGCTGTTATTTATGGACATGGCAAAGCACCCTTGCGGGTGCAAACTGGTTTATTGTGTACGGGAGTGATACACGGAACGACCTGACTTCTTTTTGCCGAAAAATTTCTGAAAAACCTGTCTACATTCCCTGGTAGCTAATACATTCCCTGGTAGCTTAATATTACGTGTGAGGGGGTGGCAATTCATTTTTTTTTCGTTAAAAAATTTTCGTTCTCATTTGCGTAGATTTCAATACTTTTAGGGGCGAAGCTTATTGGGGTGAGCGTTGTTCTCTCCTCTGTAATAGTATGTTGCAATAGCCACGCGTATGAAACTGTAACCCACTTGAGTATAAAACTGGTTTAGGAGTTAAAGTAAGTTCCAGAAATATCGGTATAAAAAATGGCGTTCCCAAGAATATCAACCGATGCTCAGTTTAGCCGGAGTGCACAAACTCATTACTCGACTACACTTTGATTGTTGTCCCAGACCCGATGGCAATTTTCCCTGTTATACAATGTCACGAGTGATCGCAAACGTTCCAAAACATGCTGCGTCTCAGTGCGATGAAGCATTTAGCGAAACTGTATTAGTATTGTAACTACCATTTCGTTGACCCAAAGCGTGATTGTGGAGTATGCGTATACGAACATCGCACGGGTTTGCAGAGGGATCAATGGAGGAGTTCAGCATGGTCACAGCCGTCCGGCAGTCGTCGGTGATGCAGGCCGCGCCCAGAATATTTACGAGAGAGTAGCCCCGCATGGCGCTCGGTTCGACCACTTGTTTTCGTGAGGCTATATACCAGGAGACGGCGATGAAGACGATCAGAAGCACCACTAAGGCCACCGCTACGGCCGAGCCGATAGCCACCTGCAGTGATAGTTTATGGCAAAAAAAAAATATATGCACGGAGTATAAAACTGCAATCAGCTCAATGAAATGCAAGCCGGTGGAAAGCGAAATTGTAATGATCGTGAATGACGAATATGCTGTAGAGGATGTCTTTCGCCGACAGAAGTCTGAGTTATCATTTTGTTTTATTTATTTCGGCACTCCCTACTCTTTCTGCTTACTCGACCGCCTGTGTGATGGCTAGTACTACTGCTAGCACTATAACTGTTACTACTATTACGGCTACTAAGAATACTACTACTACTACTACTGCAGCTACCACCACCACCACTACTACCACTTCTACTACTGCTACTCCTCCTCCTCCTCTTCCTCCTCCTCCTCCTACTACTGCTACTACTACTACTACTACATCTACTACTACTACTACTACTGCTACTACTAAATCTAGTCTGCCTTGGATAATCAGTGGCTACACCTACTACTTTATCTACTACCACCATGACTACTACTACTACTACTACCACCACCACCACCACCACCACTGTTACTCCTACAGATACTGCGACGCCTACTGCTACGACTGCTACTCCTACTACTATCAAAACCACCACCGCCATTACTACTACTACTACTACTACTACTACTACTACTACTACTACTACTACTACTACTACTACTACAACTACTACTACGTCTACTCCGCCTCGGTGGATCAGTGGCTAGGTTGCTCGGCTGCCGACCCGAGTATCGCAGTTATCGATCACGGCCACTGATCTTTGTTTTTTCATCTTGACTTGCTCTGTGACCACATCTATATCCTCATCACGATACCTGGAAAGACGAACTTTTTTCGACAAAAAGCTGTTTTTTTTCCACATTGACTAGGTCAGTGACCACATCTACATGCTCTTCATCATACCTGGCCAGACAAACTTTCAATGACCTCTTGACTACAACCCCACAGCTTGTTGTAGTACACGCACTCATACCTCAAGAAGTCCGTATATTTCACGTAGGCTAGTGTGCTTCAGAGGCTCCAGGGGACGGTATATCAAGGCGTAGTTTTGTGCTTCCGGGGGCTCCACGTACGCTAAACCCTCCCTCAGTGAGTGACAAGCCTTTCAAATGTGCGATGGGTGCAATCCACGAGACCCTGTCCCGGCCGTTCAATGTTCCAAAAATTCTAACGGCTTTTGTGTATTGCATATTTTTGGAATTATCCCAAAAAAGTGTTGCCTAGGTTTATAATCTAACCTTATCGTAACGGGCTTGAAGCTCCTGGGCCTCTATCGAAGAGTATTCTGAAGCGTCCATGGCAGCGGGTATGGCATTAGCAAGGCTTTTCTTCGCTCCATCAGCTACGGGTCTCCGCGCACCTGCGTAAAAAAAGCGTGGTTATGACTTCGTCTTATGAATCGGTAAAACACGAAAGTAAAATATGTCCTTACAGAAGTGGTTTGATGTAAGCATTACAGTAATATAGGAGAGCCTGTGCAATGCCTATGGGTGGTTGACAGCTATAGCAACGTTTTAGATGGATGCATGAGCGTAGACGCTTAGCCACATACCTTCTAACCGACAACAAACGTGCATCAATAATCATTAAAGAAACGGTTATGATCATAGTACTTGTTATAGCTGCAATAGTTAACTGTGGGAGCTGAACCAGGGAAAGGGACGTGACAGCCAGAAGAACGTGTCTGATTGGACGTCGAGCTTGGGCTAAGGTCGC